>NC_089844.1:138565492-138865492 GCF_035609145.1 Eleutherodactylus coqui
CTTCACGACCTGAGATGTGCGGGTTCAATCCCCGTGTACGTCAGTGGCTCAGGGTCGACTCAGCCTTCTGTCCTTCCGAGGTCGGTGCAATGAGTACCCAGCTTGCTGGGGGGTAGAGTGACAGCTGAAGGCATACCGCCATCCTCCTAGGAGGATTGCTGCCCGGCGTGCTCTACTTTTACCTTAGTGGCCTAGGCTTCCTACTACACCCACCCCTCTCTGGGCTCTGTAATAAATTAACCGCTCATTTCACAGCCTTTTACTCTAATTAGAGAAGAATTCAAAAGCGACAAAACTCAAATCATCACCGCACAACATAGTTCCGTTACACACTGCAATTTCCCTACCGCACTCCCGTGGACGTACATTTAACCCAAACAGTTTGCACATACAGAAGACCGCAGAAAATCATTACAGGCCTCTTACATTCTGCAGCACATGTCGCCAAGGCGCGTTTTTACCAAGAACCCCGAACGTTGCACTGCCCACCACGCTGTTACCACCAAACATGTAGGTGGCTATGGGTGACGCTGACCCTCACCTGGCTTGGCTCGCCGGGCCTCACAGCTCCACTGCCGCACCCCCTTGCCGTTGTGGCGGTCGACCCGTAGTACCGCCCAATCGTGACTGTAAACCTGAGCACTATCTCTATGCCGCCAACCGCAGAGTCTTTGCCCTCAGGGAGACGCGCGCATTTTACTTACCACAACAGAACGCAAAATTCGTGCTGAAATGTTAGCTCCGCGTGCAGAAAACCCCGAAAGAGCCAACCGAAATTAACCATTAGGAGATTGCCATTGGAAAAACAGTGGCTTTGTCACCTGCCTATCTGCTTATTCCACCAGCTCCTTAGCGTGCGTCACTAAGCAAGCGCTGTGATTGACTGACACTGTAGCTTTACGGTTAGTGTAGCACCACCCGCAAGGCGATTCATTATGGGCATCTCAAAGCAGCCATAGGCCCGGGGGCCCAGGGTAACGGCTCCAAATTGGCATTAGAAGACAGTGCGGGGGGTGGCGCTGCAGCTGAACCCCAGGGGCCTGAAAACTGAAAGCATTGTCGGAAGGGAGCTGATGACGGCTCATCTGTCAGAGGTGGTACAGCAGTGAACTGGAGCCTCCGTGCCCAACCGTATCACATCTTCTATGAAAGCTGGAGCAACAGGGCACTAGAGAGTCCATGCCAGCCCGTATGACATCTTGCATCCAAGCAAAAGGTGTCCCCGCTTAGCACTAGAGCATCCATGCCCCCCCGGTATCACATCTCGTATCCAAGCTGAAGCAGCGGTGAAACAGGCTGCTGCAGCTCCCTTCCCCTTCTCCCACCCCCGTATCACATCTTATACGAAAGCTGGAGGTGTCCCAGCAGGGCACTAGGGATTCCATGCCCGCCCGTATCACATCCTGAATCCAAGCAAGAGGTGGCCCAACTTAGCACTACAGCATCCATGCCCCACCACACCGTAGCACATCTTGTATCCAAGCTAGAGGCGGTACAGCAGGCTACCAGAGCCTCCACGCCTGTCTATATGGCATCTCGTTTCCAAGCTAGACACTGGACCAGGATTATAGATGTAAACCGGCACCTTGTTACATCGTGGGCCTCGTGTGGCGCAGAGCATTAGGGCAGCAGTACGCAGTGCTAAGCTCTCGCTTCACGACCTGAGATGTGCGGGTTCAATCCCCGTGTACGTCAGTGGCTCAGGGTCGACTCAGCCTTCTGTCCTTCCGAGGTCGGTGCAATGAGTACCCAGCTTGCTGGGGGGTAGAGTGACAGCTGAAGGCATACCGCCATCCTCCTAGGAGGATTGCTGCCCGGCGTGCTCTACTTTTACCTTAGTGGCCTAGGCTTCCTACTACACCCACCCCTCTCTGGGCTCTGTAATAAATTAACCGCTCATTTCACAGCCTTTTACTCTAATTAGAGAAGAATTCAAAAGCGACAAAACTCAAATCATCACCGCACAACATAGTTCCGTTACACACTGCAATTTCCCTACCGCACTCCCGTGGACGTACATTTAACCCAAACAGTTTGCACATACAGAAGACCGCAGAAAATCATTACAGGCCTCTTACATTCTGCAGCACATGTCGCCAAGGCGCGTTTTTACCCGGAACCCCGAACGTTGCACTGCCCACCACGCTGTTACCACCAAAAATGTAGGTGGCTATGGGTGACGCTGACCCTCACCTGGCTTGGCTCGCCGGGCCTCACAGCTCCACTGCCGCACCCCCTTGCCGTTGTGGCGGTCGACCCGTAGTACCGCCCAATCGTGACTGTAAACCTGAGCACTATCTCTATGCCGCCAACCGCAGAGTCTTTGCCCTCAGGGAGACGCGCGCATTTTACTTACCACAACAGAACGCAAAATTCGTGCCGAAATGTTAGCTCCGCGTGCTGAAAACCCCGAAAGAGCCAACCGAAATTAACCATGAGGAGATTGCCATTGGAAAAACAGTGGCTTTGTCACCTGCCTATCTGCTTATTCCACCAGCTCCTTAGCGTGCGTCACTAAGCAAGCGCTGTGATTGACTGACACTGTAGCTTTACGGTTAGTGTAGCACCACCCGCAAGGCGATTCATTATGGGCATCTCAAAGCAGCCATAGGCCCGGGCCCAGGGTAACGGCTCCAAATTGGCATTAGAAGACAGTGCGGGGGGTGGCGCTGCAGCTGAACCCCAGGGGCCTGAAAACTGAAAGCATTGTCGGAAGGGAGCTGATGACGGCTCATCTGTCAGAGGTGGTACAGCAGTGAACTGGAGCCTCCGTGCCCAACCGTATCACATCTTTTATGAAAGCTGGAGCAACAGGGCACTAGAGAGTCCATGCCAGCCCGTATGACATCTTGCATCCAAGCAAAAGGTGGCCCCGCTTAGCACTAGAGCATCCATGCCCCCCCGGTATCACATCTCGTATCCAAGCTGAAGCAGCGGTGAAACAGGCTGCTGCAGCTCCCTTCCCCTTCTCCCACCCCCGTATCACATCTTATACGAAAGCTGGAGGTGTCCCAGCAGGGCACTAGGGATTCCATGCCCGCCCGTATCACATCCTGAATCCAAGCAAGAGGTGGCCCAACTTAGCACTACAGCATCCATGCCCCACCACACCGTAGCACATCTTGTATCCAAGCTAGAGGCGGTACAGCAGGCTACCAGAGCCTCCACGCCTGTCTATATGGCATCTCGTTTCCAAGCTAGACACTGGACCAGGATTATAGATGTAAACCGGCACCTTGTTACATCGTGGGCCTCGTGTGGCGCAGAGCATTAGGGCAGCAGTACGCAGTGCTAAGCTCTCGCTTCACGACCTGAGATGTGCGGGTTCAATCCCCGTGTACGTCAGTGGCTCAGGGTCGACTCTGCAGCCTTCTGTCCTTCCGAGGTCGGTGCAATGAGTACCCAGCTTGCTGGGGGGTAGAGTGACAGCTGAAGGCATACCGCCATCCTCCTAGGAGGATTGCTGCCCGGCGTGCTCTACTTTTACCTTAGTGGCCTAGGCTTCCTACTACACCCAACCCTCTCTGGGCTCTGTAATAAATTAACCGCTCATTTCACAGCCTTTTACTCTAATTAGAGAAGAATTCAAAAGCGACAAAACTCAAATCATCACCGCACAACATAGTTCCGTTACACACTGCAATTTCCCTACCGCACTCCCGTGGACGTACATTTAACCCAAACAGTTTGCACATACAGAAGACCGCAGAAAATCATTACAGGCCTCTTACATTCTGCAGCACATGTCGCCAAGGCGCGTTTTTACCCGGAACCCCGAACGTTGCACTGCCCACCACGCTGTTACCACCAAAAATGTAGGTGGCTATGGGTGACGCTGACCCTCACCTGGCTTGGCTCGCCGGGCCTTACAGCTCCACTGCCGCACCCCCTTGCCGTTGTGGCGGTCGACCCGTAGTACCGCCCAATCGTGACTGTAAACCTGAGCACTATCTCTATGCCGCCAACCGCAGAGTCTTTGCCCTCAGGGAGACGCGCGCATTTTACTTACCACAACAGAACGCAAAATTCGTGCCGAAATGTTAGCTCCGCGTGCTGAAAACCCCGAAAGAGCCAACCGAAATTAACCATTAGGAGATTGCCATTGGAAAAACAGTGGCTTTGTCACCTGCCTATCTGCTTATTCCACCAGCTCCTTAGCGTGCGTCACTAAGCAAGCGCTGTGATTGACTGACACTGTAGCTTTACGGTTAGTGTAGCACCACCCGCAAGGCGATTCATTATGGGCATCTCAAAGCAGCCATAGGCCCGGGCCCAGGGTAACGGCTCCAAATTGGCATTAGAAGACAGTGCGGGGGGTGGCGCTGCAGCTGAACCCCAGGGGCCTGAAAACTGAAAGCATTGTCGGAAGGGAGCTGATGACGGCTCATCTGTCAGAGGTGGTACAGCAGTGAACTGGAGCCTCCGTGCCCAACCGTATCACATCTTTTATGAAAGCTGGAGCAACAGGGCACTAGAGAGTCCATGCCAGCCCGTATGACATCTTGCATCCAAGCAAAAGGTGGCCCCGCTTAGCACTAGAGCATCCATGCCCCCCCGGTATCACATCTCGTATCCAAGCTGAAGCAGCGGTGAAACAGGCTGCTGCAGCTCCCTTCCCCTTCTCCCACCCCCGTATCACATCTTATACGAAAGCTGGAGGTGTCCCAGCAGGGCACTAGGGATTCCATGCCCGCCCGTATCACATCCTGAATCCAAGCAAGAGGTGGCCCAACTTAGCACTACAGCATCCATGCCCCACCACACCGTAGCACATCTTGT
Organism: Eleutherodactylus coqui; assembly: GCF_035609145.1. Taxonomy (NCBI): domain Eukaryota; kingdom Metazoa; phylum Chordata; class Amphibia; order Anura; family Eleutherodactylidae; genus Eleutherodactylus; species Eleutherodactylus coqui. The sequence continues at coordinate 138,570,272 of NC_089844.1, forward strand.
ATCCAAGCTAGAGGCGGTACAGCAGGCTACCAGAGCCTCCACGCCTGTCTATATGGCATCTCGTTTCCAAGCTAGACACTGGACCAGGATTATAGATGTAAACCGGCACCTTGTTACATCGTGGGCCTCGTGTGGCGCAGAGCATTAGGGCAGCAGTACGCAGTGCTAAGCTCTCGCTTCACGACCTGAGATGTGCGGGTTCAATCCCCGTGTACGTCAGTGGCTCAGGGTCGACTCAGCCTTCTGTCCTTCCGAGGTCGGTGCAATGAGTACCCAGCTTGCTGGGGGGTAGAGTGACAGCTGAAGGCATACCGCCATCCTCCTAGGAGGATTGCTGCCCGGCGTGCTCTACTTTTACCTTAGTGGCCTAGGCTTCCTACTACACCCAACCCTCTCTGGGCTCTGTAATAAATTAACCGCTCATTTCACAGCCTTTTACTCTAATTAGAGAAGAATTCAAAAGCGACAAAACTCAAATCATCACCGCACAACATAGTTCCGTTACACACTGCAATTTCCCTACCGCACTCCCGTGGACGTACATTTAACCCAAACAGTTTGCACATACAGAAGACCGCAGAAAATCATTACAGGCCTCTTACATTCTGCAGCACATGTCGCCAAGGCGCGTTTTTACCCGGAACCCCGAACGTTGCACTGCCCACCACGCTGTTACCACCAAAAATGTAGGTGGCTATGGGTGACGCTGACCCTCACCTGGCTTGGCTCGCCGGGCCTCACAGCTCCACTGCCGCACCCCCTTGCCGTTGTGGCGGTCGACCCGTAGTACCGCCCAATCGTGACTGTAAACCTGAGCACTATCTCTATGCCGCCAACCGCAGAGTCTTTGCCCTCAGGGAGACGCGCGCATTTTACTTACCACAACAGAACGCAAAATTCGTGCCGAAATGTTAGCTCCGCGTGCTGAAAACCCCGAAAGAGCCAACCGAAATTAACCATTAGGAGATTGCCATTGGAAAAACAGTGGCTTTGTCACCTGCCTATCTGCTTATTCCACCAGCTCCTTAGCGTGCGTCACTAAGCAAGCGCTGTGATTGACTGACACTGTAGCTTTACGGTTAGTGTAGCACCACCCGCAAGGCGATTCATTATGGGCATCTCAAAGCAGCCATAGGCCCGGGCCCAGGGTAACGGCTCCAAATTGGCATTAGAAGACAGTGCGGGGGGTGGCGCTGCAGCTGAACCCCAGGGGCCTGAAAACTGAAAGCATTGTCGGAAGGGAGCTGATGACGGCTCATCTGTCAGAGGTGGTACAGCAGTGAACTGGAGCCTCCGTGCCCAACCGTATCACATCTTTTATGAAAGCTGGAGCAACAGGGCACTAGAGAGTCCATGCCAGCCCGTATGACATCTTGCATCCAAGCAAAAGGTGGCCCCGCTTAGCACTAGAGCATCCATGCCCCCCCGGTATCACATCTCGTATCCAAGCTGAAGCAGCGGTGAAACAGGCTGCTGCAGCTCCCTTCCCCTTCTCCCACCCCCGTATCACATCTTATACGAAAGCTGGAGGTGTCCCAGCAGGGCACTAGGGATTCCATGCCCGCCCGTATCACATCCTGAATCCAAGCAAGAGGTGGCCCAACTTAGCACTACAGCATCCATGCCCCACCACACCGTAGCACATCTTGTATCCAAGCTAGAGGCGGTACAGCAGGCTACCAGAGCCTCCACGCCTGTCTATATGGCATCTCGTTTCCAAGCTAGACACTGGACCAGGATTATAGATGTAAACCGGCACCTTGTTACATCGTGGGCCTCGTGTGGCGCAGAGCATTAGGGCAGCAGTACGCAGTGCTAAGCTCTCGCTTCACGACCTGACATGTGCGGGTTCAATCCCCGTGTACGCCAGTGGCTCAGGGTCGACTCAGCCTTCTGTCCTTCCGAGGTCGGTGCAATGAGTACCCAGCTTGCTGGGGGGTAGAGTGACAGCTGAAGGCATACCGCCATCCTCCTAGGAGGATTGCTGCCCGGCGTGCTCTACTTTTACCTTAGTGGCCTAGGCTTCCTACTACACCCACCCCTCTCTGGGCTCTGTAATAAATTAACCGCTCATTTCACAGCCTTTTACTCTAATTAGAGAAGAATTCAAAAGCGACAAAACTCAAATCATCACCGCACAACATAGTTCCGTTACACACTGCAATTTCCCTACCGCACTCCCGTGGACGTACGTTTAACCCAAACAGTTTGCACATACAGAAGACCGCAGAAAATCATTACAGGCCTCTTACATTCTGCAGCACATGTCGCCAAGGCGCGTTTTTACCCGGAACCCCGAACGTTGCACTGCCCACCACGCTGTTACCACCAAAAATGTAGGTGGCTATGGGTGACGCTGACCCTCACCTGGCTTGGCTCGCCGGGCCTCACAGCTCCACTGCCGCACCCCCTTGCCGTTGTGGCGGTCGACCCGTAGTACCGCCCAATCGTGACTGTAAACCTGAGCACTATCTCTATGCCGCCAACCGCAGAGTCTTTGCCCTCAGGGAGACGCGCGCATTTTACTTACCACAACAGAACGCAAAATTCGTGCTGAAATGTTAGCTCCGCGTGCTGAAAACCCCGAAAGAGCCAACCGAAATTAACCATTAGGAGATTGCCATTGGAAAAACAGTGGCTTTGTCACCTGCCTATCTGCTTATTCCACCGGCTCCTTAGCGTGCGTCACTAAGCAAGCGCTGTGATTGACTGACACTGTAGCTTTACGGTTAGTGTAGCACCACCCGCAAGGCGATTCATTATGGGCATCTCAAAGCAGCCATAGGCCCGGGCCCAGGGTAACGGCTCCAAATTGGCATTAGAAGACAGTGCGGGGGGTGGCGCTGCAGCTGAACCCCAGGGGCCTGAAAACTGAAAGCATTGTCGGAAGGGAGCTGATGACGGCTCATCTGTCAGAGGTGGTACAGCAGTGAACTGGAGCCTCCGTGCCCAACCGTATCACATCTTTTATGAAAGCTGGAGCAACAGGGCACTAGAGAGTCCATGCCAGCCCGTATGACATCTTGCATCCAAGCAAAAGGTGGCCCCGCTTAGCACTAGAGCATCCATGCCCCCCCGGTATCACATCTCGTATCCAAGCTAAAGCAGCGGTGAAACAGGCTGCTGCAGCTCCCTTCCCCTTCTCCCACCCCCGTATCACATCTTATACGAAAGCTGGAGGTGTCCCAGCAGGGCACTAGGGATTCCATGCCCGCCCGTATCACATCCTGAATCCAAGCAAGAGGTGGCCCAACTTAGCACTACAGCATCCATGCCCCACCACACCGTAGCACATCTTGTATCCAAGCTAGAGGCGGTACAGCAGGCTACCAGAGCCTCCACGCCTGTCTATATGGCATCTCGTTTCCAAGCTAGACACTGGACCAGGATTATAGATGTAAACCGACACCTAGTTACATCGTGAGCCTCGTGTGGCGCAGTGCATTAGGGCAGCAGTACGCAGTGCTAAGCTCTCGCTTCACGACCTGAGATGTGCGGGTTCAATCCCCGTGTACGTCAGTGGCTCAGGGTCGACTCAGCCTTCTGTCCTTCCGAGGTCGGTGCAATGAGTACCCAGCTTGCTGGGGGGTAGAGTGACAGCTGAAGGCATACCGCCATCCTCCTAGGAGGATTGCTGCCCGGCGTGCTCTACTTTTACCTTAGTGGCCTAGGCTTCCTACTACACCCACCCCTCTCTGGGCTCTGTAATAAATTAACCGCTCATTTCACAGCCTTTTACTCTAATTAGAGAAGAATTCAAAAGCGACAAAACTCAAATCATCACCGCACAACATAGTTCCGTTACACACTGCAATTTCCCTACCGCACTCCCGTGGACGTACATTTAACCCAAACAGTTTGCACATACAGAAGACCGCAGAAAATCATTACAGGCCTCTTACATTCTGCAGCACATGTCGCCAAGGCGCGTTTTTACCAAGAACCCCGAACGTTGCACTGCCCACCACGCTGTTACCACCAAAAATGTAGGTGGCTATGGGTGACGCTGACCCTCACCTGGCTTGGCTCGCCGGGCCTCACAGCTCCACTGCCGCACCCCCTTGCCGTTGTGGCGGTCGACCCGTAGTACCGCCCAATCGTGACTGTAAACCTGAGCACTATCTCTATGCCGCCAACCGCAGAGTCTTTGCCCTCAGGGAGACGCGCGCATTTTACTTACCACAACAGAACGCAAAATTCGTGCCGAAATGTTAGCTCCGCGTGCTGAAAACCCCGAAAGAGCCAACCGAAATTAACCATTAGGAGATTGCCATTGGAAAAACAGTGGCTTTGTCACCTGCCTATCTGCTTATTCCACCAGCTCCTTAGCGTGCGTCACTAAGCAAGCGCTGTGATTGACTGACACTGTAGCTTTACGGTTAGTGTAGCACCACCCGCAAGGCGATTCATTATGGGCATCTCAAAGCAGCCATAGGCCCGGGCCCAGGGTAACGGCTCCAAATTGGCATTAGAAGACAGTGCGGGGGGTGGCGCTGCAGCTGAACCCCAGGGGCCTGAAAACTGAAAGCATTGTCGGAAGGGAGCTGATGACGGCTCATCTGTCAGAGGTGGTACAGCAGTGAACTGGAGCCTCCGTGCCCAACCGTATCACATCTTTTATGAAAGCTGGAGCAACAGGGCACTAGAGAGTCCATGCCAGCCCGTATGACATCTTGCATCCAAGCAAAAGGTGGCCCCGCTTAGCACTAGAGCATCCATGCCCCCCCGGTATCACATCTCGTATCCAAGCTAAAGCAGCGGTGAAACAGGCTTCTGCAGCTCCCTTCCCCTTCTCCCACCCCCGTATCACATCTTATACGAAAGCTGGAGCTGTCCCAGCAGGGCACTAGGGATTCCATGCCCGCCCGTATCACATCCTGAATCCAAGCAAGAGGTGGCCCAACTTAGCACTACAGCATCCATGCCCCACCACACCGTAGCACATCTTGTATCCAAGCTAGAGGCGGTACAGCAGGCTACCAGAGCCTCCACGCCTGTCTATATGGCATCTCGTTTCCAAGCTAGACACTGGACCAGGATTATAGATGTAAACAGGCACCTTGTTACATCGTGGGCCTCATGTGGCGCAGAGCATTAGGGCAGCAGTACGCAGTGCTAAGCTCTCGCTTCACGACCTGAGATGTGCGGGTTCAATCCCCGTGTACGTCAGTGGCTCAGGGTCGACTCAGCCTTCTGTCCTTCCGAGGTCGGTGCAATGAGTACCCAGCTTGCTGGGGGGTAGAGTGACAGCTGAAGGCATACCGCCATCCTCCTAGGAGGATTGCTGCCCGGCGTGCTCTACTTTTACCTTAGTGGCCTAGGCTTCCTACTACACCCACCCCTCTCTGGGCTCTGTAATAAATTAACCGCTCATTTCACAGCCTTTTACTCTAATTAGAGAAGAATTCAAAAGCGACAAAACTCAAATCATCACCGCACAACATAGTTCCGTTACACACTGCAATTTCCCTACCGCACTCCCGTGGACGTACATTTAACCCAAACAGTTTGCACATACAGAAGACCGCAGAAAATCATTACAGGCCTCTTACATTCTGCAGCACATGTCGCCAAGGCGCGTTTTTACCAAGAACCCCGAACGTTGCACTGCCCACCACGCTGTTACTACCAAAAATGTAGGTGGCTATGGGTGACGCTGACCCTCACCTGGCTTGGCTCGCCGGGCCTCACAGCTCCACTGCCGCACCCCCTTGCCGTTGTGGCGGTCGACCCGTAGTACCGCCCAATCGTGACTGTAAACCTGAGCACTATCTCTATGCCGCCAACCGCAGAGTCTTTGCCCTCAGGGAGACGCGCGCATTTTACTTACCACAACAGAACGCAAAATTCGTGCCGAAATGTTAGCTCCGCGTGCTGAAAACCCCGAAAGAGCCAACCGAAATTAACCATTAGGAGATTGCCATTGGAAAAACAGTGGCTTTGTCACCTGCCTATCTGCTTATTCCACCAGCTCCTTAGCGTGCGTCACTAAGCAAGCGCTGTGATTGACTGACACTGTAGCTTTACGGTTAGTGTAGCACCACCCGCAAGGCGATTCATTATGGGCATCTCAAAGCAGCCATAGGCCCGGGCCCAGGGTAACGGCTCCAAATTGGCATTAGAAGACAGTGCGGGGGGTGGCGCTGCAGCTGAACCCCAGGGGCCTGAAAACTGAAAGCATTGTCGGAAGGGAGCTGATGACGGCTCATCTGTCAGAGGTGGTACAGCAGTGAACTGGAGCCTCCGTGCCCAACCGTATCACATCTTTTATGAAAGCTGGAGCAACAGGGCACTAGAGAGTCCATGCCAGCCCGTATGACATCTTGCATCCAAGCAAAAGGTGGCCCCGCTTAGCACTAGAGCATCCATGCCCCCCCGGTATCACATCTCGTATCCAAGCTAAAGCAGCGGTGAAACAGGCTTCTGCAGCTCCCTTCCCCTTCTCCCACCCCCGTATCACATCTTATACGAAAGCTGGAGGTGTCCCAGCAGGGCACTAGGGATTCCATGCCCGCCCGTATCACATCCTGAATCCAAGCAAGAGGTGGCCCAACTTAGCACTACAGCATCCATGCCCCACCACACCGTGGCACATCTTGTATCCAAGCTAGAGGCGGTACAGCAGGCTACCAGAGCCTCCACGCCTGTCTATATGGCATCTCGTTTCCAAGCTAGACACTGGACCAGGATTATAGATGTAAACAGGCACCTTGTTACATCGTGGGCCTCGTGTGGCGCAGAGCATTAGGGCAGCAGTACACAGTGCTAAGCTCTCGCTTCACGACCTGAGATGTGCGGGTTCAATCCCCGTGTACGTCAGTGGCTCAGGGTCGACTCAGCCTTCTGTCCTTCCGAGGTCGGTGCAATGAGTACCCAGCTTGCTGGGGGGTAGAGTGACAGCTGAAGGCATACCGCCATCCTCCTAGGAGGATTGCTGCCCGGCGTGCTCTACTTTTACCTTAGTGGCCTAGGCTTCCTACTACACCCACCCCTCTCTGGGCTCTGTAATAAATTAACCGCTCATTTCACAGCCTTTTACTCTAATTAGAGAAGAATTCAAAAGCGACAAAACTCAAATCATCACCGCACAACATAGTTCCGTTACACACTGCAATTTCCCTACCGCACTCCCGTGGACGTACATTTAACCCAAACAGTTTGCACATACAGAAGACCGCAGAAAATCATTACAGGCCTCTTACATTCTGCAGCACATGTCGCCAAGGCGCGTTTTTACCAAGAACCCCGAACGTTGCACTGCCCACCACGCTGTTACCACCAAAAATGTAGGTGGCTATGGGTGACGCTGACCCTCACCTGGCTTGGCTCGCCGGGCCTCACAGCTCCACTGCCGCACCCCCTTGCCGTTGTGGCGGTCGACCCGTAGTACCGCCCAATCGTGACTGTAAACCTGAGCACTATCTCTATGCCGCCAACCGCAGAGTCTTTGCCCTCAGGGAGACGCGCGCATTTTACTTACCACAACAGAACGCAAAATTCGTGCCGAAATGTTAGCTCCGCGTGCTGAAAACCCCGAAAGAGCCAACCGAAATTAACCATTAGGAGATTGCCATTGGAAAAACAGTGGCTTTGTCACCTGCCTATCTGCTTATTCCACCAGCTCCTTAGCGTGCGTCACTAAGCAAGCGCTGTGATTGACTGACACTGTAGCTTTACGGTTAGTGTAGCACCACCCGCAAGGCGATTCATTATGGGCATCTCAAAGCAGCCATAGGCCCGGGCCCAGGGTAACGGCTCCAAATTGGCATTAGAAGACAGTGCGGGGGGTGGCGCTGCAGCTGAACCCCAGGGGCCTGAAAACTGAAAGCATTGTCGGAAGGGAGCTGATGACGGCTCATCTGTCAGAGGTGGTACAGCAGTGAACTGGAGCCTCCGTGCCCAACCGTATCACATCTTTTATGAAAGCTGGAGCAACAGGGCACTAGAGAGTCCATGCCAGCCCGTATGACATCTTGCATCCAAGCAAAAGGTGGCCCCGCTTAGCACTAGAGCATCCATGCCCCCCCGGTATCACATCTCGTATCCAAGCTAAAGCAGCGGTGAAACAGGCTTCTGCAGCTCCCTTCCCCTTCTCCCACCCCCGTATCACATCTTATACGAAAGCTGGAGGTGTCCCAGCAGGGCACTAGGGATTCCATGCCCGCCCGTATCACATCCTGAATCCAAGCAAGAGGTGGCCCAACTTAGCACTACAGCATCCATGCCCCACCACACCGTAGCACATCTTGTATCCAAGCTAGAGGCGGTACAGCAGGCTACCAGAGCCTCCACGCCTGTCTATATGGCATCTCGTTTCCAAGCTAGACACTGGACCAGGATTATAGATGTAAACCGGCACCTTGTTACATCGTGGGCCTCGTGTGGCGCAGAGCATTAGGGCAGCAGTACGCAGTGCTAAGCTCTCGCTTCACGACCTGACATGTGCGGGTTCAATCCCCGTGTACGTCAGTGGCTCAGGGTCGACTCAGCCTTCTGTCCTTCCGAGGTCGGTGCAATGAGTACCCAGCTTGCTGGGGGGTAGAGTGACAGCTGAAGGCATACCGCCATCCTCCTAGGAGGATTGCTGCCCGGCGTGCTCTACTTTTACCTTAGTGGCCTAGGCTTCCTACTACACCCACCCCTCTCTGGGCTCTGTAATAAATTAACCGCTCATTTCACAGCCTTTTACTCTAATTAGAGAAGAATTCAAAAGCGACAAAACTCAAATCATCACCGCACAACATAGTTCCGTTACACACTGCAATTTCCCTACCGCACTCCCGTGGACGTACATTTAACCCAAACAGTTTGCACATACAGAAGACCGCAGAAAATCATTACAGGCCTCTTACATTCTGCAGCACATGTCGCCAAGGCGCGTTTTTACCCGGAACCCCGAACGTTGCACTGCCCACCACGCTGTTACCACCAAAAATGTAGGTGGCTATGGGTGACGCTGACCCTCACCTGGCTTGGCTCGCCGGGCCTCACAGCTCCACTGCCGCACCCCCTTGCCGTTGTGGCGGTCGACCCGTAGTACCGCCCAATCGTGACTGTAAACCTGAGCACTATCTCTATGCCGCCAACCGCAGAGTCTTTGCCCTCAGGGAGACGCGCGCATTTTACTTACCACAACAGAACGCAAAATTCGTGCCGAAATGTTAGCTCCGCGTGCTGAAAACCCCGAAAGAGCCAACCGAAATTAACCATTAGGAGATTGCCATTGGAAAAACAGTGGCTTTGTCACCTGCCTATCTGCTTATTCCACCAGCTCCTTAGCGTGCGTCACTAAGCAAGCGCTGTGATTGACTGACACTGTAGCTTTACGGTTAGTGTAGCACCACCCGCAAGGCGATTCATTATGGGCATCTCAAAGCAGCCATAGGCCCGGGCCCAGGGTAACGGCTCCAAATTGGCATTAGAAGACAGTGCGGGGGGTGGCGCTGCAGCTGAACCCCAGGGGCCTGAAAACTGAAAGCATTGTCGGAAGGGAGCTGATGACGGCTCATCTGTCAGAGGTGGTACAGCAGTGAACTGGAGCCTCCGTGCCCAACCGTATCACATCTTTTATGAAAGCTGGAGCAACAGGGCACTAGAGAGTCCATGCCAGCCCGTATGACATCTTGCATCCAAGCAAAAGGTGGCCCCGCTTAGCACTAGAGCATCCATGCCCCCCCGGTATCACATCTCGTATCCAAGCTAAAGCAGCGGTGAAACAGGCTTCTGCAGCTCCCTTCCCCTTCTCCCACCCCCGTATCACATCTTATACGAAAGCTGGAGGTGTCCCAGCAGGGCACTAGGGATTCCATGCCCGCCCGTATCACATCCTGAATCCAAGCAAGAGGTGGCCCAACTTAGCACTACAGCATCCATGCCCCACCACACCGTGGCACATCTTGTATCCAAGCTAGAGGCGGTACAGCAGGCTACCAGAGCCTCCACGCCTGTCTATATGGCATCTCGTTTCCAAGCTAGACACTGGACCAGGATTATAGATGTAAACAGGCACCTTGTTACATCGTGGGCCTCGTGTGGCGCAGAGCATTAGGGCAGCAGTACACAGTGCTAAGCTCTCGCTTCACGACCTGAGATGTGCGGGTTCAATCCCCGTGTACGTCAGTGGCTCAGGGTCGACTCAGCCTTCTGTCCTTCCGAGGTCGGTGCAATGAGTACCCAGCTTGCTGGGGGGTAGAGTGACAGCTGAAGGCATACCGCCATCCTCCTAGGAGGATTGCTGCCCGGCGTGCTCTACTTTTACCTTAGTGGCCTAGGCTTCCTACTACACCCACCCCTCTCTGGGCTCTGTAATAAATTAACCGCTCATTTCACAGCCTTTTACTCTAATTAGAGAAGAATTCAAAAGCGACAAAACTCAAATCATCACCGCACAACATAGTTCCGTTACACACTGCAATTTCCCTACCGCACTCCCGTGGACGTACATTTAACCCAAACAGTTTGCACATACAGAAGACCGCAGAAAATCATTACAGGCCTCTTACATTCTGCAGCACATGTCGCCAAGGCGCGTTTTTACCAAGAACCCCGAACGTTGCACTGCCCACCACGCTGTTACCACCAAAAATGTAGGTGGCTATGGGTGACGCTGACCCTCACCTGGCTTGGCTCGCCGGGCCTCACAGCTCCACTGCCGCACCCCCTTGCCGTTGTGGCGGTCGACCCGTAGTACCGCCCAATCGTGACTGTAAACCTGAGCACTATCTCTATGCCGCCAACCGCAGAGTCTTTGCCCTCAGGGAGACGCGCGCATTTTACTTACCACAACAGAACGCAAAATTCGTGCCGAAATGTTAGCTCCGCGTGCTGAAAACCCCGAAAGAGCCAACCGAAATTAACCATTAGGAGATTGCCATTGGAAAAACAGTGGCTTTGTCACCTGCCTATCTGCTTATTCCACCAGCTCCTTAGCGTGCGTCACTAAGCAAGCGCTGTGATTGACTGACACTGTAGCTTTACGGTTAGTGTAGCACCACCCGCAAGGCGATTCATTATGGGCATCTCAAAGCAGCCATAGGCCCGGGCCCAGGGTAACGGCTCCAAATTGGCATTAGAAGACAGTGCGGGGGGTGGCGCTGCAGCTGAACCCCAGGGGCCTGAAAACTGAAAGCATTGTCGGAAGGGAGCTGATGACGGCTCATCTGTCAGAGGTGGTACAGCAGTGAACTGGAGCCTCCGTGCCCAACCGTATCACATCTTTTATGAAAGCTGGAGCAACAGGGCACTAGAGAGTCCATGCCAGCCCGTATGACATCTTGCATCCAAGCAAAAGGTGGCCCCGCTTAGCACTAGAGCATCCATGCCCCCCCGGTATCACATCTCGTATCCAAGCTAAAGCAGCGGTGAAACAGGCTTCTGCAGCTCCCTTCCCCTTCTCCCACCCCCGTATCACATCTTATACGAAAGCTGGAGGTGTCCCAGCAGGGCACTAGGGATTCCATGCCCGCCCGTATCACATCCTGAATCCAAGCAAGAGGTGGCCCAACTTAGCACTACAGCATCCATGCCCCACCACACCGTAGCACATCTTGTATCCAAGCTAGAGGCGGTACAGCAGGCTACCAGAGCCTCCACGCCTGTCTATATGGCATCTCGTTTCCAAGCTAGACACTGGACCAGGATTATAGATGTAAACAGGCACCTTGTTACATCGTGGGCCTCGTGTGGCGCAGAGCATTAGGGCAGCAGTACGCAGTGCTAAGCTCTCGCTTCACGACCTGAGATGTGCGGGTTCAATCCCCGTGTACGTCAGTGGCTCAGGGTCGACTCAGCCTTCTGTCCTTCCGAGGTCGGTGCAATGAGTACCCAGCTTGCTGGGGGGTAGAGTGACAGCTGAAGGCATACCGCCATCCTCCTAGGAGGATTGCTGCCCGGCGTGCTCTACTTTTACCTTAGTGGCCTAGGCTTCCTACTACACCCACCCCTCTCTGGGCTCTGTAATAAATTAACCGCTCATTTCACAGCCTTTTACTCTAATTAGAGAAGAATTCAAAAGCGACAAAACTCAAATCATCACCGCACAACATAGTTCCGTTACACACTGCAATTTCCCTACCGCACTCCCGTGGACGTACATTTAACCCAAACAGTTTGCACATACAGAAGACCGCAGAAAATCATTACAGGCCTCTTACATTCTGCAGCACATGTCGCCAAGGCGCGTTTTTACCAAGAACCCCGAACGTTGCACTGCCCACCACGCTGTTACCACCAAAAATGTAGGTGGCTATGGGTGACGCTGACCCTCACCTGGCTTGGCTCGCCGGGCCTCACAGCTCCACTGCCGCACCCCCTTGCCGTTGTGGCGGTCGACCCGTAGTACCGCCCAATCGTGACTGTAAACCTGAGCACTATCTCTATGCCGCCAACCGCAGAGTCTTTGCCCTCAGGGAGACGCGCGCATTTTACTTACCACAACAGAACGCAAAATTCGTGCCGAAATGTTAGCTCCGCGTGCTGAAAACCCCGAAAGAGCCAACCGAAATTAACCATTAGGAGATTGCCATTGGAAAAACAGTGGCTTTGTCACCTGCCTATCTGCTTATTCCACCGGCTCCTTAGCGTGCGTCACTAAGCAAGCGCTGTGATTGACTGACACTGTAGCTTTACGGTTAGTGTAGCACCACCCGCAAGGCGATTCATTATGGGCATCTCAAAGCAGCCATAGGCCCGGGCCCAGGGTAACGGCTCCAAATTGGCATTAGAAGACAGTGCGGGGGGTGGCGCTGCAGCTGAACCCCAGGGGCCTGAAAACTGAAAGCATTGTCGGAAGGGAGCTGATGACGGCTCATCTGTCAGAGGTGGTACAGCAGTGAACTGGAGCCTCCGTGCCCAACCGTATCACATCTTTTATGAAAGCTGGAGCAACAGGGCACTAGAGAGTCCATGCCAGCCCGTATGACATCTTGCATCCAAGCAAAAGGTGGCCCCGCTTAGCACTAGAGCATCCATGCCCCCCCGGTATCACATCTCGTATCCAAGCTGAAGCAGCGGTGAAACAGGCTGCTGCAGCTCCCTTCCCCTTCTCCCACCCCCGTATCACATCTTATACGAAAGCTGGAGGTGTCCCAGCAGGGCACTAGGGATTCCATGCCCGCCCGTATCACATCCTGAATCCAAGCAAGAGGTGGCCCAACTTAGCACTACAGCATCCATGCCCCACCACACCGTAGCACATCTTGTATCCAAGCTAGAGGCGGTACAGCAGGCTACCAGAGCCTCCACGCCTGTCTATATGGCATCTCGTTTCCAAGCTAGACACTGGACCAGGATTATAGATGTAAACAGGCACCTTGTTACATCGTGGGCCTCGTGTGGCGCAGAGCATTAGGGCAGCAGTACGCAGTGCTAAGCTCTCGCTTCACGACCTGAGATGTGCGGGTTCAATCCCCGTGTACGTCAGTGGCTCAGGGTCGACTCAGCCTTCTGTCCTTCCGAGGTCGGTGCAATGAGTACCCAGCTTGCTGGGGGGGGGTAGAGTGACAGCTGAAGGCATACCGCCATCCTCCTAGGAGGATTGCTGCCCGGCGTGCTCTACTTTTACCTTAGTGGCCTAGGCTTCCTACTACACCCACCCCTCTCTGGGCTCTGTAATAAATTAACCGCTCATTTCACAGCCTTTTACTCTAATTAGAGAAGAATTCAAAAGCGACAAAACTCAAATCATCACCGCACAACATAGTTCCGTTACACACTGCAATTTCCCTACCGCACTCCCGTGGACGTACATTTAACCCAAACAGTTTGCACATACAGAAGACCGCAGAAAATCATTACAGGCCTCTTACATTCTGCAGCACATGTCGCCAAGGCGCGTTTTTACCAAGAACCCCGAACGTTGCACTGCCCACCACGCTGTTACCACCAAAAATGTAGGTGGCTATGGGTGACGCTGACCCTCACCTGGCTTGGCTCGCCGGGCCTCACAGCTCCACTGCCGCACCCCCTTGCCGTTGTGGCGGTCGACCCGTAGTACCGCCCAATCGTGACTGTAAACCTGAGCACTATCTCTATGCCGCCAACCGCAGAGTCTTTGCCCTCAGGGAGACGCGCGCATTTTACTTACCACAACAGAACGCAAAATTCGTGCCGAAATGTTAGCTCCGCGTGCTGAAAACCCCGAAAGAGCCAACCGAAATTAACCATTAGGAGATTGCCATTGGAAAAACAGTGGCTTTGTCACCTGCCTATCTGCTTATTCCACCAGCTCCTTAGCGTGCGTCACTAAGCAAGCGCTGTGATTGACTGACACTGTAGCTTTACGGTTAGTGTAGCACCACCCGCAAGGCGATTCATTATGGGCATCTCAAAGCAGCCATAGGCCCGGGCCCAGGGTAACGGCTCCAAATTGGCATTAGAAGACAGTGCGGGGGGTGGCGCTGCAGCTGAACCCCAGGGGCCTGAAAACTGAAAGCATTGTCGGAAGGGAGCTGATGACGGCTCATCTGTCAGAGGTGGTACAGCAGTGAACTGGAGCCTCCGTGCCCAACCGTATCACATCTTTTATGAAAGCTGGAGCAACAGGGCACTAGAGAGTCCATGCCAGCCCGTATGACATCTTGCATCCAAGCAAAAGGTGGCCCCGCTTAGCACTAGAGCATCCATGCCCCCCCGGTATCACATCTCGTATCCAAGCTGAAGCAGCGGTGAAACAGGCTGCTGCAGCTCCCTTCCCCTTCTCCCACCCCCGTATCACATCTTATACGAAAGCTGGAGGTGTCCCAGCAGGGCACTAGGGATTCCATGCCCGCCCGTATCACATCCTGAATCCAAGCAAGAGGTGGCCCAACTTAGCACTACAGCATCCATGCCCCACCACACCGTAGCACATCTTGTATCCAAGCTAGAGGCGGTACAGCAGGCTACCAGAGCCTCCACGCCTGTCTATATGGCATCTCGTTTCCAAGCTAGACACTGGACCAGGATTATAGATGTAAACCGGCACCTTGTTACATCGTGGGCCTCGTGTGGCGCAGAGCATTAGGGCAGCAGTACGCAGTGCTAAGCTCTCGCTTCACGACCTGAGATGTGCGGGTTCAATCCCCGTGTACGTCAGTGGCTCAGGGTCGACTCAGCCTTCTGTCCTTCCGAGGTCGGTGCAATGAGTACCCAGCTTGCTGGGGGGTAGAGTGACAGCTGAAGGCATACCGCCATCCTCCTAGGAGGATTGCTGCCCGGCGTGCTCTACTTTTACCTTAGTGGCCTAGGCTTCCTACTACACCCACCCCTCTCTGGGCTCTGTAATAAATTAACCGCTCATTTCACAGCCTTTTACTCTAATTAGAGAAGAATTCAAAAGCGACAAAACTCAAATCATCACCGCACAACATAGTTCCGTTACACACTGCAATTTCCCTACCGCACTCCCGTGGACGTACATTTAACCCAAACAGTTTGCACATACAGAAGACCGCAGAAAATCATTACAGGCCTCTTACATTCTGCAGCACATGTCGCCAAGGCGCGTTTTTACCCGGAACCCCGAACGTTGCACTGCCCACCACGCTGTTACCACCAAAAATGTAGGTGGCTATGGGTGACGCTGACCCTCACCTGGCTTGGCTCGCCGGGCCTCACAGCTCCACTGCCGCACCCCCTTGCCGTTGTGGCGGTCGACCCGTAGTACCGCCCAATCGTGACTGTAAACCTGAGCACTATCTCTATGCCGCCAACCGCAGAGTCTTTGCCCTCAGGGAGACGCGCGCATTTTACTTACCACAACAGAACGCAAAATTCGTGCCGAAATGTTAGCTCCGCGTGCTGAAAACCCCGAAAGAGCCAACCGAAATTAACCATTAGGAGATTGCCATTGGAAAAACAGTGGCTTTGTCACCTGCCTATCTGCTTATTCCACCAGCTCCTTAGCGTGCGTCACTAAGCAAGCGCTGTGATTGACTGACACTGTAGCTTTACGGTTAGTGTAGCACCACCCGCAAGGCGATTCATTATGGGCATCTCAAAGCAGCCATAGGCCCGGGCCCAGGGTAACGGCTCCAAATTGGCATTAGAAGACAGTGCGGGGGGTGGCGCTGCAGCTGAACCCCAGGGGCCTGAAAACTGAAAGCATTGTCGGAAGGGAGCTGATGACGGCTCATCTGTCAGAGGTGGTACAGCAGTGAACTGGAGCCTCCGTGCCCAACCGTATCACATCTTTTATGAAAGCTGGAGCAACAGGGCACTAGAGAGTCCATGCCAGCCCGTATGACATCTTGCATCCAAGCAAAAGGTGGCCCCGCTTAGCACTAGAGCATCCATGCCCCCCCGGTATCACATCTCGTATCCAAGCTGAAGCAGCGGTGAAACAGGCTGCTGCAGCTCCCTTCCCCTTCTCCCACCCCCGTATCACATCTTATACGAAAGCTGGAGGTGTCCCAGCAGGGCACTAGGGATTCCATGCCCGCCCGTATCACATCCTGAATCCAAGCAAGAGGTGGCCCAACTTAGCACTACAGCATCCATGCCCCACCACACCGTAGCACATCTTGTATCCAAGCTAGAGGCGGTACAGCAGGCTACCAGAGCCTCCACGCCTGTCTATATGGCATCTCGTTTCCAAGCTAGACACTGGACCAGGATTATAGATGTAAACCGGCACCTTGTTACATCGTGGGCCTCGTGTGGCGCAGAGCATTAGGGCAGCAGTACGCAGTGCTAAGCTCTCGCTTCACGACCTGAGATGTGCGGGTTCAATCCCCGTGTACGTCAGTGGCTCAGGGTCGACTCAGCCTTCTGTCCTTCCGAGGTCGGTGCAATGAGTACCCAGCTTGCTGGGGGGTAGAGTGACAGCTGAAGGCATACCGCCATCCTCCTAGGAGGATTGCTGCCCGGCGTGCTCTACTTTTACCTTAGTGGCCTAGGCTTCCTACTACACCCACCCCTCTCTGGGCTCTGTAATAAATTAACCGCTCATTTCACAGCCTTTTACTCTAATTAGAGAAGAATTCAAAAGCGACAAAACTCAAATCATCACCGCACAACATAGTTCCGTTACACACTGCAATTTCCCTACCGCACTCCCGTGGACGTACATTTAACCCAAACAGTTTGCACATACAGAAGACCGCAGAAAATCATTACAGGCCTCTTACATTCTGCAGCACATGTCGCCAAGGCGCGTTTTTACCCGGAACCCCGAACGTTGCACTGCCCACCACGCTGTTACCACCAAAAATGTAGGTGGCTATGGGTGACGCTGACCCTCACCTGGCTTGGCTCGCCGGGCCTCACAGCTCCACTGCCGCACCCCCTTGCCGTTGTGGCGGTCGACCCGTAGTACCGCCCAATCGTGACTGTAAACCTGAGCACTATCTCTATGCCGCCAACCGCAGAGTCTTTGCCCTCAGGGAGACGCGCGCATTTTACTTACCACAACAGAACGCAAAATTCGTGCCGAAATGTTAGCTCCGCGTGCTGAAAACCCCGAAAGAGCCAACCGAAATTAACCATTAGGAGATTGCCATTGGAAAAACAGTGGCTTTGTCACCTGCCTATCTGCTTATTCCACCAGCTCCTTAGCGTGCGTCACTAAGCAAGCGCTGTGATTGACTGACACTGTAGCTTTACGGTTAGTGTAGCACCACCCGCAAGGCGATTCATTATGGGCATCTCAAAGCAGCCATAGGCCCGGGCCCAGGGTAACGGCTCCAAATTGGCATTAGAAGACAGTGCGGGGGGTGGCGCTGCAGCTGAACCCCAGGGGCCTGAAAACTGAAAGCATTGTCGGAAGGGAGCTGATGACGGCTCATCTGTCAGAGGTGGTACAGCAGTGAACTGGAGCCTCCGTGCCCAACCGTATCACATCTTTTATGAAAGCTGGAGCAACAGGGCACTAGAGAGTCCATGCCAGCCCGTATGACATCTTGCATCCAAGCAAAAGGTGGCCCCGCTTAGCACTAGAGCATCCATGCCCCCCCGGTATCACATCTCGTATCCAAGCTGAAGCAGCGGTGAAACAGGCTGCTGCAGCTCCCTTCCCCTTCTCCCACCCCCGTATCACATCTTATACGAAAGCTGGAGGTGTCCCAGCAGGGCACTAGGGATTCCATGCCCGCCCGTATCACATCCTGAATCCAAGCAAGAGGTGGCCCAACTTAGCACTACAGCATCCATGCCCCACCACACCGTAGCACATCTTGTATCCAAGCTAGAGGTGGTACAGCAGGCTACCAGAGCCTCCACGCCTGTCTATATGGCATCTCGTTTCCAAGCTAGACACTGGACCAGGATTATAGATGTAAACCGGCACCTTGTTACATCGTGGGCCTCGTGTGGCGCAGAGCATTAGGGCAGCAGTACGCAGTGCTAAGCTCTCGCTTCACGACCTGAGATGTGCGGGTTCAATCCCCGTGTACGTCAGTGGCTCAGGGTCGACTCAGCCTTCTGTCCTTCCGAGGTCGGTGCAATGAGTACCCAGCTTGCTGGGGGGTAGAGTGACAGCTGAAGGCATACCGCCATCCTCCTAGGAGGATTGCTGCCCGGCGTGCTCTACTTTTACCTTAGTGGCCTAGGCTTCCTACTACACCCAACCCTCTCTGGGCTCTGTAATAAATTAACCGCTCATTTCACAGCCTTTTACTCTAATTAGAGAAGAATTCAAAAGCGACAAAACTCAAATCATCACCGCACAACATAGTTCCGTTACACACTGCAATTTCCCTACCGCACTCCCGTGGACGTACATTTAACCCAAACAGTTTGCACATACAGAAGACCGCAGAAAATCATTACAGGCCTCTTACATTCTGCAGCACATGTCGCCAAGGCGCGTTTTTACCCGGAACCCCGAACGTTGCACTGCCCACCACGCTGTTACCACCAAAAATGTAGGTGGCTATGGGTGACGCTGACCCTCACCTGGCTTGGCTCGCCGGGTCTCACAGCTCCACTGCCGCACCCCCTTGCCGTTGTGGCGGTCGACCCGTAGTACCGCCCAATCGTGACTGTAAACCTGAGCACTATCTCTATGCCGCCAACCGCAGAGTCTTTGCCCTCAGGGAGACGCGCGCATTTTACTTACCACAACAGAACGCAAAATTCGTGCCGAAATGTTAGCTCCGCGTGCTGAAAACCCCGAAAGAGCCAACCGAAATTAACCATTAGGAGATTGCCATTGGAAAAACAGTGGCTTTGTCACCTGCCTATCTGCTTATTCCACCGGCTCCTTAGCGTGCGTCACTAAGCAAGCGCTGTGATTGACTGACACTGTAGCTTTACGGTTAGTGTAGCACCACCCGCAAGGCGATTCATTATGGGCATCTCAAAGCAGCCATAGGCCCGGGCCCAGGGTAACGGCTCCAAATTGGCATTAGAAGACAGTGCGGGGGGTGGCGCTGCAGCTGAACCCCAGGGGCCTGAAAACTGAAAGCATTGTCGGAAGGGAGCTGATGACGGCTCATCTGTCAGAGGTGGTACAGCAGTGAACTGGAGCCTCCGTGCCCAACCGTATCACATCTTTTATGAAAGCTGGAGCAACAGGGCACTAGAGAGTCCATGCCAGCCCGTATGACATCTTGCATCCAAGCAAAAGGTGGCCCCGCTTAGCACTAGAGCATCCATGCCCCCCCGGTATCACATCTCGTATCCAAGCTGAAGCAGCGGTGAAACAGGCTGCTGCAGCTCCCTTCCCCTTCTCCCACCCCCGTATCACATCTTATACGAAAGCTGGAGGTGTCCCAGCAGGGCACTAGGGATTCCATGCCCGCCCGTATCACATCCTGAATCCAAGCAAGAGGTGGCCCAACTTAGCACTACAGCATCCATGCCCCACCACACCGTAGCACATCTTGTATCCAAGCTAGAGGCGGTACAGCAGGCTACCAGAGCCTCCACGCCTGTCTATATGGCATCTCGTTTCCAAGCTAGACACTGGACCAGGATTATAGATGTAAACCGGCACCTTGTTACATCGTGGGCCTCGTGTGGCGCAGAGCATTAGGGCAGCAGTACGCAGTGCTAAGCTCTCGCTTCACGACCTGAGATGTGCGGGTTCAATCCCCGTGTACGTCAGTGGCTCAGGGTCGACTCAGCCTTCTGTCCTTCCGAGGTCGGTGCAATGAGTACCCAGCTTGCTGGGGGGTAGAGTGACAGCTGAAGGCATACCGCCATCCTCCTAGGAGGATTGCTGCCCGGCGTGCTCTACTTTTACCTTAGTGGCCTAGGCTTCCTACTACACCCACCCCTCTCTGGGCTCTGTAATAAATTAACCGCTCATTTCACAGCCTTTTACTCTAATTAGAGAAGAATTCAAAAGCGACAAAACTCAAATCATCACCGCACAACATAGTTCCGTTACACACTGCAATTTCCCTACCGCACTCCCGTGGACGTACATTTAACCCAAACAGTTTGCACATACAGAAGACCGCAGAAAATCATTACAGGCCTCTTACATTCTGCAGCACATGTCGCCAAGGCGCGTTTTTACCCGGAACCCCGAACGTTGCACTGCCCACCACGCTGTTACCACCAAAAATGTAGGTGGCTATGGGTGACGCTGACCCTCACCTGGCTTGGCTCGCCGGGCCTCACAGCTCCACTGCCGCACCCCCTTGCCGTTGTGGCGGTCGACCCGTAGTACCGCCCAATCGTGACTGTAAACCTGAGCACTATCTCTATGCCGCCAACCGCAGAGTCTTTGCCCTCAGGGAGACGCGCGCATTTTACTTACCACAACAGAACGCAAAATTCGTGCCGAAATGTTAGCTCCGCGTGCTGAAAACCCCGAAAGAGCCAACCGAAATTAACCATTAGGAGATTGCCATTGGAAAAACAGTGGCTTTGTCACCTGCCTATCTGCTTATTCCACCAGCTCCTTAGCGTGCGTCACTAAGCAAGCGCTGTGATTGACTGACACTGTAGCTTTACGGTTAGTGTAGCACCACCCGCAAGGCGATTCATTATGGGCATCTCAAAGCAGCCATAGGCCCGGGCCCAGGGTAACGGCTCCAAATTGGCATTAGAAGACAGTGCGGGGGGTGGCGCTGCAGCTGAACCCCAGGGGCCTGAAAACTGAAAGCATTGTCGGAAGGGAGCTGATGACGGCTCATCTGTCAGAGGTGGTACAGCAGTGAACTGGAGCCTCCGTGCCCAACCGTATCACATCTTTTATGAAAGCTGGAGCAACAGGGCACTAGAGAGTCCATGCCAGCCCGTATGACATCTTGCATCCAAGCAAAAGGTGGCCCCGCTTAGCACTAGAGCATCCATGCCCCCCCGGTATCACATCTCGTATCCAAGCTGAAGCAGCGGTGAAACAGGCTGCTGCAGCTCCCTTCCCCTTCTCCCACCCCCGTATCACATCTTATACGAAAGCTGGAGGTGTCCCAGCAGGGCACTAGGGATTCCATGCCCGCCCGTATCACATCCTGAATCCAAGCAAGAGGTGGCCCAACTTAGCACTACAGCATCCATGCCCCACCACACCGTAGCACATCTTGTATCCAAGCTAGAGGTGGTACAGAAGGCTACCAGAGCCTCCACGCCTGTCTATATGGCATCTCGTTTCCAAGCTAGACACTGGACCAGGATTATAGATGTAAACCGGCACCTTGTTACATCGTGGGCCTCGTGTGGCGCAGAGCATTAGGGCAGCAGTACGCAGTGCTAAGCTCTCGCTTCACGACCTGAGATGTGCGGGTTCAATCCCCGTGTACGTCAGTGGCTCAGGGTCGACTCAGCCTTCTGTCCTTCCGAGGTCGGTGCAATGAGTACCCAGCTTGCTGGGGGGTAGAGTGACAGCTGAAGGCATACCGCCATCCTCCTAGGAGGATTGCTGCCCGGCGTGCTCTACTTTTACCTTAGTGGCCTAGGCTTCCTACTACACCCACCCCTCTCTGGGCTCTGTAATAAATTAACCGCTCATTTCACAGCCTTTTACTCTAATTAGAGAAGAATTCAAAAGCGACAAAACTCAAATCATCACCGCACAACATAGTTCCGTTACACACTGCAATTTCCCTACCGCACTCCCGTGGACGTACATTTAACCCAAACAGTTTGCACATACAGAAGACCGCAGAAAATCATTACAGGCCTCTTACATTCTGCAGCACATGTCGCCAAGGCGCGTTTTTACCCGGAACCCCGAACGTTGCACTGCCCACCACGCTGTTACCACCAAAAATGTAGGTGGCTATGGGTGACGCTGACCCTCACCTGGCTTGGCTCGCCGGGCCTCACAGCTCCACTGCCGCACCCCCTTGCCGTTGTGGCGGTCGACCCGTAGTACCGCCCAATCGTGACTGTAAACCTGAGCACTATCTCTATGCCGCCAACCGCAGAGTCTTTGCCCTCAGGGAGACGCGCGCATTTTACTTACCACAACAGAACGCAAAATTCGTGCCGAAATGTTAGCTCCGCGTGCTGAAAACCCCGAAAGAGCCAACCGAAATTAACCATTAGGAGATTGCCATTGGAAAAACAGTGGCTTTGTCACCTGCCTATCTGCTTATTCCACCAGCTCCTTAGCGTGCGTCACTAAGCAAGCGCTGTGATTGACTGACACTGTAGCTTTACGGTTAGTGTAGCACCACCCGCAAGGCGATTCATTATGGGCATCTCAAAGCAGCCATAGGCCCGGGCCCAGGGTAACGGCTCCAAATTGGCATTAGAAGACAGTGCGGGGGGTGGCGCTGCAGCTGAACCCCAGGGGCCTGAAAACTGAAAGCATTGTCGGAAGGGAGCTGATGACGGCTCATCTGTCAGAGGTGGTACAGCAGTGAACTGGAGCCTCCGTGCCCAACCGTATCACATCTTTTATGAAAGCTGGAGCAACAGGGCACTAGAGAGTCCATGCCAGCCCGTATGACATCTTGCATCCAAGCAAAAGGTGGCCCCGCTTAGCACTAGAGCATCCATGCCCCCCCGGTATCACATCTCGTATCCAAGCTGAAGCAGCGGTGAAACAGGCTGCTGCAGCTCCCTTCCCCTTCTCCCACCCCCGTATCACATCTTATACGAAAGCTGGAGGTGTCCCAGCAGGGCACTAGGGATTCCATGCCCGCCCGTATCACATCCTGAATCCAAGCAAGAGGTGGCCCAACTTAGCACTACAGCATCCATGCCCCACCACACCGTAGCACATCTTGTATCCAAGCTAGAGGTGGTACAGCAGGCTACCAGAGCCTCCACGCCTGTCTATATGGCATCTCGTTTCCAAGCTAGACACTGGACCAGGATTATAGATGTAAACCGGCACCTTGTTACATCGTGGGCCTCGTGTGGCGCAGAGCATTAGGGCAGCAGTACGCAGTGCTAAGCTCTCGCTTCACGACCTGAGATGTGCGGGTTCAATCCCCGTGTACGTCAGTGGCTCAGGGTCGACTCAGCCTTCTGTCCTTCCGAGGTCGGTGCAATGAGTACCCAGCTTGCTGGGGGGTAGAGTGACAGCTGAAGGCATACCGCCATCCTCCTAGGAGGATTGCTGCCCGGCGTGCTCTACTTTTACCTTAGTGGCCTAGGCTTCCTACTACACCCAACCCTCTCTGGGCTCTGTAATAAATTAACCGCTCATTTCACAGCCTTTTACTCTAATTAGAGAAGAATTCAAAAGCGACAAAACTCAAATCATCACCGCACAACATAGTTCCGTTACACACTGCAATTTCCCTACCGCACTCCCGTGGACGTACATTTAACCCAAACAGTTTGCACATACAGAAGACCGCAGAAAATCATTACAGGCCTCTTACATTCTGCAGCACATGTCGCCAAGGCGCGTTTTTACCCGGAACCCCGAACGTTGCACTGCCCACCACGCTGTTACCACCAAAAATGTAGGTGGCTATGGGTGACGCTGACCCTCACCTGGCTTGGCTCGCCGGGCCTCACAGCTCCACTGCCGCACCCCCTTGCCGTTGTGGCGGTCGACCCGTAGTACCGCCCAATCGTGACTGTAAACCTGAGCACTATCTCTATGCCGCCAACCGCAGAGTCTTTGCCCTCAGGGAGACGCGCGCATTTTACTTACCACAACAGAACGCAAAATTCGTGCCGAAATGTTAGCTCCGCGTGCTGAAAACCCCGAAAGAGCCAACCGAAATTAACCATTAGGAGATTGCCATTGGAAAAACAGTGGCTTTGTCACCTGCCTATCTGCTTATTCCACCAGCTCCTTAGCGTGCGTCACTAAGCAAGCGCTGTGATTGACTGACACTGTAGCTTTACGGTTAGTGTAGCACCACCCGCAAGGCGATTCATTATGGGCATCTCAAAGCAGCCATAGGCCCGGGCCCAGGGTAACGGCTCCAAATTGGCATTAGAAGACAGTGCGGGGGGTGGCGCTGCAGCTGAACCCCAGGGGCCTGAAAACTGAAAGCATTGTCGGAAGGGAGCTGATGACGGCTCATCTGTCAGAGGTGGTACAGCAGTGAACTGGAGCCTCCGTGCCCAACCGTATCACATCTTTTATGAAAGCTGGAGCAACAGGGCACTAGAGAGTCCATGCCAGCCCGTATGACATCTTGCATCCAAGCAAAAGGTGGCCCCGCTTAGCACTAGAGCATCCATGCCCCCCCGGTATCACATCTCGTATCCAAGCTGAAGCAGCGGTGAAACAGGCTGCTGCGGCTACCTTCCCCTTCTCCCACCCCCGTATCACATCTTATACGAAAGCTGGAGGTGTCCCAGCAGGGCACTAGGGATTCCATGCCCGCCCGTATCACATCCTGAATCCAAGCAAGAGGTGGCCCAACTTAGCACTACAGCATCCATGCCCCACCACACCGTAGCACATCTTGTATCCAAGCTAGAGGCGGTACAGCAGGCTACCAGAGCCTCCACGCCTGTCTATATGGCATCTCGTTTCCAAGCTAGACACTGGACCAGGATTATAGATGTAAACCGGCACCTTGTTACATCGTGGGCCTCGTGTGGCGCAGAGCATTAGGGCAGCAGTACGCAGTGCTAAGCTCTCGCTTCACGACCTGAGATGTGCGGGTTCAATCCCCGTGTACGTCAGTGGCTCAGGGTCGACTCAGCCTTCTGTCCTTCCGAGGTCGGTGCAATGAGTACCCAGCTTGCTGGGGGGTAGAGTGACAGCTGAAGGCATACCGCCATCCTCCTAGGAGGATTGCTGCCCGGCGTGCTCTACTTTTACCTTAGTGGCCTAGGCTTCCTACTACACCCAACCCTCTCTGGGCTCTGTAATAAATTAACCGCTCATTTCACAGCCTTTTACTCTAATTAGAGAAGAATTCAAAAGCGACAAAACTCAAATCATCACCGCACAACATAGTTCCGTTACACACTGCAATTTCCCTACCGCACTCCCGTGGACGTACATTTAACCCAAACAGTTTGCACATACAGAAGACCGCAGAAAATCATTACAGGCCTCTTACATTCTGCAGCACATGTCGCCAAGGCGCGTTTTTACCCGGAACCCCGAACGTTGCACTGCCCACCACGCTGTTACCACCAAAAATGTAGGTGGCTATGGGTGACGCTGACCCTCACCTGGCTTGGCTCGCCGGGCCTCACAGCTCCACTGCCGCACCCCCTTGCCGTTGTGGCGGTCGACCCGTAGTACCGCCCAATCGTGACTGTAAACCTGAGCACTATCTCTATGCCGCCAACCGCAGAGTCTTTGCCCTCAGGGAGACGCGCGCATTTTACTTACCACAACAGAACGCAAAATTCGTGCCGAAATGTTAGCTCCGCGTGCTGAAAACCCCGAAAGAGCCAACCGAAATTAACCATTAGGAGATTGCCATTGGAAAAACAGTGGCTTTGTCACCTGCCTATCTGCTTATTCCACCAGCTCCTTAGCGTGCGTCACTAAGCAAGCGCTGTGATTGACTGACACTGTAGCTTTACGGTTAGTGTAGCACCACCCGCAAGGCGATTCATTATGGGCATCTCAAAGCAGCCATAGGCCCGGGCCCAGGGTAACGGCTCCAAATTGGCATTAGAAGACAGTGCGGGGGGTGGCGCTGCAGCTGAACCCCAGGGGCCTGAAAACTGAAAGCATTGTCGGAAGGGAGCTGATGACGGCTCATCTGTCAGAGGTGGTACAGCAGTGAACTGGAGCCTCCGTGCCCAACCGTATCACATCTTTTATGAAAGCTGGAGCAACAGGGCACTAGAGAGTCCATGCCAGCCCGTATGACATCTTGCATCCAAGCAAAAGGTGGCCCCGCTTAGCACTAGAGCATCCATGCCCCCCCGGTATCACATCTCGTATCCAAGCTGAAGCAGCGGTGAAACAGGCTGCTGCAGCTCCCTTCCCCTTCTCCCACCCCCGTATCACATCTTATACGAAAGCTGGAGGTGTCCCAGCAGGGCACTAGGGATTCCATGCCCGCCCGTATCACATCCTGAATCCAAGCAAGAGGTGGCCCAACTTAGCACTACAGCATCCATGCCCCACCACACCGTAGCACATCTTGTATCCAAGCTAGAGGCGGTACAGCAGGCTACCAGAGCCTCCACGCCTGTCTATATGGCATCTCGTTTCCAAGCTAGACACTGGACCAGGATTATAGATGTAAACCGGCACCTTGTTACATCGTGGGCCTCGTGTGGCGCAGAGCATTAGGGCAGCAGTACGCAGTGCTAAGCTCTCGCTTCACGACCTGAGATGTGCGGGTTCAATCCCCGTGTACGTCAGTGGCTCAGGGTCGACTCAGCCTTCTGTCCTTCCGAGGTCGGTGCAATGAGTACCCAGCTTGCTGGGGGGTAGAGTGACAGCTGAAGGCATACCGCCATCCTCCTAGGAGGATTGCTGCCCGGCGTGCTCTACTTTTACCTTAGTGGCCTAGGCTTCCTACTACACCCAACCCTCTCTGGGCTCTGTAATAAATTAACCGCTCATTTCACAGCCTTTTACTCTAATTAGAGAAGAATTCAAAAGCGACAAAACTCAAATCATCACCGCACAACATAGTTCCGTTACACACTGCAATTTCCCTACCGCACTCCCGTGGACGTACATTTAACCCAAACAGTTTGCACATACAGAAGACCGCAGAAAATCATTACAGGCCTCTTACATTCTGCAGCACATGTCGCCAAGGCGCGTTTTTACCCGGAACCCCGAACGTTGCACTGCCCACCACGCTGTTACCACCAAAAATGTAGGTGGCTATGGGTGACGCTGACCCTCACCTGGCTTGGCTCGCCGGGCCTCACAGCTCCACTGCCGCACCCCCTTGCCGTTGTGGCGGTCGACCCGTAGTACCGCCCAATCGTGACTGTAAACCTGAGCACTATCTCTATGCCGCCAACCGCAGAGTCTTTGCCCTCAGGGAGACGCGCGCATTTTACTTACCACAACAGAACGCAAAATTCGTGCCGAAATGTTAGCTCCGCGTGCTGAAAACCCCGAAAGAGCCAACCGAAATTAACCATTAGGAGATTGCCATTGGAAAAACAGTGGCTTTGTCACCTGCCTATCTGCTTATTCCACCAGCTCCTTAGCGTGCGTCACTAAGCAAGCGCTGTGATTGACTGACACTGTAGCTTTACGGTTAGTGTAGCACCACCCGCAAGGCGATTCATTATGGGCATCTCAAAGCAGCCATAGGCCCGGGCCCAGGGTAACGGCTCCAAATTGGCATTAGAAGACAGTGCGGGGGGTGGCGCTGCAGCTGAACCCCAGGGGCCTGAAAACTGAAAGCATTGTCGGAAGGGAGCTGATGACGGCTCATCTGTCAGAGGTGGTACAGCAGTGAACTGGAGCCTCCGTGCCCAACCGTATCACATCTTTTATGAAAGCTGGAGCAACAGGGCACTAGAGAGTCCATGCCAGCCCGTATGACATCTTGCATCCAAGCAAAAGGTGGCCCCGCTTAGCACTAGAGCATCCATGCCCCCCCGGTATCACATCTCGTATCCAAGCTGAAGCAGCGGTGAAACAGGCTGCTGCAGCTCCCTTCCCCTTCTCCCACCCCCGTATCACATCTTATACGAAAGCTGGAGGTGTCCCAGCAGGGCACTAGGGATTCCATGCCCGCCCGTATCACATCCTGAATCCAAGCAAGAGGTGGCCCAACTTAGCACTACAGCATCCATGCCCCACCACACCGTAGCACATCTTGTATCCAAGCTAGAGGCGGTACAGCAGGCTACCAGAGCCTCCACGCCTGTCTATATGGCATCTCGTTTCCAAGCTAGACACTGGACCAGGATTATAGATGTAAACCGGCACCTTGTTACATCGTGGGCCTCGTGTGGCGCAGAGCATTAGGGCAGCAGTACGCAGTGCTAAGCTCTCGCTTCACGACCTGAGATGTGCGGGTTCAATCCCCGTGTACGTCAGTGGCTCAGGGTCGACTCAGCCTTCTGTCCTTCCGAGGTCGGTGCAATGAGTACCCAGCTTGCTGGGGGGTAGAGTGACAGCTGAAGGCATACCGCCATCCTCCTAGGAGGATTGCTGCCCGGCGTGCTCTACTTTTACCTTAGTGGCCTAGGCTTCCTACTACACCCACCCCTCTCTGGGCTCTGTAATAAATTAACCGCTCATTTCACAGCCTTTTACTCTAATTAGAGAAGAATTCAAAAGCGACAAAACTCAAATCATCACCGCACAACATAGTTCCGTTACACACTGCAATTTCCCTACCGCACTCCCGTGGACGTACATTTAACCCAAACAGTTTGCACATACAGAAGACCGCAGAAAATCATTACAGGCCTCTTACATTCTGCAGCACATGTCGCCAAGGCGCGTTTTTACCCGGAACCCCGAACGTTGCACTGCCCACCACGCTGTTACCACCAAAAATGTAGGTGGCTATGGGTGACGCTGACCCTCACCTGGCTTGGCTCGCCGGGCCTCACAGCTCCACTGCCGCACCCCCTTGCCGTTGTGGCGGTCGACCCGTAGTACCGCCCAATCGTGACTGTAAACCTGAGCACTATCTCTATGCCGCCAACCGCAGAGTCTTTGCCCTCAGGGAGACGCGCGCATTTTACTTACCACAACAGAACGCAAAATTCGTGCCGAAATGTTAGCTCCGCGTGCTGAAAACCCCGAAAGAGCCAACCGAAATTAACCATTAGGAGATTGCCATTGGAAAAACAGTGGCTTTGTCACCTGCCTATCTGCTTATTCCACCAGCTCCTTAGCGTGCGTCACTAAGCAAGCGCTGTGATTGACTGACACTGTAGCTTTACGGTTAGTGTAGCACCACCCGCAAGGCGATTCATTATGGGCATCTCAAAGCAGCCATAGGCCCGGGCCCAGGGTAACGGCTCCAAATTGGCATTAGAAGACAGTGCGGGGGGTGGCGCTGCAGCTGAACCCCAGGGGCCTGAAAACTGAAAGCATTGTCGGAAGGGAGCTGATGACGGCTCATCTGTCAGAGGTGGTACAGCAGTGAACTGGAGCCTCCGTGCCCAACCGTATCACATCTTTTATGAAAGCTGGAGCAACAGGGCACTAGAGAGTCCATGCCAGCCCGTATGACATCTTGCATCCAAGCAAAAGGTGGCCCCGCTTAGCACTAGAGCATCCATGCCCCCCCGGTATCACATCTCGTATCCAAGCTGAAGCAGCGGTGAAACAGGCTGCTGCAGCTCCCTTCCCCTTCTCCCACCCCCGTATCACATCTTATACGAAAGCTGGAGGTGTCCCAGCAGGGCACTAGGGATTCCATGCCCGCCCGTATCACATCCTGAATCCAAGCAAGAGGTGGCCCAACTTAGCACTACAGCATCCATGCCCCACCACACCGTAGCACATCTTGTATCCAAGCTAGAGGCGGTACAGCAGGCTACCAGAGCCTCCACGCCTGTCTATATGGCATCTCGTTTCCAAGCTAGACACTGGACCAGGATTATAGATGTAAACCGGCACCTTGTTACATCGTGGGCCTCGTGTGGCGCAGAGCATTAGGGCAGCAGTACGCAGTGCTAAGCTCTCGCTTCACGACCTGAGATGTGCGGGTTCAATCCCCGTGTACGTCAGTGGCTCAGGGTCGACTCAGCCTTCTGTCCTTCCGAGGTCGGTGCAATGAGTACCCAGCTTGCTGGGGGGTAGAGTGACAGCTGAAGGCATACCGCCATCCTCCTAGGAGGATTGCTGCCCGGCGTGCTCTACTTTTACCTTAGTGGCCTAGGCTTCCTACTACACCCAACCCTCTCTGGGCTCTGTAATAAATTAACCGCTCATTTCACAGCCTTTTACTCTAATTAGAGAAGAATTCAAAAGCGACAAAACTCAAATCATCACCGCACAACATAGTTCCGTTACACACTGCAATTTCCCTACCGCACTCCCGTGGACGTACATTTAACCCAAACAGTTTGCACATACAGAAGACCGCAGAAAATCATTACAGGCCTCTTACATTCTGCAGCACATGTCGCCAAGGCGCGTTTTTACCCGGAACCCCGAACGTTGCACTGCCCACCACGCTGTTACCACCAAAAATGTAGGTGGCTATGGGTGACGCTGACCCTCACCTGGCTTGGCTCGCCGGGCCTCACAGCTCCACTGCCGCACCCCCTTGCCGTTGTGGCGGTCGACCCGTAGTACCGCCCAATCGTGACTGTAAACCTGAGCACTATCTCTATGCCGCCAACCGCAGAGTCTTTGCCCTCAGGGAGACGCGCGCATTTTACTTACCACAACAGAACGCAAAATTCGTGCCGAAATGTTAGCTCCGCGTGCTGAAAACCCCGAAAGAGCCAACCGAAATTAACCATTAGGAGATTGCCATTGGAAAAACAGTGGCTTTGTCACCTGCCTATCTGCTTATTCCACCAGCTCCTTAGCGTGCGTCACTAAGCAAGCGCTGTGATTGACTGACACTGTAGCTTTACGGTTAGTGTAGCACCACCCGCAAGGCGATTCATTATGGGCATCTCAAAGCAGCCATAGGCCCGGGCCCAGGGTAACGGCTCCAAATTGGCATTAGAAGACAGTGCGGGGGGTGGCGCTGCAGCTGAACCCCAGGGGCCTGAAAACTGAAAGCATTGTCGGAAGGGAGCTGATGACGGCTCATCTGTCAGAGGTGGTACAGCAGTGAACTGGAGCCTCCGTGCCCAACCGTATCACATCTTTTATGAAAGCTGGAGCAACAGGGCACTAGAGAGTCCATGCCAGCCCGTATGACATCTTGCATCCAAGCAAAAGGTGGCCCCGCTTAGCACTAGAGCATCCATGCCCCCCCGGTATCACATCTCGTATCCAAGCTGAAGCAGCGGTGAAACAGGCTGCTGCAGCTCCCTTCCCCTTCTCCCACCCCCGTATCACATCTTATACGAAAGCTGGAGGTGTCCCAGCAGGGCACTAGGGATTCCATGCCCGCCCGTATCACATCCTGAATCCAAGCAAGAGGTGGCCCAACTTAGCACTACAGCATCCATGCCCCACCACACCGTAGCACATCTTGTATCCAAGCTAGAGGCGGTACAGCAGGCTACCAGAGCCTCCACGCCTGTCTATATGGCATCTCGTTTCCAAGCTAGACACTGGACCAGGATTATAGATGTAAACCGGCACCTTGTTACATCGTGGGCCTCGTGTGGCGCAGAGCATTAGGGCAGCAGTACGCAGTGCTAAGCTCTCGCTTCACGACCTGAGATGTGCGGGTTCAATCCCCGTGTACGTCAGTGGCTCAGGGTCGACTCAGCCTTCTGTCCTTCCGAGGTCGGTGCAATGAGTACCCAGCTTGCTGGGGGGTAGAGTGACAGCTGAAGGCATACCGCCATCCTCCTAGGAGGATTGCTGCCCGGCGTGCTCTACTTTTACCTTAGTGGCCTAGGCTTCCTACTACACCCACCCCTCTCTGGGCTCTGTAATAAATTAACCGCTCATTTCACAGCCTTTTACTCTAATTAGAGAAGAATTCAAAAGCGACAAAACTCAAATCATCACCGCACAACATAGTTCCGTTACACACTGCAATTTCCCTACCGCACTCCCGTGGACGTACATTTAACCCAAACAGTTTGCACATACAGAAGACCGCAGAAAATCATTACAGGCCTCTTACATTCTGCAGCACATGTCGCCAAGGCGCGTTTTTACCCGGAACCCCGAACGTTGCACTGCCCACCACGCTGTTACCACCAAAAATGTAGGTGGCTATGGGTGACGCTGACCCTCACCTGGCTTGGCTCGCCGGGCCTCACAGCTCCACTGCCGCACCCCCTTGCCGTTGTGGCGGTCGACCCGTAGTACCGCCCAATCGTGACTGTAAACCTGAGCACTATCTCTATGCCGCCAACCGCAGAGTCTTTGCCCTCAGGGAGACGCGCGCATTTTACTTACCACAACAGAACGCAAAATTCGTGCCGAAATGTTAGCTCCGCGTGCTGAAAACCCCGAAAGAGCCAACCGAAATTAACCATTAGGAGATTGCCATTGGAAAAACAGTGGCTTTGTCACCTGCCTATCTGCTTATTCCACCAGCTCCTTAGCGTGCGTCACTAAGCAAGCGCTGTGATTGACTGACACTGTAGCTTTACGGTTAGTGTAGCACCACCCGCAAGGCGATTCATTATGGGCATCTCAAAGCAGCCATAGGCCCGGGCCCAGGGTAACGGCTCCAAATTGGCATTAGAAGACAGTGCGGGGGGTGGCGCTGCAGCTGAACCCCAGGGGCCTGAAAACTGAAAGCATTGTCGGAAGGGAGCTGATGACGGCTCATCTGTCAGAGGTGGTACAGCAGTGAACTGGAGCCTCCGTGCCCAACCGTATCACATCTTTTATGAAAGCTGGAGCAACAGGGCACTAGAGAGTCCATGCCAGCCCGTATGACATCTTGCATCCAAGCAAAAGGTGGCCCCGCTTAGCACTAGAGCATCCATGCCCCCCCGGTATCACATCTCGTATCCAAGCTGAAGCAGCGGTGAAACAGGCTGCTGCAGCTCCCTTCCCCTTCTCCCACCCCCGTATCACATCTTATACGAAAGCTGGAGGTGTCCCAGCAGGGCACTAGGGATTCCATGCCCGCCCGTATCACATCCTGAATCCAAGCAAGAGGTGGCCCAACTTAGCACTACAGCATCCATGCCCCACCACACCGTAGCACATCTTGTATCCAAGCTAGAGGCGGTACAGCAGGCTACCAGAGCCTCCACGCCTGTCTATATGGCATCTCGTTTCCAAGCTAGACACTGGACCAGGATTATAGATGTAAACCGGCACCTTGTTACATCGTGGGCCTCGTGTGGCGCAGAGCATTAGGGCAGCAGTACGCAGTGCTAAGCTCTCGCTTCACGACCTGAGATGTGCGGGTTCAATCCCCGTGTACGTCAGTGGCTCAGGGTCGACTCAGCCTTCTGTCCTTCCGAGGTCGGTGCAATGAGTACCCAGCTTGCTGGGGGGTAGAGTGACAGCTGAAGGCATACCGCCATCCTCCTAGGAGGATTGCTGCCCGGCGTGCTCTACTTTTACCTTAGTGGCCTAGGCTTCCTACTACACCCAACCCTCTCTGGGCTCTGTAATAAATTAACCGCTCATTTCACAGCCTTTTACTCTAATTAGAGAAGAATTCAAAAGCGACAAAACTCAAATCATCACCGCACAACATAGTTCCGTTACACACTGCAATTTCCCTACCGCACTCCCGTGGACGTACATTTAACCCAAACAGTTTGCACATACAGAAGACCGCAGAAAATCATTACAGGCCTCTTACATTCTGCAGCACATGTCGCCAAGGCGCGTTTTTACCCGGAACCCCGAACGTTGCACTGCCCACCACGCTGTTACCACCAAAAATGTAGGTGGCTATGGGTGACGCTGACCCTCACCTGGCTTGGCTCGCCGGGCCTCACAGCTCCACTGCCGCACCCCCTTGCCGTTGTGGCGGTCGACCCGTAGTACCGCCCAATCGTGACTGTAAACCTGAGCACTATCTCTATGCCGCCAACCGCAGAGTCTTTGCCCTCAGGGAGACGCGCGCATTTTACTTACCACAACAGAACGCAAAATTCGTGCCGAAATGTTAGCTCCGCGTGCTGAAAACCCCGAAAGAGCCAACCGAAATTAACCATTAGGAGATTGCCATTGGAAAAACAGTGGCTTTGTCACCTGCCTATCTGCTTATTCCACCAGCTCCTTAGCGTGCGTCACTAAGCAAGCGCTGTGATTGACTGACACTGTAGCTTTACGGTTAGTGTAGCACCACCCACAAGGCGATTCATTATGGGCATCTCAAAGCAGCCATAGTCCCGGGCCCAGGGTAATGGCTCCAAATTGGCATTAGAACACAGTGCGGCCGGTGGTGCTGCAGCTGAACCCCAGGGGCCTGAAAACTGAAAGCATTGTCGGAAGGGAGCTGATGACGGCTCATCTGTCAGAGGTGGTACAGCAGTGAACTGGAGCCTCCGTGCCCAACCGTATCACATCTTTTATGAAAGCTGGAGCAACAGGGCACTAGAGAGTCCATGCCAGCCCGTATGACATCTTGCATCCAAGCAAAAGGTGGCCCCGCTTAGCACTAGAGCATCCATGCCCCCCCGGTATCACATCTCGTATCCAAGCTGAAGCAGCGGTGAAACAGGCTGCTGCAGCTCCCTTCCCCTTCTCCCACCCCCGTATCACATCTTATACGAAAGCTGGAGGTGTCCCAGCAGGGCACTAGGGATTCCATGCCCGCCCGTATCACATCCTGAATCCAAGCAAGAGGTGGCCCAACTTAGCACTACAGCATCCATGCCCCACCACACCGTAGCACATCTTGTATCCAAGCTAGAGGCGGTACAGCAGGCTACCAGAGCCTCCACGCCTGTCTATATGGCATCTCGTTTCCAAGCTAGACACTGGACCAGGATTATAGATGTAAACCGGCACCTTGTTACATCGTGGGCCTCGTGTGGCGCAGAGCATTAGGGCAGCAGTACGCAGTGCTAAGCTCTCGCTTCACGACCTGAGATGTGCGGGTTCAATCCCCGTGTACGTCAGTGGCTCAGGGTCGACTCAGCCTTCTGTCCTTCCGAGGTCGGTGCAATGAGTACCCAGCTTGCTGGGGGGTAGAGTGACAGCTGAAGGCATACCGCCATCCTCCTAGGAGGATTGCTGCCCGGCGTGCTCTACTTTTACCTTAGTGGCCTAGGCTTCCTACTACACCCACCCCTCTCTGGGCTCTGTAATAAATTAACCGCTCATTTCACAGCCTTTTACTCTAATTAGAGAAGAATTCAAAAGCGACAAAACTCAAATCATCACCGCACAACATAGTTCCGTTACACACTGCAATTTCCCTACCGCACTCCCGTGGACGTACATTTAACCCAAACAGTTTGCACATACAGAAGACCGCAGAAAATCATTACAGGCCTCTTACATTCTGCAGCACATGTCGCCAAGGCGCGTTTTTACCCGGAACCCCGAACGTTGCACTGCCCACCACGCTGTTACCACCAAAAATGTAGGTGGCTATGGGTGACGCTGACCCTCACCTGGCTTGGCTCGCCGGGCCTCACAGCTCCACTGCCGCACCCCCTTGCCGTTGTGGCGGTCGACCCGTAGTACCGCCCAATCGTGACTGTAAACCTGAGCACTATCTCTATGCCGCCAACCGCAGAGTCTTTGCCCTCAGGGAGACGCGCGCATTTTACTTACCACAACAGAACGCAAAATTCGTGCCGAAATGTTAGCTCCGCGTGCTGAAAACCCCGAAAGAGCCAACCGAAATTAACCATTAGGAGATTGCCATTGGAAAAACAGTGGCTTTGTCACCTGCCTATCTGCTTATTCCACCAGCTCCTTAGCGTGCGTCACTAAGCAAGCGCTGTGATTGACTGACACTGTAGCTTTACGGTTAGTGTAGCACCACCCGCAAGGCGATTCATTATGGGCATCTCAAAGCAGCCATAGGCCCGGGCCCAGGGTAACGGCTCCAAATTGGCATTAGAAGACAGTGCGGGGGGTGGCGCTGCAGCTGAACCCCAGGGGCCTGAAAACTGAAAGCATTGTCGGAAGGGAGCTGATGACGGCTCATCTGTCAGAGGTGGTACAGCAGTGAACTGGAGCCTCCGTGCCCAACCGTATCACATCTTCTATGAAAGCTGGAGCAACAGGGCACTAGAGAGTCCATGCCAGCCCGTATGACATCTTGCATCCAAGCAAAAGGTGGCCCCGCTTAGCACTAGAGCATCCATGCCCCCCCGGTATCACATCTCGTATCCAAGCTGAAGCAGCGGTGAAACAGGCTGCTGCAGCTCCCTTCCCCTTCTCCCACCCCCGTATCACATCTTATACGAAAGCTGAAGGTGTCCCAGCAGGGCACTAGGGATTCCATGCCCGCCCGTATCACATCCTGAATCCAAGCAAGAGGTGGCCCAACTTAGCACTACAGCATCCATGCCCCACCACACCGTAGCACATCTTGTATCCAAGCTAGAGGCGGTACAGCAGGCTACCAGAGCCTCCACGCCTGTCTATATGGCATCTCGTTTCCAAGCTAGACACTGGACCAGGATTATAGATGTAAACCGGCACCTTGTTACATCGTGGGCCTCGTGTGGCGCAGAGCATTAGGGCAGCAGTACGCAGTGCTAAGCTCTCGCTTCACGACCTGAGATGTGCGGGTTCAATCCCCGTGTACGTCAGTGGCTCAGGGTCGACTCAGCCTTCTGTCCTTCCGAGGTCGGTGCAATGAGTACCCAGCTTGCTGGGGGGTAGAGTGACAGCTGAAGGCATACCGCCATCCTCCTAGGAGGATTGCTGCCCGGCGTGCTCTACTTTTACCTTAGTGGCCTAGGCTTCCTACTACACCCACCCCTCTCTGGGCTCTGTAATAAATTAACCGCTCATTTCACAGCCTTTTACTCTAATTAGAGAAGAATTCAAAAGCGACAAAACTCAAATCATCACCGCACAACATAGTTCCGTTACACACTGCAATTTCCCTACCGCACTCCCGTGGACGTACATTTAACCCAAACAGTTTGCACATACAGAAGACCGCAGAAAATCATTACAGGCCTCTTACATTCTGCAGCACATGTCGCCAAGGCGCGTTTTTACCCGGAACCCCGAACGTTGCACTGCCCACCACGCTGTTACCACCAAAAATGTAGGTGGCTATGGGTGACGCTGACCCTCACCTGGCTTGGCTCGCCGGGCCTCACAGCTCCACTGCCGCACCCCCTTGCCGTTGTGGCGGTCGACCCGTAGTACCGCCCAATCGTGACTGTAAACCTGAGCACTATCTCTATGCCGCCAACCGCAGAGTCTTTGCCCTCAGGGAGACGCGCGCATTTTACTTACCACAACAGAACGCAAAATTCGTGCCGAAATGTTAGCTCCGCGTGCTGAAAACCCCGAAAGAGCCAACCGAAATTAACCATTAGGAGATTGCCATTGGAAAAACAGTGGCTTTGTCACCTGCCTATCTGCTTATTCCACCAGCTCCTTAGCGTGCGTCACTAAGCAAGCGCTGTGATTGACTGACACTGTAGCTTTACGGTTAGTGTAGCACCACCCGCAAGGCGATTCATTATGGGCATCTCAAAGCAGCCATAGGCCCGGGCCCAGGGTAACGGCTCCAAATTGGCATTAGAAGACAGTGCGGGGGGTGGCGCTGCAGCTGAACCCCAGGGGCCTGAAAACTGAAAGCATTGTCGGAAGGGAGCTGATGACGGCTCATCTGTCAGAGGTGGTACAGCAGTGAACTGGAGCCTCCGTGCCCAACCGTATCACATCTTTTATGAAAGCTGGAGCAACAGGGCACTAGAGAGTCCATGCCAGCCCGTATGACATCTTGCATCCAAGCAAAAGGTGGCCCCGCTTAGCACTAGAGCATCCATGCCCCCCCGGTATCACATCTCGTATCCAAGCTGAAGCAGCGGTGAAACAGGCTGCTGCAGCTCCCTTCCCCTTCTCCCACCCCCGTATCACATCTTATACGAAAGCTGGAGGTGTCCCAGCAGGGCACTAGGGATTCCATGCCCGCCCGTATCACATCCTGAATCCAAGCAAGAGGTGGCCCAACTTAGCACTACAGCATCCATGCCCCACCACACCGTAGCACATCTTGTATCCAAGCTAGAGGCGGTACAGCAGGCTACCAGAGCCTCCACGCCTGTCTATATGGCATCTCGTTTCCAAGCTAGACACTGGACCAGGATTATAGATGTAAACCGGCACCTTGTTACATCGTGGGCCTCGTGTGGCGCAGAGCATTAGGGCAGCAGTACGCAGTGCTAAGCTCTCGCTTCACGACCTGAGATGTGCGGGTTCAATCCCCGTGTACGTCAGTGGCTCAGGGTCGACTCAGCCTTCTGTCCTTCCGAGGTCGGTGCAATGAGTACCCAGCTTGCTGGGGGGTAGAGTGACAGCTGAAGGCATACCGCCATCCTCCTAGGAGGATTGCTGCCCGGCGTGCTCTACTTTTACCTTAGTGGCCTAGGCTTCCTACTACACCCACCCCTCTCTGGGCTCTGTAATAAATTAACCGCTCATTTCACAGCCTTTTACTCTAATTAGAGAAGAATTCAAAAGCGACAAAACTCAAATCATCACCGCACAACATAGTTCCGTTACACACTGCAATTTCCCTACCGCACTCCCGTGGACGTACATTTAACCCAAACAGTTTGCACATACAGAAGACCGCAGAAAATCATTACAGGCCTCTTACATTCTGCAGCACATGTCGCCAAGGCGCGTTTTTACCCGGAACCCCGAACGTTGCACTGCCCACCACGCTGTTACCACCAAAAATGTAGGTGGCTATGGGTGACGCTGACCCTCACCTGGCTTGGCTCGCCGGGCCTCACAGCTCCACTGCCGCACCCCCTTGCCGTTGTGGCGGTCGACCCGTAGTACCGCCCAATCGTGACTGTAAACCTGAGCACTATCTCTATGCCGCCAACCGCGGAGTCTTTGCCCTCAGGGAGACGCGCGCATTTTACTTACCACAACAGAACGCAAAATTCGTGCCGAAATGTTAGCTCCGCGTGCTGAAAACCCCGAAAGAGCCAACCGAAATTAACCATTAGGAGATTGCCATTGGAAAAACAGTGGCTTTGTCACCTGCCTATCTGCTTATTCCACCAGCTCCTTAGCGTGCGTCACTAAGCAAGCGCTGTGATTGACTGACACTGTAGCTTTACGGTTAGTGTAGCACCACCCGCAAGGCGATTCATTATGGGCATCTCAAAGCAGCCATAGGCCCGGGCCCAGGGTAACGGCTCCAAATTGGCATTAGAAGACAGTGCGGGGGGTGGCGCTGCAGCTGAACCCCAGGGGCCTGAAAACTGAAAGCATTGTCGGAAGGGAGCTGATGACGGCTCATCTGTCAGAGGTGGTACAGCAGTGAACTGGAGCCTCCGTGCCCAACCGTATCACATCTTTTATGAAAGCTGGAGCAACAGGGCACTAGAGAGTCCATGCCAGCCCGTATGACATCTTGCATCCAAGCAAAAGGTGGCCCCGCTTAGCACTAGAGCATCCATGCCCCCCCGGTATCACATCTCGTATCCAAGCTGAAGCAGCGGTGAAACAGGCTGCTGCAGCTCCCTTCCCCTTCTCCCACCCCCGTATCACATCTTATACGAAAGCTGGAGGTGTCCCAGCAGGGCACTAGGGATTCCATGCCCGCCCGTATCACATCCTGAATCCAAGCAAGAGGTGGCCCAACTTAGCACTACAGCATCCATGCCCCACCACACCGTAGCACATCTTGTATCCAAGCTAGAGGCGGTACAGCAGGCTACCAGAGCCTCCACGCCTGTCTATATGGCATCTCGTTTCCAAGCTAGACACTGGACCAGGATTATAGATGTAAACCGGCACCTTGTTACATCGTGGGCCTCGTGTGGCGCAGAGCATTAGGGCAGCAGTACGCAGTGCTAAGCTCTCGCTTCACGACCTGAGATGTGCAGGTTCAATCCCCGTGTACGTCAGTGGCTCAGGGTCGCCTCAGCCTTCTGTCCTTCCGAGGTCGGTGCAATGAGTACCCAGCTTGCTGGGGGGTAGAGTGACAGCTGAAGGCATACCGCCATCCTCCTAGGAGGATTGCTGCCCGGCGTGCTCTACTTTTACCTTAGTGGCCTAGGCTTCCTACTACACCCACCCCTCTCTGGGCTCTGTAATAAATTAACCGCTCATTTCACAGCCTTTTACTCTAATTAGAGAAGAATTCAAAAGCGACAAAACTCAAATCATCACCGCACAACATAGTTCCGTTACACACTGCAATTTCCCTACCGCACTCCCGTGGACGTACATTTAACCCAAACAGTTTGCACATACAGAAGACCGCAGAAAATCATTACAGGCCTCTTACATTCTGCAGCACATGTCGCCAAGGCGCGTTTTTACCCGGAACCCCGAACGTTGCACTGCCCACCACGCTGTTACCACCAAAAATGTAGGTGGCTATGGGTGACGCTGACCCTCACCTGGCTTGGCTCGCCGGGCCTCACAGCTCCACTGCCGCACCCCCTTGCCGTTGTGGCGGTCGACCCGTAGTACCGCCCAATCGTGACTGTAAACCTGAGCACTATCTCTATGCCGCCAACCGCAGAGTCTTTGCCCTCAGGGAGACGCGCGCATTTTACTTACCACAACAGAACGCAAAATTCGTGCCGAAATGTTAGCTCCGCGTGCTGAAAACCCCGAAAGAGCCAACCGAAATTAACCATTAGGAGATTGCCATTGGAAAAACAGTGGCTTTGTCACCTGCCTATCTGCTTATTCCACCAGCTCCTTAGCGTGCGTCACTAAGCAAGCGCTGTGATTGACTGACACTGTAGCTTTACGGTTAGTGTAGCACCACCCGCAAGGCGATTCATTATGGGCATCTCAAAGCAGCCATAGGCCCGGGCCCAGGGTAACGGCTCCAAATTGGCATTAGAAGACAGTGCGGGGGGTGGCGCTGCAGCTGAACCCCAGGGGCCTGAAAACTGAAAGCATTGTCGGAAGGGAGCTGATGACGGCTCATCTGTCAGAGGTGGTACAGCAGTGAACTGGAGCCTCCGTGCCCAACCGTATCACATCTTTTATGAAAGCTGGAGCAACAGGGCACTAGAGAGTCCATGCCAGCCCGTATGACATCTTGCATCCAAGCAAAAGGTGTCCCCGCTTAGCACTAGAGCATCCATGCCCCCCCGGTATCACATCTCGTATCCAAGCTAAAGCAGCGGTGAAACAGGCTGCTGCAGCTCCCTTCCCCTTCTCCCACCCCCGTATCACATCTTATACGAAAGCTGGAGGTGTCCCAGCAGGGCACTAGGGATTCCATGCCCGCCCGTATCACATCCTGAATCCAAGCAAGAGGTGGCCCAACTTAGCACTACAGCATCCATGCCCCACCACACCGTAGCACATCTTGTATCCAAGCTAGAGGCGGTACAGCAGGCTACCAGAGCCTCCACGCCTGTCTATATGGCATCTCGTTTCCAAGCTAGACACTGGACCAGGATTATAGATGTAAACCGGCACCTTGTTACATCGTGGGCCTCGTGTGGCGCAGAGCATTAGGGCAGCAGTACGCAGTGCTAAGCTCTCGCTTCACGACCTGAGATGTGCGGGTTCAATCCCCGTGTACGTCAGTGGCTCAGGGTCGACTCAGCCTTCTGTCCTTCCGAGGTCGGTGCAATGAGTACCCAGCTTGCTGGGGGGTAGAGTGACAGCTGAAGGCATACCGCCATCCTCCTAGGAGGATTGCTGCCCGGCGTGCTCTACTTTTACCTTAGTGGCCTAGGCTTCCTACTACACCCACCCCTCTCTGGGCTCTGTAATAAATTAACCGCTCATTTCACAGCCTTTTACTCTAATTAGAGAAGAATTCAAAAGCGACAAAACTCAAATCATCACCGCACAACATAGTTCCGTTACACACTGCAATTTCCCTACCGCACTCCCGTGGACGTACATTTAACCCAAACAGTTTGCACATACAGAAGACCGCAGAAAATCATTACAGGCCTCTTACATTCTGCAGCACATGTCGCCAAGGCGCGTTTTTACCCGGAACCCCGAACGTTGCACTGCCCACCACGCTGTTACCACCAAAAATGTAGGTGGCTATGGGTGACGCTGACCCTCACCTGGCTTGGCTCGCCGGGCCTCACAGCTCCACTGCCGCACCCCCTTGCCGTTGTGGCGGTCGACCCGTAGTACCGCCCAATCGTGACTGTAAACCTGAGCACTATCTCTATGCCGCCAACCGCAGAGTCTTTGCCCTCAGGGAGACGCGCGCATTTTACTTACCACAACAGAACGCAAAATTCGTGCTGAAATGTTAGCTCCGCGTGCTGAAAACCCCGAAAGAGCCAACCGAAATTAACCATTAGGAGATTGCCATTGGAAAAACAGTGGCTTTGTCACCTGCCTATCTGCTTATTCCACCAGCTCCTTAGCGTGCGTCACCAAGCAAGCGCTGTGATTGACTGACACTGTAGCTTTACGGTTAGTGTAGCACCACCCGCAAGGCGATTCATTATGGGCATCTCAAAGCAGCCATAGGC
The DNA here is from genome assembly GCF_035609145.1 of Eleutherodactylus coqui. Lineage (NCBI taxonomy): Eukaryota > Metazoa > Chordata > Amphibia > Anura > Eleutherodactylidae > Eleutherodactylus > Eleutherodactylus coqui. The sequence goes on from NC_089844.1 coordinate 138,612,662, forward strand.
CCGGGCCCAGGGTAACGGCTCCAAATTGGCATTAGAAGACAGTGCGGGGGGTGGCGCTGCAGCTGAACCCCAGGGGCCTGAAAACTGAAAGCATTGTCGGAAGGGAGCTGATGACGGCTCATCTGTCAGAGGTGGTACAGCAGTGAACTGGAGCCTCCGTGCCCAACCGTATCACATCTTTTATGAAAGCTGGAGCAACAGGGCACTAGAGAGTCCATGCCAGCCCGTATGACATCTTGCATCCAAGCAAAAGGTGTCCCCGCTTAGCACTAGAGCATCCATGCCCCCCCGGTATCACATCTCGTATCCAAGCTAAAGCAGCGGTGAAACAGGCTGCTGCAGCTCCCTTCCCCTTCTCCCACCCCCGTATCACATCTTATACGAAAGCTGGAGGTGTCCCAGCAGGGCACTAGGGATTCCATGCCTGCCCGTATCACATCCTGAATCCAAGCAAGAGGTGGCCCAACTTAGCACTACAGCATCCATGCCCCACCACACCGTAGCACATCTTGTATCCAAGCTAGAGGCGGTACAGCAGGCTACCAGAGCCTCCACGCCTGTCTATATGGCATCTCGTTTCCAAGCTAGACACTGGACCAGGATTATAGATGTAAACCGGCACCTTGTTACATCGTGGGCCTCGTGTGGCGCAGAGCATTAGGGCAGCAGTACGCAGTGCTAAGCTCTCGCTTCACGACCTGAGATGTGCGGGTTCAATCCCCGTGTACGTCAGTGGCTCAGGGTCGACTCAGCCTTCTGTCCTTCCGAGGTCGGTGCAATGAGTACCCAGCTTGCTGGGGGGTAGAGTGACAGCTGAAGGCATACCGCCATCCTCCTAGGAGGATTGCTGCCCGGCGTGCTCTACTTTTACCTTAGTGGCCTAGGCTTCCTACTACACCCAACCCTCTCTGGGCTCTGTAATAAATTAACCGCTCATTTCACAGCCTTTTACTCTAATTAGAGAAGAATTCAAAAGCGACAAAACTCAAATCATCACCGCACAACATAGTTCCGTTACACACTGCAATTTCCCTACCGCACTCCCGTGGACGTACATTTAACCCAAACAGTTTGCACATACAGAAGACCGCAGAAAATCATTACAGGCCTCTTACATTCTGCAGCACATGTCGCCAAGGCGCGTTTTTACCCGGAACCCCGAACGTTGCACTGCCCACCACGCTGTTACCACCAAAAATGTAGGTGGCTATGGGTGACGCTGACCCTCACCTGGCTTGGCTCGCCGGGCCTCACAGCTCCACTGCCGCACCCCCTTGCCGTTGTGGCGGTCGACCCGTAGTACCGCCCAATCGTGACTGTAAACCTGAGCACTATCTCTATGCCGCCAACCGCAGAGTCTTTGCCCTCAGGGAGACGCGCGCATTTTACTTATCACAACAGAACGCAAAATTCGTGCCGAAATGTTAGCTCCGCGTGCTGAAAACCCCGAAAGAGCCAACCGAAATTAACCATTAGGAGATTGCCATTGGAAAAACAGTGGCTTTGTCACCTGCCTATCTGCTTATTCCACCGGCTCCTTAGCGTGCGTCACTAAGCAAGCGCTGTGATTGACTGACACTGTAGCTTTACGGTTAGTGTAGCACCACCCGCAAGGCGATTCATTATGGGCATCTCAAAGCAGCCATAGGCCCGGGCCCAGGGTAACGGCTCCAAATTGGCATTAGAAGACAGTGCGGGGGGTGGCGCTGCAGCTGAACCCCAGGGGCCTGAAAACTGAAAGCATTGTCGGAAGGGAGCTGATGACGGCTCATCTGTCAGAGGTGGTACAGCAGTGAACTGGAGCCTCCGTGCCCAACCGTATCACATCTTTTATGAAAGCTGGAGCAACAGGGCACTAGAGAGTCCATGCCAGCCCGTATGACATCTTGCATCCAAGCAAAAGGTGGCCCCGCTTAGCACTAGAGCATCCATGCCCCCCCGGTATCACATCTCGTATCCAAGCTGAAGCAGCGGTGAAACAGGCTGCTGCAGCTCCCTTCCCCTTCTCCCACCCCCGTATCACATCTTATACGAAAGCTGGAGGTGTCCCAGCAGGGCACTAGGGATTCCATGCCCGCCCGTATCACATCCTGAATCCAAGCAAGAGGTGGCCCAACTTAGCACTACAGCATCCATGCCCCACCACACCGTAGCACATCTTGTATCCAAGCTAGAGGCGGTACAGCAGGCTACCAGAGCCTCCACGCCTGTCTATATGGCATCTCGTTTCCAAGCTAGACACTGGACCAGGATTATAGATGTAAACCGGCACCTTGTTACATCGTGGGCCTCGTGTGGCGCAGAGCATTAGGGCAGCAGTACGCAGTGCTAAGCTCTCGCTTCACGACCTGAGATGTGCGGGTTCAATCCCCGTGTACGTCAGTGGCTCAGGGTCGACTCAGCCTTCTGTCCTTCCGAGGTCGGTGCAATGAGTACCCAGCTTGCTGGGGGGTAGAGTGACAGCTGAAGGCATACCGCCATCCTCCTAGGAGGATTGCTGCCCGGCGTGCTCTACTTTTACCTTAGTGGCCTAGGCTTCCTACTACACCCAACCCTCTCTGGGCTCTGTAATAAATTAACCGCTCATTTCACAGCCTTTTACTCTAATTAGAGAAGAATTCAAAAGCGACAAAACTCAAATCATCACCGCACAACATAGTTCCGTTACACACTGCAATTTCCCTACCGCACTCCCGTGGACGTACATTTAACCCAAACAGTTTGCACATACAGAAGACCGCAGAAAATCATTACAGGCCTCTTACATTCTGCAGCACATGTCGCCAAGGCGCGTTTTTACCCGGAACCCCGAACGTTGCACTGCCCACCACGCTGTTACCACCAAAAATGTAGGTGGCTATGGGTGACGCTGACCCTCACCTGGCTTGGCTCGCCGGGCCTCACAGCTCCACTGCCGCACCCCCTTGCCGTTGTGGCGGTCGACCAGTAGTACCGCCCAATCGTGACTGTAAACCTGAGCACTATCTCTATGCCGCCAACCGCAGAGTCTTTGCCCTCAGGGAGACGCGCGCATTTTACTTACCACAACAGAACGCAAAATTCGTGCTGAAATGTTAGCTCCGCGTGCTGAAAACCCCGAAAGAGCCAACCGAAATTAACCATTAGGAGATTGCCATTGGAAAAACAGTGGCTTTGTCACCTGCCTATCTGCTTATTCCACCAGCTCCTTAGCGTGCGTCACTAAGCAAGCGCTGTGATTGACTGACACTGTAGCTTTACGGTTAGTGTAGCACCACCCGCAAGGCGATTCATTATGGGCATCTCAAAGCAGCCATAGGCCCGGGCCCAGGGTAACGGCTCCAAATTGGCATTAGAAGACAGTGCGGGGGGTGGCGCTGCAGCTGAACCCCAGGGGCCTGAAAACTGAAAGCATTGTCGGAAGGGAGCTGATGACGGCTCATCTGTCAGAGGTGGTACAGCAGTGAACTGGAGCCTCCGTGCCCAACCGTATCACATCTTTTATGAAAGCTGGAGCAACAGGGCACTAGAGAGTCCATGCCAGCCCGTATGACATCTTGCATCCAAGCAAAAGGTGTCCCCGCTTAGCACTAGAGCATCCATGCCCCCCCGGTATCACATCTCGTATCCAAGCTAAAGCAGCGGTGAAACAGGCTGCTGCAGCTCCCTTCCCCTTCTCCCACCCCCGTATCACATCTTATACGAAAGCTGGAGGTGTCCCAGCAGGGCACTAGGGATTCCATGCCCGCCCGTATCACATCCTGAATCCAAGCAAGAGGTGGCCCAACTTAGCACTACAGCATCCATGCCCCACCACACCGTAGCACATCTTGTATCCAAGCTAGAGGCGGTACAGCAGGCTACCAGAGCCTCCACGCCTGTCTATATGGCATCTCGTTTCCAAGCTAGACACTGGACCAGGATTATAGATGTAAACCGGCACCTTGTTACATCGTGGGCCTCGTGTGGCGCAGAGCATTAGGGCAGCAGTACGCAGTGCTAAGCTCTCGCTTCACGACCTGAGATGTGCGGGTTCAATCCCCGTGTACGTCAGTGGCTCAGGGTCGACTCAGCCTTCTGTCCTTCTGAGGTCGGTGCAATGAGTACCCAGCTTGCTGGGGGGTAGAGTGACAGCTGAAGGCATACCGCCATCCTCCTAGGAGGATTGCTGCCCGGCGTGCTCTACTTTTACCTTAGTGGCCTAGGCTTCCTACTACACCCACCCCTCTCTGGGCTCTGTAATAAATTAACCGCTCATTTCACAGCCTTTTACTCTAATTAGAGAAGAATTCAAAAGCGACAAAACTCAAATCATCACCGCACAACATAGTTCCGTTACACACTGCAATTTCCCTACCGCACTCCCGTGGACGTACATTTAACCCAAACAGTTTGCACATACAGAAGACCGCAGAAAATCATTACAGGCCTCTTACATTCTGCAGCACATGTCGCCAAGGCGCGTTTTTACCAAGAACCCCGAACGTTGCACTGCCCACCACGCTGTTACCACCAAAAATGTAGGTGGCTATGGGTGACGCTGACCCTCACCTGGCTTGGCTCGCCGGGCCTCACAGCTCCACTGCCGCACCCCCTTGCCGTTGTGGCGGTCGACCAGTAGTACCGCCCAATCGTGACTGTAAACCTGAGCACTATCTCTATGCCGCCAACCGCAGAGTCTTTGCCCTCAGGGAGACGCGCGCATTTTACTTACCACAACAGAACGCAAAATTCCTGCTGAAATGTTAGCTCCGCGTGCTGAAAACCCCGAAAGAGCCAACCGAAATTAACCATTAGGAGATTGCCATTGGAAAAACAGTGGCTTTGTCACCTGCCTATCTGCTTATTCCACCAGCTCCTTAGCGTGCGTCACTAAGCAAGCGCTGTGATTGACTGACACTGTAGCTTTACGGTTAGTGTAGCACCACCCGCAAGGCGATTCATTATGGGCATCTCAAAGCAGCCATAGGCCCGGGCCCAGGGTAACGGCTCCAAATTGGCATTAGAAGACAGTGCGGGGGGTGGCGCTGCAGCTGAACCCCAGGGGCCTGAAAACTGAAAGCATTGTCGGAAGGGAGCTGATGACGGCTCATCTGTCAGAGGTGGTACAGCAGTGAACTGGAGCCTCCGTGCCCAACCGTATCACATCTTTTATGAAAGCTGGAGCAACAGGGCACTAGAGAGTCCATGCCAGCCCGTATGACATCTTGCATCCAAGCAAAAGGTGTCCCCGCTTAGCACTAGAGCATCCATGCCCCCCCGGTATCACATCTCGTATCCAAGCTAAAGCAGCGGTGAAACAGGCTGCTGCAGCTCCCTTCCCCTTCTCCCACCCCCGTATCACATCTTATACGAAAGCTGGAGGTGTCCCAGCAGGGCACTAGGGATTCCATGCCCGCCCGTATCACATCCTGAATCCAAGCAAGAGGTGGCCCAACTTAGCACTACAGCATCCATGCCCCACCACACCGTAGCACATCTTGTATCCAAGCTAGAGGCGGTACAGCAGGCTACCAGAGCCTCCACGCCTGTCTATATGGCATCTCGTTTCCAAGCTAGACACTGGACCAGGATTATAGATGTAAACCGGCACCTTGTTACATCGTGGGCCTCGTGTGGCGCAGAGCATTAGGGCAGCAGTACGCAGTGCTAAGCTCTCGCTTCACGACCTGAGATGTGCGGGTTCAATCCCCGTGTACGTCAGTGGCTCAGGGTCGACTCAGCCTTCTGTCCTTCCGAGGTCGGTGCAATGAGTACCCAGCTTGCTGGGGGGTAGAGTGACAGCTGAAGGCATACCGCCATCCTCCTAGGAGGATTGCTGCCCGGCGTGCTCTACTTTTACCTTAGTGGCCTAGGCTTCCTACTACACCCAACCCTCTCTGGGCTCTGTAATAAATTAACCGCTCATTTCACAGCCTTTTACTCTAATTAGAGAAGAATTCAAAAGCGACAAAACTCAAATCATCACCGCACAACATAGTTCCGTTACACACTGCAATTTCCCTACCGCACTCCCGTGGACGTACATTTAACCCAAACAGTTTGCACATACAGAAGACCGCAGAAAATCATTACAGGCCTCTTACATTCTGCAGCACATGTCGCCAAGGCGCGTTTTTACCCGGAACCCCGAACGTTGCACTGCCCACCACGCTGTTACCACCAAAAATGTAGGTGGCTATGGGTGACGCTGACCCTCACCTGGCTTGGCTCGCCGGGCCTCACAGCTCCACTGCCGCACCCCCTTGCCGTTGTGGCGGTCGACCCGTAGTACCGCCCAATCGTGACTGTAAACCTGAGCACTATCTCTATGCCGCCAACCGCAGAGTCTTTGCCCTCAGGGAGACGCGCGCATTTTACTTACCACAACAGAACGCAAAATTCGTGCTGAAATGTTAGCTCCGCGTGCTGAAAACCCCGAAAGAGCCAACCGAAATTAACCATTAGGAGATTGCCATTGGAAAAACAGTGGCTTTGTCACCTGCCTATCTGCTTATTCCACCAGCTCCTTAGCGTGCGTCACTAAGCAAGCGCTGTGATTGACTGACACTGTAGCTTTACGGTTAGTGTAGCACCACCCGCAAGGCGATTCATTATGGGCATCTCAAAGCAGCCATAGGCCCGGGCCCAGGGTAACGGCTCCAAATTGGCATTAGAAGACAGTGCGGGGGGTGGCGCTGCAGCTGAACCCCAGGGGCCTGAAAACTGAAAGCATTGTCGGAAGGGAGCTGATGACGGCTCATCTGTCAGAGGTGGTACAGCAGTGAACTGGAGCCTCCGTGCCCAACCGTATCACATCTTTTATGAAAGCTGGAGCAACAGGGCACTAAAGAGTCCATGCCAGCCCGTATGACATCTTGCATCCAAGCAAAAGGTGTCCCCGCTTAGCACTAGAGCATCCATGCCCCCCCGGTATCACATCTCGTATCCAAGCTAAAGCAGCGGTGAAACAGGCTGCTGCAGCTCCCTTCCCCTTCTCCCACCCCCGTATCACATCTTATACGAAAGCTGGAGGTGTCCCAGCAGGGCACTAGGGATTCCATGCCCGCCCGTATCACATCCTGAATCCAAGCAAGAGGTGGCCCAACTTAGCACTACAGCATCCATGCCCCACCACACCGTAGCACATCTTGTATCCAAGCTAGAGGCGGTACAGCAGGCTACCAGAGCCTCCACGCCTGTCTATATGGCATCTCGTTTCCAAGCTAGACACTGGACCAGGATTATAGATGTAAACCGGCACCTTGTTACATCGTGGGCCTCGTGTGGCGCAGAGCATTAGGGCAGCAGTACGCAGTGCTAAGCTCTCGCTTCACGACCTGAGATGTGCGGGTTCAATCCCCGTGTACGTCAGTGGCTCAGGGTCGACTCAGCCTTCTGTCCTTCCGAGGTCGGTGCAATGAGTACCCAGCTTGCTGGGGGGTAGAGTGACAGCTGAAGGCATACCGCCATCCTCCTAGGAGGATTGCTGCCCGGCGTGCTCTACTTTTACCTTAGTGGCCTAGGCTTCCTACTACACCCAACCCTCTCTGGGCTCTGTAATAAATTAACCGCTCATTTCACAGCCTTTTACTCTAATTAGAGAAGAATTCAAAAGCGACAAAACTCAAATCATCACCGCACAACATAGTTCCGTTACACACTGCAATTTCCCTACCGCACTCCCGTGGACGTACATTTAACCCAAACAGTTTGCACATACAGAAGACCGCAGAAAATCATTACAGGCCTCTTACATTCTGCAGCACATGTCGCCAAGGCGCGTTTTTACCCGGAACCCCGAACGTTGCACTGCCCACCACGCTGTTACCACCAAAAATGTAGGTGGCTATGGGTGACGCTGACCCTCACCTGGCTTGGCTCGCCGGGCCTCACAGCTCCACTGCCGCACCCCCTTGCCGTTGTGGCGGTCGACCCGTAGTACCGCCCAATCGTGACTGTAAACCTGAGCACTATCTCTATGCCGCCAACCGCAGAGTCTTTGCCCTCAGGGAGACGCGCGCATTTTACTTACCACAACAGAACGCAAAATTCGTGCCGAAATGTTAGCTCCGCGTGCTGAAAACCCCGAAAGAGCCAACCGAAATTAACCATTAGGAGATTGCCATTGGAAAAACAGTGGCTTTGTCACCTGCCTATCTGCTTATTCCACCGGCTCCTTAGCGTGCGTCACTAAGCAAGCGCTGTGATTGACTGACACTGTAGCTTTACGGTTAGTGTAGCACCACCCGCAAGGCGATTCATTATGGGCATCTCAAAGCAGCCATAGGCCCGGGCCCAGGGTAACGGCTCCAAATTGGCATTAGAAGACAGTGCGGGGGGTGGCGCTGCAGCTGAACCCCAGGGGCCTGAAAACTGAAAGCATTGTCGGAAGGGAGCTGATGACGGCTCATCTGTCAGAGGTGGTACAGCAGTGAACTGGAGCCTCCGTGCCCAACCGTATCACATCTTTTATGAAAGCTGGAGCAACAGGGCACTAGAGAGTCCATGCCAGCCCGTATGACATCTTGCATCCAAGCAAAAGGTGTCCCCGCTTAGCACTAGAGCATCCATGCCCCCCCGGTATCACATCTCGTATCCAAGCTAAAGCAGCGGTGAAACAGGCTGCTGCAGCTCCCTTCCCCTTCTCCCACCCCCGTATCACATCTTATACGAAAGCTGGAGGTGTCCCAGCAGGGCACTAGGGATTCCATGCCCGCCCGTATCACATCCTGAATCCAAGCAAGAGGTGGCCCAACTTAGCACTACAGCATCCATGCCCCACCACACCGTAGCACATCTTGTATCCAAGCTAGAGGCGGTACAGCAGGCTACCAGAGCCTCCACGCCTGTCTATATGGCATCTCGTTTCCAAGCTAGACACTGGACCAGGATTATAGATGTAAACCGGCACCTTGTTACATCGTGGGCCTCGTGTGGCGCAGAGCATTAGGGCAGCAGTACGCAGTGCTAAACTCTCGCTTCACGACCTGAGATGTGCAGGTTCAATCCCCGTGTACGTCAGTGGCTCAGGGTCGACTCAGCCTTCTGTCCTTCCGAGGTCGGTGCAATGAGTACCCAGCTTGCTGGGGGGTAGAGTGACAGCTGAAGGCATACCGCCATCCTCCTAGGAGGATTGCTGCCCGGCGTGCTCTACTTTTACCTTAGTGGCCTAGGCTTCCTACTACACCCAACCCTCTCTGGGCTCTGTAATAAATTAACCGCTCATTTCACAGCCTTTTACTCTAATTAGAGAAGAATTCAAAAGCGACAAAACTCAAATCATCACCACACAACATAGTTCCGTTACACACTGCAATTTCCCTACCGCACTCCCGTAGACGTACATTTAACCCAAACAGTTTGCACATACAGAAGACCGCAGAAAATCATTACAGGCCTCTTACATTCTGCAGCACATGTCGCCAAGGCGCGTTTTTACCCGGAACCCCGAACGCTGCACTGCCCACCACGCTGTTACCACCAAAAATGTAGGTGGCTATGGGTGACGCTGACCCTCACCTGGCTTGGCTCGCCGGGCCTCACAGCTCCACTGCCGCACCCCCTTGCCGTTGTGGCGGTCGACCCGTAGTACCGCCCAATCGTGACTGTAAACCTGAGCACTATCTCTATGCCGCCAACCGCAGAGTCTTTGTCCTCAGGGAGACGCGCGCATTTTACTTACCACAACAGAACGCAAAATTCGTGCCGAAATGTTAGCTCCGCGTGCTGAAAACCCCGAAAGAGCCAACCGAAATTAACCATTAGGAGATTGCCATTGGAAAAACAGTGGCTTTGTCACCTGCCTATCTGCTTATTCCACCAGCTCCTTAGCGTGCGTCACTAAGCAAGCGCTGTGATTGACTGACACTGTAGCTTTACGGTTAGTGTAGCACCACCCGCAAAGCGATTCATTATGGGCATCTCAAAGCAGCCATAGGCCCGGGCCCAGGGTAACGGCTCCAAATTGGCATTAGAAGACAGTGCGGGGGGTGGCGCTGCAGCTGAACCCCAGGGGCCTGAAAACTGAAAGCATTGTCGGAAGGGAGCTGATGACGGCTCATCTGTCAGAGGTGGTACAGCAGTGAACTGGAGCCTCCGTGCCCAACCGTATCACATCTTTTATGAAAGCTGGAGCAACAGGGCACTAGAGAGTCCATGCCAGCCCGTATGACATCTTGCATCCAAGCAAAAGGTGGCCCCGCTTAGCACTAGAGCATCCATGCCCCCCCGGTATCACATCTCGTATCCAAGCTAAAGCAGCGGTGAAACAGGCTGCTGCAGCTCCCTTCCCCTTCTCCCACCCCCGTATCACATCTTATACGAAAGCTGGAGGTGTCCCAGCAGGGCACTAGGGATTCCATGCCCGCCCGTATCACATCCTGAATCCAAGCAAGAGGTGGCCCAACTTAGCACTACAGCATCCATGCCCCACCACACCGTAGCACATCTTGTATCCAAGCTAGAGGCGGTACAGCAGGCTACCAGAGCCTCCACGCCTGTCTATATGGCATCTCGTTTCCAAGCTAGACACTGGACCAGGATTATAGATGTAAACCGGCACCTTGTTACATCGTGGGCCTCGTGTGGCGCAGAGCATTAGGGCAGCAGTACGCAGTGCTAAGCTCTCGCTTCACGACCTGAGATGTGCGGGTTCAATCCCCGTGTACGTCAGTGGCTCAGGGTCGACTCAGCCTTCTGTCCTTCCGAGGTCGGTGCAATGAGTACCCAGCTTGCTGGGGGGTAGAGTGACAGCTGAAGGCATACCGCCATCCTCCTAGGAGGATTGCTGCCCGGCGTGCTCTACTTTTACCTTAGTGGCCTAGGCTTCCTACTACACCCAACCCTCTCTGGGCTCTGTAATAAATTAACCGCTCATTTCACAGCCTTTTACTCTAATTAGAGAAGAATTCAAAAGCGACAAAACTCAAATCATCACCGCACAACATAGTTCCGTTACACACTGCAATTTCCCTACCGCACTCCCGTGGACGTACATTTAACCCAAACAGTTTGCACATACAGAAGACCGCAGAAAATCATTACAGGCCTCTTACATTCTGCAGCACATGTCGCCAAGGCGCGTTTTTACCCGGAACCCCGAACGTTGCACTGCCCACCACGCTGTTACCACCAAAAATGTAGGTGGCTATGGGTGACGCTGACCCTCACCTGGCTTGGCTCGCCGGGCCTCACAGCTCCACTGCCGCACCCCCTTGCCGTTGTGGCGGTCGACCCGTAGTACCGCCCAATCGTGACTGTAAACCTGAGCACTATCTCTATGCCGCCAACCGCAGAGTCTTTGCCCTCAGGGAGACGCGCGCATTTTACTTACCACAACAGAACGCAAAATTCGTGCCGAAATGTTAGCTCCGCGTGCTGAAAACCCCGAAAGAGCCAACCGAAATTAACCATTAGGAGATTGCCATTGGAAAAACAGTGGCTTTGTCACCTGCCTATCTGCTTATTCCACCGGCTCCTTAGCGTGCGTCACTAAGCAAGCGCTGTGATTGACTGACACTGTAGCTTTACGGTTAGTGTAGCACCACCCGCAAGGCGATTCATTATGGGCATCTCAAAGCAGCCATAGGCCCGGGCCCAGGGTAACGGCTCCAAATTGGCATTAGAAGACAGTGCGGGGGGTGGCGCTGCAGCTGAACCCCAGGGGCCTGAAAACTGAAAGCATTGTCGGAAGGGAGCTGATGACGGCTCATCTGTCAGAGGTGGTACAGCAGTGAACTGGAGCCTCCGTGCCCAACCGTATCACATCTTTTATGAAAGCTGGAGCAACAGGGCACTAGAGAGTCCATGCCAGCCCGTATGACATCTTGCATCCAAGCAAAAGGTGTCCCCGCTTAGCACTAGAGCATCCATGCCCCCCCGGTATCACATCTCGTATCCAAGCTAAAGCAGCGGTGAAACAGGCTGCTGCAGCTCCCTTCCCCTTCTCCCACCCCCGTATCACATCTTATACGAAAGCTGGAGGTGTCCCAGCAGGGCACTAGGGATTCCATGCCCGCCCGTATCACATCCTGAATCCAAGCAAGAGGTGGCCCAACTTAGCACTACAGCATCCATGCCCCACCACACCGTAGCACATCTTGTATCCAAGCTAGAGGCGGTACAGCAGGCTACCAGAGCCTCCACGCCTGTCTATATGGCATCTCGTTTCCAAGCTAGACACTGGACCAGGATTATAGATGTAAACCGGCACCTTGTTACATCGTGGGCCTCGTGTGGCGCAGAGCATTAGGGCAGCAGTACGCAGTGCTAAACTCTCGCTTCACGACCTGAGATGTGCAGGTTCAATCCCCGTGTACGTCAGTGGCTCAGGGTCGACTCAGCCTTCTGTCCTTCCGAGGTCGGTGCAATGAGTACCCAGCTTGCTGGGGGGTAGAGTGACAGCTGAAGGCATACCGCCATCCTCCTAGGAGGATTGCTGCCCGGCGTGCTCTACTTTTACCTTAGTGGCCTAGGCTTCCTACTACACCCAACCCTCTCTGGGCTCTGTAATAAATTAACCGCTCATTTCACAGCCTTTTACTCTAATTAGAGAAGAATTCAAAAGCGACAAAACTCAAATCATCACCACACAACATAGTTCCGTTACACACTGCAATTTCCCTACCGCACTCCCGTAGACGTACATTTAACCCAAACAGTTTGCACATACAGAAGACCGCAGAAAATCATTACAGGCCTCTTACATTCTGCAGCACATGTCGCCAAGGCGCGTTTTTACCCGGAACCCCGAACGTTGCACTGCCCACCACGCTGTTACCACCAAAAATGTAGGTGGCTATGGGTGACGCTGACCCTCACCTGGCTTGGCTCGCCGGGCCTCACAGCTCCACTGCCGCACCCCCTTGCCGTTGTGGCGGTCGACCCGTAGTACCGCCCAATCGTGACTGTAAACCTGAGCACTATCTCTATGCCGCCAACCGCAGAGTCTTTGTCCTCAGGGAGACGCGCGCATTTTACTTACCACAACAGAACGCAAAATTCGTGCCGAAATGTTAGCTCCGCGTGCTGAAAACCCCGAAAGAGCCAACCGAAATTAACCATTAGGAGATTGCCATTGGAAAAACAGTGGCTTTGTCACCTGCCTATCTGCTTATTCCACCAGCTCCTTAGCGTGCGTCACTAAGCAAGCGCTGTGATTGACTGACACTGTAGCTTTACGGTTAGTGTAGCACCACCCGCAAAGCGATTCATTATGGGCATCTCAAAGCAGCCATAGGCCCGGGCCCAGGGTAACGGCTCCAAATTGGCATTAGAAGACAGTGCGGGGGGTGGCGCTGCAGCTGAACCCCAGGGGCCTGAAAACTGAAAGCATTGTCGGAAGGGAGCTGATGACGGCTCATCTGTCAGAGGTGGTACAGCAGTGAACTGGAGCCTCCGTGCCCAACCGTATCACATCTTTTATGAAAGCTGGAGCAACAGGGCACTAGAGAGTCCATGCCAGCCCGTATGACATCTTGCATCCAAGCAAAAGGTGGCCCCGCTTAGCACTAGAGCATCCATGCCCCCCCGGTATCACATCTCGTATCCAAGCTAAAGCAGCGGTGAAACAGGCTGCTGCAGCTCCCTTCCCCTTCTCCCACCCCCGTATCACATCTTATACGAAAGCTGGAGGTGTCCCAGCAGGGCACTAGGGATTCCATGCCCGCCCGTATCACATCCTGAATCCAAGCAAGAGGTGGCCCAACTTAGCACTACAGCATCCATGCCCCACCACACCGTAGCACATCTTGTATCCAAGCTAGAGGCGGTACAGCAGGCTACCAGAGCCTCCACGCCTGTCTATATGGCATCTCGTTTCCAAGCTAGACACTGGACCAGGATTATAGATGTAAACCGGCACCTTGTTACATCGTGGGCCTCGTGTGGCGCAGAGCATTAGGGCAGCAGTACGCAGTGCTAAGCTCTCGCTTCACGACCTGAGATGTGCGGGTTCAATCCCCGTGTACGTCAGTGGCTCAGGGTCGACTCAGCCTTCTGTCCTTCCGAGGTCGGTGCAATGAGTACCCAGCTTGCTGGGGGGTAGAGTGACAGCTGAAGGCATACCGCCATCCTCCTAGGAGGATTGCTGCCCGGCGTGCTCTACTTTTACCTTAGTGGCCTAGGCTTCCTACTACACCCAACCCTCTCTGGGCTCTGTAATAAATTAACCGCTCATTTCACAGCCTTTTACTCTAATTAGAGAAGAATTCAAAAGCGACAAAACTCAAATCATCACCGCACAACATAGTTCCGTTACACACTGCAATTTCCCTACCGCACTCCCGTGGACGTACATTTAACCCAAACAGTTTGCACATACAGAAGACCGCAGAAAATCATTACAGGCCTCTTACATTCTGCAGCACATGTCGCCAAGGCGCGTTTTTACCCGGAACCCCGAACGTTGCACTGCCCACCACGCTGTTACCACCAAAAATGTAGGTGGCTATGGGTGACGCTGACCCTCACCTGGCTTGGCTCGCCGGGCCTCACAGCTCCACTGCCGCACCCCCTTGCCGTTGTGGCGGTCGACCCGTAGTACCGCCCAATCGTGACTGTAAACCTGAGCACTATCTCTATGCCGCCAACCGCAGAGTCTTTGCCCTCAGGGAGACGCGCGCATTTTACTTACCACAACAGAACGCAAAATTCGTGCCGAAATGTTAGCTCCGCGTGCTGAAAACCCCGAAAGAGCCAACCGAAATTAACCATTAGGAGATTGCCATTGGAAAAACAGTGGCTTTGTCACCTGCCTATCTGCTTATTCCACCGGCTCCTTAGCGTGCGTCACTAAGCAAGCGCTGTGATTGACTGACACTGTAGCTTTACGGTTAGTGTAGCACCACCCGCAAGGCGATTCATTATGGGCATCTCAAAGCAGCCATAGGCCCGGGCCCAGGGTAACGGCTCCAAATTGGCATTAGAAGACAGTGCGGGGGGTGGCGCTGCAGCTGAACCCCAGGGGCCTGAAAACTGAAAGCATTGTCGGAAGGGAGCTGATGACGGCTCATCTGTCAGAGGTGGTACAGCAGTGAACTGGAGCCTCCGTGCCCAACCGTATCACATCTTTTATGAAAGCTGGAGCAACAGGGCACTAGAGAGTCCATGCCAGCCCGTATGACATCTTGCATCCAAGCAAAAGGTGTCCCCGCTTAGCACTAGAGCATCCATGCCCCCCCGGTATCACATCTCGTATCCAAGCTAAAGCAGCGGTGAAACAGGCTGCTGCAGCTCCCTTCCCCTTCTCCCACCCCCGTATCACATCTTATACGAAAGCTGGAGGTGTCCCAGCAGGGCACTAGGGATTCCATGCCCGCCCGTATCACATCCTGAATCCAAGCAAGAGGTGGCCCAACTTAGCACTACAGCATCCATGCCCCACCACACCGTAGCACATCTTGTATCCAAGCTAGAGGCGGTACAGCAGGCTACCAGAGCCTCCACGCCTGTCTATATGGCATCTCGTTTCCAAGCTAGACACTGGACCAGGATTATAGATGTAAACCGGCACCTTGTTACATCGTGGGCCTCGTGTGGCGCAGAGCATTAGGGCAGCAGTACGCAGTGCTAAGCTCTCGCTTCACGACCTGAGATGTGCAGGTTCAATCCCCGTGTACGTCAGTGGCTCAGGGTCGACTCAGCCTTCTGTCCTTCCGAGGTCGGTGCAATGAGTACCCAGCTTGCTGGGGGGTAGAGTGACAGCTGAAGGCATACCGCCATCCTCCTAGGAGGATTGCTGCCCGGCGTGCTCTACTTTTACCTTAGTGGCCTAGGCTTCCTACTACACCCAACCCTCTCTGGGCTCTGTAATAAATTAACCGCTCATTTCACAGCCTTTTACTCTAATTAGAGAAGAATTCAAAAGCGACAAAACTCAAATCATCACCACACAACATAGTTCCGTTACACACTGCAATTTCCCTACCGCACTCCCGTAGACGTACATTTAACCCAAACAGTTTGCACATACAGAAGACCGCAGAAAATCATTACAGGCCTCTTACATTCTGCAGCACATGTCGCCAAGGCGCGTTTTTACCCGGAACCCCGAACGTTGCACTGCCCACCACGCTGTTACCACCAAAAATGTAGGTGGCTATGGGTGACGCTGACCCTCACCTGGCTTGGCTCGCCGGGCCTCACAGCTCCACTGCCGCACCCCCTTGCCGTTGTGGCGGTCGACCCGTAGTACCGCCCAATCGTGACTGTAAACCTGAGCACTATCTCTATGCCGCCAACCGCAGAGTCTTTGCCCTCAGGGAGACGCGCGCATTTTACTTACCACAACAGAACGCAAAATTCGTGCCGAAATGTTAGCTCCGCGTGCTGAAAACCCCGAAAGAGCCAACCGAAATTAACCATTAGGAGATTGCCATTGGAAAAACAGTGGCTTTGTCACCTGCCTATCTGCTTATTCCACCAGCTCCTTAGCGTGCGTCACTAAGCAAGCGCTGTGATTGACTGACACTGTAGCTTTACGGTTAGTGTAGCACCACCCGCAAAGCGATTCATTATGGGCATCTCAAAGCAGCCATAGGCCCGGGCCCAGGGTAACGGCTCCAAATTGGCATTAGAAGACAGTGCGGGGGGTGGCGCTGCAGCTGAACCCCAGGGGCCTGAAAACTGAAAGCATTGTCGGAAGGGAGCTGATGACGGCTCATCTGTCAGAGGTGGTACAGCAGTGAACTGGAGCCTCCGTGCCCAACCGTATCACATCTTTTATGAAAGCTGGAGCAACAGGGCACTAGAGAGTCCATGCCAGCCCGTATGACATCTTGCATCCAAGCAAAAGGTGTCCCCGCTTAGCACTAGAGCATCCATGCCCCCCCCGGTATCACATCTCGTATCCAAGCTAAAGCAGCGGTGAAACAGGCTGCTGCAGCTCCCTTCCCCTTCTCCCACCCCCGTATCACATCTTATACGAAAGCTGGAGGTGTCCCAGCAGGGCACTAGGGATTCCATGCCCGCCCGTATCACATCCTGAATCCAAGCAAGAGGTGGCCCAACTTAGCACTACAGCATCCATGCCCCACCACACCGTAGCACATCTTGTATCCAAGCTAGAGGCGGTACAGCAGGCTACCAGAGCCTCCACGCCTGTCTATATGGCATCTCGTTTCCAAGCTAGACACTGGACCAGGATTATAGATGTAAACCGGCACCTTGTTACATCGTGGGCCTCGTGTGGCGCAGAGCATTAGGGCAGCAGTACGCAGTGCTAAGCTCTCGCTTCACGACCTGAGATGTGCGGGTTCAATCCCCGCGTACGTCAGTGGCTCAGGGTCGACTCAGCCTTCTGTCCTTCCGAGGTCGGTGCAATGAGTACCCAGCTTGCTGGGGGGTAGAGTGACAGCTGAAGGCATACCGCCATCCTCCTAGGAGGATTGCTGCCCGGCGTGCTCTACTTTTACCTTAGTGGCCTAGGCTTCCTACTACACCCAACCCTCTCTGGGCTCTGTAATAAATTAACCGCTCATTTCACAGCCTTTTACTCTAATTAGAGAAGAATTCAAAAGCGACAAAACTCAAATCATCACCGCACAACATAGTTCCGTTACACACTGCAATTTCCCTACCGCACTCCCGTGGACGTACATTTAACCCAAACAGTTTGCACATACAGAAGACCGCAGAAAATCATTACAGGCCTCTTACATTCTGCAGCACATGTCGCCAAGGCGCGTTTTTACCCGGAACCCCGAACGTTGCACTGCCCACCACGCTGTTACCACCAAAAATGTAGGTGGCTATGGGTGACGCTGACCCTCACCTGGCTTGGCTCGCCGGGCCTCACAGCTCCACTGCCGCACCCCCTTGCCGTTGTGGCGGTCGACCCGTAGTACCGCCCAATCGTGACTGTAAACCTGAGCACTATCTCTATGCCGCCAACCGCAGAGTCTTTGCCCTCAGGGAGACGCGCGCATTTTACTTACCACAACAGAACGCAAAATTCGTGCCGAAATGTTAGCTCCGCGTGCTGAAAACCCCGAAAGAGCCAACCGAAATTAACCATTAGGAGATTGCCATTGGAAAAACAGTGGCTTTGTCACCTGCCTATCTGCTTATTCCACCAGCTCCTTAGCGTGCGTCACTAAGCAAGCGCTGTGATTGACTGACACTGTAGCTTTACGGTTAGTGTAGCACCACCCGCAAGGCGATTCATTATGGGCATCTCAAAGCAGCCATAGGCCCGGGCCCAGGGTAACGGCTCCAAATTGGCATTAGAAGACAGTGCGGGGGGTGGCGCTGCAGCTGAACCCCAGGGGCCTGAAAACTGAAAGCATTGTCGGAAGGGAGCTGATGACGGCTCATCTGTCAGAGGTGGTACAGCAGTGAACTGGAGCCTCCGTGCCCAACCGTATCACATCTTTTATGAAAGCTGGAGCAACAGGGCACTAGAGAGTCCATGCCAGCCCGTATGACATCTTGCATCCAAGCAAAAGGTGGCCCCGCTTAGCACTAGAGCATCCATGCCCCCCCGGTATCACATCTCGTATCCAAGCTGAAGCAGCGGTGAAACAGGCTGCTGCAGCTCCCTTCCCCTTCTCCCACCCCCGTATCACATCTTATACGAAAGCTGGAGGTGTCCCAGCAGGGCACTAGGGATTCCATGCCCGCCCGTATCACATCCTGAATCCAAGCAAGAGGTGGCCCAACTTAGCACTACAGCATCCATGCCCCACCACACCGTAGCACATCTTGTATCCAAGCTAGAGGCGGTACAGCAGGCTACCAGAGCCTCCACGCCTGTCTATATGGCATCTCGTTTCCAAGCTAGACACTGGACCAGGATTATAGATGTAAACCGGCACCTTGTTACATCGTGGGCCTCGTGTGGCGCAGAGCATTAGGGCAGCAGTACGCAGTGCTAAGCTCTCGCTTCACGACCTGAGATGTGCGGGTTCAATCCCCGCGTACGTCAGTGGCTCAGGGTCGACTCAGCCTTCTGTCCTTCCGAGGTCGGTGCAATGAGTACCCAGCTTGCTGGGGGGTAGAGTGACAGCTGAAGGCATACCACCATCCTCCTAGGAGGATTGCTGCCCGGCGCGCTCTACTTTTACCTTAGTGGCCTAGGCTTCCTACCACACCCACCCCTCTGGGCTCTGTAATAAATTAACCGCTCATTTCACAGCCTTTTACTCTAATTAGAGAAGAATTCAAAAGCGACAAAACTCAAATCATCACCGCACAACATAGTTCCGTTACACACTGCAATTTCCCTACCGCACTCCCGTGGACGTCCATTTAACCCAAACAGTTTGCACATACAGAAGACCGCAGAAAATCATTACAGGCCTCTTACATTCTGCAGCACATGTCGCCAAGGCGCGTTTTTACCCGGAACCCCGAACGTTGCACTGCCCACCACGCTGTTAGCCACCAAAAACGTAGGTGGCTATGGGTGACGCTGACCCTCACCTGGCTTGGCTCGCCGGGCCTCACAGCTCCACTGCCGCACCCCCTTGCCGTTGTGGCGGTCGACCCGTAGTACCGCCCAATCGTGACTGTAAACCTGAGCACTATCTCTATGCCGCCAACCGCAGAGTCTTTGCCCTCAGGGAGACGCGCGCATTTTACTTACCACAACAGAACGCAAAATTCGTGCCGAAATGTTAGCTCCGCGTGCTGAAAACCCCGAAAGAGCCAACCGAAATTAACCATTAGGAGATTGCCATTGGAAAAACAGTGGCTTTGTCACCTGCCTATCTGCTTATTCCACCAGCTCCTTAGCGTGCGTCACTAAGCAAGCGCTGTGATTGACTGACACTGTAGCTTTACGGTTAGTGTAGCACCACCCGCAAGGCGATTCATTATGGGCATCTCAAAGCAGCCATGGGCCCGGGCCCAGGGTAACGGCTCCAAATTGGCATTAGAAGACAGTGCGGGGGGTGGCGCTGCAGCTGAACCCCAGGGGCCTGAAAACTGAAAGCATTGTCGGAAGGGAGCTGATGACGGCTCATCTGTCAGAGGTGGTACAGCAGTGAACTGGAGCCTCCGTGCCCAACCGTATCACATCTTTTATGAAAGCTGGAGCAACAGGGCACTAGAGAGTCCATGCCAGCCCGTATGACATCTTGCATCCAAGCAAAAGGTGGCCCCGCTTAGCACTAGAGCATCCATGCCCCCCGGTATCACATCTCGTATCCAAGCTAAAGCAGCGGTGAAACAGGCTGCTGCAGCTCCCTTCCCCTTCTCCCACCCCCGTATCACATCTTATACGAAAGCTGGAGGTGTCCCAGCAGGGCACTAGGGATTCCATGCCCGCCCGTATCACATCCTGAATCCAAGCAAGAGGTGGCCCAACTTAGCACTACAGCATCCATGCCCCACCACACCGTAGCACATCTTGTATCCAAGCTAGAGGCGGTACAGCAGGCTACCAGAGCCTCCACGCCTGTCTATATGGCATCTCGTTTCCAAGCTAGACACTGGACCAGGATTATAGATGTAAACTGGCACCTTGTTACATCGTGGGCCTCGTGTGGCGCAGAGCATTAGGGCAGCAGTACGCAGTGCTAAGCTCTCGCTTCACGACCTGAGATGTGCGGGTTCAATCCCCGCGTACGTCAGTGGCTCAGGGTCGACTCAGCCTTCTGTCCTTCCGAGGTCGGTGCAATGAGTACCCAGCTTGCTGGGGGGTAGAGTGACAGCTGAAGGCATACCACCATCCTCCTAGGAGGATTGCTGCCCGGCGCGCTCTACTTTTACCTTAGTGGCCTAGGCTTCCTACCACACCCACCCCTCTGGGCTCTGTAATAAATTAACCGCTCATTTCACAGCCTTTTACTCTAATTAGAGAAGAATTCAAAAGCGACAAAACTCAAACCATCACCGCACAACATAGTTCCGTTACACACTGCAATTTCCCTACCGCACTCCCGTGGACGTCCATTTAACCCAAACAGTTTGCACATACAGAAGACCGCAGAAAATCATTACAGGCCTCTTACATTCTGCAGCACATGTCGCCAAGGCGCGTTTTTACCCGGAACCCCGAACGTTGCACTGCCCACCACGCTGTTAGCCACCAAAAACGTAGGTGGCTATGGGTGACGCTGACCCTCACCTGGCTTGGCTCGCCGGGCCTCACAGCTCCACTGCCGCACCCCCTTGCCGTTGTGGCGGTCGACCCGTAGTACCGCCCAATCGTGACTGTAAACCTGAGCACTATCTCTATGCCGCCAACCGCAGAGTCTTTGCCCTCAGGGAGACGCGCGCATTTTACTTACCACAACAGAACGCAAAATTCGTGCCGAAATGTTAGCTCCGCGTGCTGAAAACCCCGAAAGAGCCAACCGAAATTAACCATTAGGAGACTGCCATTGGAAAAACAGTGGCTTTGTCACCTGCCTATCTGCTTATTCCACCGGCTCCTTAGCGTGCGTCACTAAGCAAGCGCTGTGATTGACTGACACTGTAGCTTTACGGTTAGTGTAGCACCACCCGCAAGGCGATTCATTATGGGCATCTCAAAGCAGCCATAGGCCCGGGCCCAGGGTAACGGCTCCAAATTGGCATTAGAAGACAGTGCGGGGGGTGGCGCTGCAGCTGAACCCCAGGGGCCTGAAAACTGAAAGCATTGTCGGAAGGGAGCTGATGACGGCTCATCTGTCAGAGGTGGTACAGCAGTGAACTGGAGCCTCCGTGCCCAACCGTATCACATCTTCTATGAAAGCTGGAGCAACAGGGCACTAGAGAGTCCATGCCAGCCCGTATGACATCTTGCATCCAAGCAAAAGGTGGCCCCGCTTAGCACTAGAGCATCCATGCCCCCCGGTATCACATCTCGTATCCAAGCTAAAGCAGCGGTGAAACAGGCTGCTGCAGCTCCCTTCCCCTTCTCCCACCCCCGTATCACATCTTATACGAAAGCTGGAGGTGTCCCAGCAGGGCACTAGGGATTCCATGCCCGCCCGTATCACATCCTGAATCCAAGCAAGAGGTGGCCCAACTTAGCACTACAGCATCCATGCCCCACCACACCGTAGCACATCTTGTATCCAAGCTAGAGGCGGTACAGCAGGCTACCAGAGCCTCCACGCCTGTCTATATGGCATCTCGTTTCCAAGCTAGACACTGGACCAGGATTATAGATGTAAACTGGCACCTTGTTACATCGTGGGCCTCGTGTGGCGCAGAGCATTAGGGCAGCAGTACGCAGTGCTAAGCTCTCGCTTCACGACCTGAGATGTGCGGGTTCAATCCCCGCGTACGTCAGTGGCTCAGGGTCGACTCAGCCTTCTGTCCTTCCGAGGTCGGTGCAATGAGTACCCAGCTTGCTGGGGGGTAGAGTGACAGCTGAAGGCATACCACCATCCTCCTAGGAGGATTGCTGCCCGGCGCGCTCTACTTTTACCTTAGTGGCCTAGGCTTCCTACCACACCCACCCCTCTGGGCTCTGTAATAAATTAACCGCTCATTTCACAGCCTTTTACTCTAATTAGAGAAGAATTCAAAAGCGACAAAACTCAAACCATCACCGCACAACATAGTTCCGTTACACACTGCAATTTCCCTACCGCACTCCCGTGGACGTCCATTTAACCCAAACAGTTTGCACATACAGAAGACCGCAGAAAATCATTACAGGCCTCTTACATTCTGCAGCACATGTCGCCAAGGCGCGTTTTTACCCGGAACCCCGAACGTTGCACTGCCCACCACGCTGTTAGCCACCAAAAACGTAGGTGGCTATGGGTGACGCTGACCCTCACCTGGCTTGGCTCGCCGGGCCTCACAGCTCCACTGCCGCACCCCCTTGCCGTTGTGGCGGTCGACCCGTAGTACCGCCCAATCGTGACTGTAAACCTGAGCACTATCTCTATGCCGCCAACCGCAGAGTCTTTGCCCTCAGGGAGACGCGCGCATTTTACTTACCACAACAGAACGCAAAATTCGTGCCGAAATGTTAGCTCCGCGTGCTGAAAACCCCGAAAGAGCCAACCGAAATTAACCATTAGGAGACTGCCATTGGAAAAACAGTGGCTTTGTCACCTGCCTATCTGCTTATTCCACCGGCTCCTTAGCGTGCGTCACTAAGCAAGTGCTGTGATTGACTGACACTGTAGCTTTACGGTTAGTGTAGCACCACCCGCAAGGCGATTCATTATGGGCATCTCAAAGCAGCCATAGGCCCGGGCCCAGGGTAACGGCTCCAAATTGGCATTAGAAGACAGTGCGGGGGGTGGCGCTGCAGCTGAACCCCAGGGGCCTGAAAACTGAAAGCATTGTCGGAAGGGAGCTGATGACGGCTCATCTGTCAGAGGTGGTACAGCAGTGAACTGGAGCCTCCGTGCCCAACCGTATCACATCTTCTATGAAAGCTGGAGCAACAGGGCACTAGAGAGTCCATGCCAGCCCGTATGACATCTTGCATCCAAGCAAAAGGTGGCCCCGCTTAGCACTAGAGCATCCATGCCCCCCGGTATCACATCTCGTATCCAAGCTAAAGCAGCGGTGAAACAGGCTGCTGCAGCTCCCTTCCCCTTCTCCCACCCCCGTATCACATCTTATACGAAAGCTGGAGGTGTCCCAGCAGGGCACTAGGGATTCCATGCCCGCCCGTATCACATCCTGAATCCAAGCAAGAGGTGGCCCAACTTAGCACTACAGCATCCATGCCCCACCACACCGTAGCACATCTTGTATCCAAGCTAGAGGCGGTACAGCAGGCTACCAGAGCCTCCACGCCTGTCTATATGGCATCTCGTTTCCAAGCTAGACACTGGACCAGGATTATAGATGTAAACCGGCACCTTGTTACATCGTGGGCTTCGTGTGGCGCAGAGCATTAGGGCAGCAGTACGCAGTGCTAAGCTCTCGCTTCACGACCTGAGATGTGCGGGTTCAATCCCCGCGTACGTCAGTGGCTCAGGGTCGACTCAGCCTTCTGTCCTTCCGAGGTCGGTGCAATGAGTACCCAGCTTGCTGGGGGGTAGAGTGACAGCTGAAGGCATACCACCATCCTCCTAGGAGGATTGCTGCCCGGCGCGCTCTACTTTTACCTTAGTGGCCTAGGCTTCCTACCACACCCACCCCTCTGGGCTCTGTAATAAATTAACCGCTCATTTCACAGCCTTTTACTCTAATTAGAGAAGAATTCAAAAGCGACAAAACTCAAATCATCACCGCACAACATAGTTCCGTTACACACTGCAATTTCCCTACCGCACTCCCGTGGACGTCCATTTAACCCAAACAGTTTGCACATACAGAAGACCGCAGAAAATCATTACAGGCCTCTTACATTCTGCAGCACATGTCGCCAAGGCGCGTTTTTACCCGGAACCCCGAACGTTGCACTGCCCACCACGCTGTTAGCCACCAAAAACGTAGGTGGCTATGGGTGACGCTGACCCTCACCTGGCTTGGCTCGCCGGGCCTCACAGCTCCACTGCCGCACCCCCTTGCCGTTGTGGCGGTCGACCCGTAGTACCGCCCAATCGTGACTGTAAACCTGAGCACTATCTCTATGCCGCCAACCGCAGAGTCTTTGCCCTCAGGGAGACGCGCGCATTTTACTTACCACAACAGAACGCAAAATTCGTGCCGAAATGTTAGCTCCGCGTGCTGAAAACCCCGAAAGAGCCAACCGAAATTAACCATTAGGAGATTGCCATTGGAAAAACAGTGGCTTTGTCACCTGCCTATCTGCTTATTCCACCGGCTCCTTAGCGTGCGTCACTAAGCAAGCGCTGTGATTGACTGACACTGTAGCTTTACGGTTAGTGTAGCACCACCCGCAAGGCGATTCATTATGGGCATCTCAAAGCAGCCATAGGCCCGGGCCCAGGGTAACGGCTCCAAATTGGCATTAGAAGACAGTGCGGGGGGTGGCGCTGCAGCTGAACCCCAGGGGCCTGAAAACTGAAAGCATTGTCGGAAGGGAGCTGATGACGGCTCATCTGTCAGAGGTGGTACAGCAGTGAACTGGAGCCTCCGTGCCCAACCGTATCACATCTTTTATGAAAGCTGGAGCAACAGGGCACTAGAGAGTCCATGCCAGCCCGTATGACATCTTGCATCCAAGCAAAAGGTGGCCCCGCTTAGCACTAGAGCATCCATGCCCCCCCGGTATCACATCTCGTATCCAAGCTAAAGGCGGTGAAACAGGCTGCTGCAGCTCCCTTCCCCTTCTCCCACCCCCGTATCACATCTTATACGAAAGCTGGAGGTGTCCCAGCAGGGCACTAGGGATTCCATGCCCGCCCGTATCACATCCTGAATCCAAGCAAGAGGTGGCCCAACTTAGCACTACAGCATCCATGCCCCACCACACCGTAGCACATCTTGTATCCAAGCTAGAGGCGGTACAGCAGGCTACCAGAGCCTCCACGCCTGTCTATATGGCATCTCGTTTCCAAGCTAGACACTGGACCAGGATTATAGATGTAAACCGGCACCTTGTTACATCGTGGGCCTCGTGTGGCGCAGAGCATTAGGGCAGCAGTACGCAGTGCTAAGCTCTCGCTTCACGACCTGAGATGTGCGGGTTCAATCCCCGCGTACGTCAGTGGCTCAGGGTCGACTCAGCCTTCTGTCCTTCCGAGGTCGGTGCAATGAGTACCCAGCTTGCTGGGGGGTAGAGTGACAGCTGAAGGCATACCACCATCCTCCTAGGAGGATTGCTGCCCGGCGCGCTCTACTTTTACCTTAGTGGCCTAGGCTTCCTACCACACCCACCCCTCTGGGCTCTGTAATAAATTAACCGCTCATTTCACAGCCTTTTACTCTAATTAGAGAAGAATTCAAAAGCGACAAAACTCAAACCATCACCGCACAACATAGTTCCGTTACACACTGCAATTTCCCTACCGCACTCCCGTGGACGTACATTTAACCCAAACAGTTTGCACATACAGAAGACCGCAGAAAATCATTACAGGCCTCTTACATTCTGCAGCACATGTCGCCAAGGCGCGTTTTTACCCGGAACCCCGAACGCTGCACTGCCCACCACGCTGTTAGCCACCAAAAACGTAGGTGGCTATGGGTGACGCTGACCCTCACCTGGCTTGGCTCGCCGGGCCTCACAGCTCCACTGCCGCACCCCCTTGCCGTTGTGGCGGTCGACCCATAGTACCGCCCAATCGTGACTGTAAACCTGAGCACCGCTTCTGCACCGCCAACCGTAGGCAAAAAAAGAAAAAATGAAGGAAGCTCTTGTGCGATTGGCGCTGTTCGGAAAAAAATAAAGCAGACCCTTATGTCCATGGTGCGATTGGCAGCGTGTGGCAAAAAAAGGGGGCCCCATGCCTACGGTGTGAATGGCGGTGTGTGGCAAAAAAAAAAAAAAAAAAAAAAAAAGAATACCCCAGGCCCTTGGTGCGAATGGCTGTGTGTGGCCAAAAAAAAAAAAAGGAGAAACCCATGCCCGCAGTGCGATTGGCCATGTGTAGCGAAAAAATAGGGGGCCCTCATGCCCACAGTGCGGTTGGCTGTGTGTGTGGGGGGGAGGCTCCTATACGCACAGTGCGATTGGCCATGTGTGTGGGGGGAGGGGAGGAGGAGGAGGCCCCTATACGCACAGTGCGACTGGCCGTGTGTGTGGGGGGGGGGGGGGGGGGGGAGGAGGAGGAGGCCCCTATACGCGCGGTGCGATTGGCTGTGGGGGGGGGGGGGAGGGGGCGGCCCCTATATGTGCGGTCCGATTGGCCGTGTGTGTGGGGGAGGGAGGAGGAGGAGGCCCCTATACGCACAGTGCGATTGGCCCTGTCTGTGTGGGGGGGGGGGGGGGGAGGAGGATGAGGAGGCCCCTATACGCGCGGTGTTAATGGCTGGGTGTGGCAAAAAAAAAGTGGGGCCCCATGCCTGTGGTGCGATTGGGCGTGTGTGGCAAAAAAAAAAAAAAGGAAAGCAAAGGAGGCCCCCATCCTGCGATGCAATTAGCCGTGTGTGGTGAAAAAAAAAAAAGGAGTCCCCTTTAGCGGGGGGGTTGGATGTTTGTGGCAAAAAATAAGTTGGGGCCCCATGCCCGTGGTGCGATAGGGCGTGTGGCCAAAAAAAAAAGGAAAGAAAAGGAGGTCCCCATGCCCGCGCTGCGGCAATAAAAAAGGAAGTTTCCTCGCTTGTGGTGCGATTGGACGTGTGTGGCAATAAAAAAGGAAGCCCCCTTGACCACAGGATGTGTGTGTCGAAAAAAAAGGGGGCCCGCGGTGTGATTGGCTGTGTATGGCAAAAAAAACGGCCCTCATGCCCGCAGTGTGATTGGCCGTGTGTGGCAAAAAAAAGGGGGCCCCCATGCCTGTGGTGTGATTGGCTGTGTGAGACAAAAAAGGGGGCCCCATGCCCGCGGTGCGATTTGCCGTGTGAGGCAAAAAAAAGAGGGCCGCCATGCCCGTGGTGCGTTTGGTCGTGTGAGGCAAAACAGGGAGCCGCCATGCCCGCGGTACGATTGGTAGTGTGTGGCAAAATAAAGGGGGCCCCATGCCCGTGGTGCAAATGGCCCTGTGTGGCAAAAAAAAAGAGGCCCCATGCCCGTGTGGCCAAAAAAAAGGAGGCCTCCCATGCTCGCAATGCAATTGGCCGTGTGGGGCCAAAAAAAAAAAAGAGGCCCACATGCCCGCGGTGTGATTGGACCTGTGTGAGGAAGAAAAAAGGGGGGCCCCATGCCCGCGGTGCGATTGGACCTGTGTGACAAAAAAAAAAAAAATAAAAGTGGGCCCCAATGCCCTTCTTAAAAAGTTTACTTCATCTTTCCTCATGGATTATATCAGTGAGGGGAGATAAAACTACATACCCAAAGACTACAGATTTATCCGCAGACCTACCCTGGCTTATGCGCACGCACTCATCACCAAAATAGTTAACGCATGCGCAAAAGCAGCAGTTTGCCAGGGTAATTTAAAATTTCCATGCGCTCGGCTACCAAACAAAGCCGAGAGCCTGGAGATTTTATGAGGGGGGCCGCGGTACTCGATCTGTTGTCACGTGATGGCCGTTATTTAATGAATAACAGCAATCATGTAATAGTAAAAAAAAGTCTTAACTCCCGTCCCAAATCCGAACCATGAGGGGAGGTTAAATTACTTATTTAAGGCCTCCGGGAAATGTTCCCTGATGGGATCTTTATTCCTGGACCTTTTCCCAGCTTTAGCGCAAGCGCAGAGCTGGGGAGCACTCGGGTAATTTAAAATCTCCTTGCTTCTGGCTACTAAGGCTGGGGTCACACGGGGCGGAATCCCGCCGGAAATCTAGCGGTTTGGCCGCAGCAAAAAACGTGAGATTTCTGCCGGGAGAAGCGCCGCGGAGGAACCTGCGGCGGCTTTTAAGCGGCCCGGCCGCTTGCTCCTCCGCTGCGGTGGGCGCTCCCATAGAGCGCTGGCCGCAACAGAAAGAAAAAAAGATTGGACAGGCTGCGGTCAGCAAAGCCGCGGTTTCAGCCGGATTAACCGCAGTTGATTGGCCGTCCCGTGTGGACGAGATTTCTGAGAAATCTCGTCCACATGGCTGGCTAAACCCGAGATTAGCGGCCGCAGGCGGATTTGCCGCACGGAAATTCCGGACGGAATTTCTGCGGCAAATCCGCCCTGTGTGAACCCCCCCCTAAAGGTAGCCAAGAGCCTGGAGCAGTGACAGAGGACCGCAGTGAGCGGTCTCCTGTCACGTGATCGCCACTATCTATTGGATAATGGCGATCACGTAAAGGCATGGGATGGCTTTGCAGATTTCAAGAACAAATAACACAGAAGGCAGTTAGCTGCCTTTTGCACGGTATGTCTCCACCACAGCCGACCTCATTTAACATGAAAGGACACCCTTGGAAGACACAAGGCCATGTCTCGGACCATCCAAAATCACGAAAAGAGTTTGAGCGCCTGAAGACGGATGTTTGAGACAAATAAATTTACAAAGCACAAACTAAGTCCAACTTATGAAGACTGCGTGCCTTCGGATGAGCGTCTGAAGGACAAAGAGGGTACAACAATGTCCTTATTGATGTGGAAGTACACCACCACCTTCAGTGCATATTACGGTAACTTTTTCCACAACACGTCTGCCCTATTCAGCAGTTCCAGCAATCAGGTTGCTGAATTTGCTGAATAGGGCAGAAGTGTTGTGGAAAAAGTTAATATGCTTGGGGGAGGGGTGGGGTCTTGCGACCTGGACACAAAGCATGGAAGCTTGCGATTAACTCTGGACGCAATCATGTCGACGTCTGGGCGACTACATCTGTGCCAACGTTTTTGAAAACACATTCTCCCGGCTGAACCTTCACTCAACTCAGCGATCAAGTTGTCTACAACTGCTATATAGACTGTCAAAAATCGCTAAAAAGTGAGATTCCTCCGTGACTGCCCTGATAATTTATGTACACAACCGCAATTGCATTGTCCGTCTAAACACAGATTGGGAAGCCCAGACTGGGAGGACTACCCTTTCCCATCTTAGCTCCCCCTTATCTATGAAATAAAGGACACGACAACCTGCTGGCGTTTTACGTGGGTAGGCCACAGCTTTATTTAATTTTCTCTTTAACTCCACTTTATACCCATCTTCCATGCCGCTTAACTGCTTTATTAAATCTTAAACTTTTAACGCGAAAACAACCAGGCATAAGAAAGCCCCATGATGGGCCTGTACAGCCCTTCCATCCATTGCTGGCATGGAAAAACATTACCGCCTAACCCCAAGCTGTGACAACTTCCTAAACAACTTAACTTCCTCATAATAACTCTAGCACACCTCCCTTTCCTTACAGGGCGGGTGGGTGGGCGACTCCACTCTTCTTTCTCCTTCTGGGCACTGACTCCTCCTCTTCCTCCCTTTCTCTTTCCTATCCCTCTAACTCTTCCCTTGGTCGCTTCCTTCCTCTCCATCTAGCTAGCCCCGCCTCCCAGTCCCCCACAGCTACGTTATACACTTTGCTGTTTTTCAGACTGGGAGGACTACCCTTTCCCATCTTAGCTCCCCCTTATCTATGAAATAAAGGACACGACAACCTGCTGGCGTTTTACGTTGGTAGGCCACAGCTTTATTTAATTTTCTCTTTAACTCCACTTTATACCCATCTTCCATGCCGCTTAACTGCTTTATTAAATCTTAAACTTTTAACGTGAAAACAACCAGGCGTAAGAAAGCCCCATGATGGGCCTGTACAGCCCTTCCATCCATTGCTGGCATGGAAAAACATTACCGCCACCAAGGATGCAGTATATCCCTATGCTGCACTCCGCCCCCCACATGCCAGCCACAACGCCTCCTCTACCCCGTCCTGCAAACCTGACAAAAACGTGTCGGTGCCAATATCACTAAGGTGAACACCGTCACCCCTAAACATACCTATCTCTCTCTTTTCTAACTCCCAGTGTCTAACTGACACCCCCCCAATTGACTGAACAAATTTAGACATCTTAAAATTAACGTTCTTCCTCGCTCTTTCTATCGCCTCCATATCCCTCGCTTCCCTCCAGAACCTTCTGGCCACAATATCTGACCAGACTATAATAACGTCGTTAAAAAACTTTTTAAACCGGTATAAATCCTCTTTCATCAACGTCAGCAACTCTCCCACTTTAACTTTCCCCAGATCATTTCCACCCGCGTGGATTACCAAGATCACTCTATCGGGTGACCGCCTGCTGATTTGCAGCACCTCTTGGAGCAGCCCGGTCCATTTCAAACCTCGTACGCCGTGCCATTGCACGCATACGTCTTTTTGTCCCAAATGGGGACCCACCGGCCTTGCTCTGGCCCTCTTTTCGGCCCAAAAAATGTAGGAGTGGCCTACCACCCACACTGTCCAATTTGAACTTGTAAAACAAATCAAGAAAAGAAAACAGGGGAAGAAATGTCCCCAACATCAAACTCATAACCATTTTACAGTACTCTCAAATCCGGCCTTACGTAGGACCGGTATGCCTCCGACTTCCACCTACCCACCCTTTTTACCTCCTCACTTCGCAACCCGCAGGCAAAAGCCGACGTGGCCGCCCCAATTCTAAACGAATGAGACCCAAAATCGTGTGGCGCAAAACCCAGGTTTTTTAAGCATGACCGCATTATCGCCGTGAACTGGTACCTTGTTACCGGAAATCCCGTTGCGTGTACCAATAACGGGCCGCCACCGCTGTGGCGTGCCATAACGTCTCCAACTAACTTTACTGGGCACCACTCTGTCCCCAGTGCACGAATCCGCAACCATTCACCCGCTCCGTATATGTCCGTTTTCGATTTCCGTATGCAAATTTTAATATCGTCGTTCCCGAGCGAAACATCCGAAAATTGCAGGCAAAAAATGCCAAGGAAAATGTAGCTCTAAAAAGCGCCGTTTCTTCTACGTTCGCACATACTGATCCCATTATCTTCATCATTGCGCAAAGCAGCTCGAAAGTGATCGGGCGTCTCCCATCCCGAGAAAACTTCTCTTTCTTCCAACCTTTTAGTATTTGCGTAAAAACAAACTCCTTTGTCACGTCGCGACTCCCGTGCAGGCGTAACAAAAATGCTATTGCCGAAACATGTTTCCTCGCCGCATCCGCCGACGCTCCCCGCCCGCGCAGGTTCGCCAATGTGTCTAAAGTAACCGCTCTAGCCTGCTCCGTATTCGGAAAACCACCCCCGGCTACCTCAAACCATTGCTTCCAAATCGCATTGTAGCGCCGCCATGTGGCTTCGGATACCGACTTACGGACCAGATTCAGGAGCTCCTTTCTATTATTTGCCATAAGAAAGCAGGGCAACATACCCCCTCGACGTCTGCCGTCGGGTGAAGCTCCCTGAATTTCGACATCTGGAATCGAGAAAGAGCGTCAGCTTTGTTATTTAAATGTCCTGGTACATGGCTCGCTTTGAACTTTATGTTATGCTGTAAACAATCCAAAATCAAATGGCGTAAAGCCGCCAACACCAATTTGCACGCCGAGGACTGTTTATTAACCGCTCTCACCACCGTCTGGTTATCCGACCAAAAACATATACTTCTATTAGCCAACACCGGGCCCCATAGTTCAATGGCGACCATGATGGGAAAAATTTCCAACAGTGCTATGTTTCTCGTCCATCCTCTCTCGACCCAGGCTTCCGGCCACAAGGCGTTGCACCACCTGTTACCAAAAATCACACCAAAACCGCAGGCTCCGGCTGCATCTGATACCAGTCCTAGCTCCTCACTGTCGACTTCTTCCCTTTGGCATATTACCTGCCCATTGAAAGTTTCGAGAAAAACCTTCCATATGTGCAGGTCCTCCTTCATTTCCTTTGTCACCCTGACAAAATGATGAGGCTCCTTTGCCCCTTTTGTCGCCAAAGACAATCGCCTCGAAAAGGCGCGTCCCATGGGTATGACCTGGCACGCGAAATTTAATAGGCCCAGCAGCACCTGCATTTGATGCAGTGTAACTTTCCGAGATGTACTAACGGTCTCTACCATCTGCCGCAGCCGCGCAATCTTTTCCTCTGGTAGCCGAAACACCATATCCTTAGTATCGATCTCGATACCCAAGAACTCCAAAGCTGTCACTGGTCCTACTGTCTTCTCCGCAGACAGGGGGACGCCTGCTCTTTCCATCAGCCTCTGAAAAGACGCCAATAGAAAACCGCATACGCTTGACTCGGGGGGCCCTACGAACAAAAAATCGTCCAGATAGTGTAAGACCGAAGGGATGCCCGTCTCGAATCGAAGTATCCATTCCAAAAATGAACTGAAAACCTCAAAATAATAGCACGAAATAGAGCATCCCATCGGCAAACACATGTCCACGGAATAGCACCCTTCCAATCTACACCCCAACAGATGAAAACAATCAGGGTGTACCGGAAGCAACCTGAAAGCTGATTCAATGTCCGCCTTTGCTAACATTGCGCCAGCTCCCGCCCGACGGACTAGATACACCGCCCGGTCGAAAGACGCATACGACACTGCCGCTTGCTCTTTCGAAATCCCGTCGTTGACCGAATCACCCGCCGGAAAAGATAAATGATGGATAAGCCGGAACTTGCCCGGTTCCTTCTTCGGGACCAGCCCCAAAGGTGAAACCCGCAAGTTCCCGAATGGGGGTTCCCGAAATGGGCCCGCCATCCGACCCAATTCCACCTCTTTTAGTAACTTCTCCATCACTAACTCTTTGTTTTCACGCGCCGATTTTAGATTGTCGCAGAGCCTAAGGGAAAAAGTCGGGTTGTGCGGTATCCGGAAACCTTCCGTAAAGCCTAATCTAATTAATCTTGACTCCTGCGTCCTGTGGTACCGGACGAGCCACCGCTCCAGGTACCTGACGTTCACTGGGGTTCGCCCCTGCGCTGGGCACCCCTGGTGTAACTGCTGTCCTCTGTCGCCTAAAACACCGTACCGCGGAGTGTGCTCCTCCGCAGCCAGATCGCCCTCACATCCTCCCCTGAAAAAACGGCTTTACCGGTTTTTGTGAAAGAATAAGCTGGATCCACACATCCGTTGCTTTCGTGGCCCAGCTTATGTTCTTCATTCCGGAAATACGACGACGAAAATCCTCGTCGTACCTCCACCACGCCGACCCTCCGTGCAGTTTATACGCACTATGAATGGTGTTCATATACACCATTAATTCGGGACCCTTCTGTGGACTGTGTTGACAGGCTACGTGTGCCAACATTAAAAACGCCTGTAGCCAATTACCAAATGTTTTGGCTACTTTCGCTTTTCTGTCGGTCCCACGTTCCGAAAACCGCTCTTTGTCGACCGCAATATGTTCCACCGACAGTAGTGACCATATGTCAACATATGTACCATTTTTAATTTTCTCCGTTAATTCTTCCGTCAAGCCCACCCCGAGCGGGGCTACCCCGCAGAAAAGTGTATCTGCGAACCTCAAGCCGTCACCAACCAACTCTTCGCCCCCACGACTCGCCCCTTGCGAGCTCTCGGGTGCGTGAGCCAAACTTTTACCAACCTCATAACGATTTACCAGCGCTTTTAGCGCTCCCATAAACTCTTCATCACACAACTCTTCGCCCCTACGACTCGCCCCTTGCGAGCTCTCGGGTGCGTGAGCAAAACCTTTTTCAATTCCAGAACGATTTACCAGCGCTTTAAGCGCACCCATAAAATCTTTGTTGTACTTATCACCAGATGTTACCGATACATCCCAAACATTCTTGTAGTGTGACTCACCCGCCTTGTTCCTCCCTGGTTCCGCCAAGAGGAAGCTCGGGCCGGGTGGCGTTGATGCACGATCCCGCCTCTGGCCTGCGTGTCGTTCCGTGCCCAAATTATGGGTGACACCACGGCTCCTCTGGCTCTGCGCACTGAATGCCCTACCGGCCGAAGATGCCATATTGTGCCTGCTACTGCGGGGAGCGTACCTATTATCTGCGGAAGAAGCCGACGAGAGAGATGAAGTATCGCGTGAAGCCCGAGCGTCCCGCTCCCGGCCGCTGCGCCTATCGTAAGCAACCGCCGCTCCTGCCCTTCTCTGTGCGTCCATTAAAGGGGCCTTCCTTTTCCGACCCTCATCCTCTGGAGACGCTGAAGAGCTCGTAGCTACCCGCGCTCTTCTGCCTGCCCTAAACCGCTGCGCCCCTTTTTCGCTTCTGCGCCCCCCCAGCCCCCCATACTTACCTTGCCCTGCTGCTTGCTCCTCCCTGGCGCGCCAACTTGCTCGCTCCCTTGCCGAGCTGCCCGGTGAGCGCCCGCTTGTGTGCCGCTCGTGTCGGGCGCCCTGCCATCCGCCGGCTGCCCCTAATGCCACTGTTGCCTGCTGCTGCACAAAGCGCCCCCGCCCCTCCCCCCCCTCCCCTCTACAGGCAGAGGGGCTGTTGCCAACGCCCCAAGCCCACTTCTCATGTAAACTATGCTGCCTGCACTATCTCCACTATCCCTACCCTCCCTTCTATTTATCCTCCTAACACCTCTCTTTGAAATCCGACCCCCCCCCCCTTTCCCTCTCGCTACCTCCGCTAAGCTCTCCCTCCCCCCCGCTACGCTCCTCTGGGCTGAACAGGGACTCGCTCCCGTAGCCCCTTGTGGCCTCCTTCCGCAGTGCAGGCCTCCCGCCGGTACTGCTTCCGGCTCGTAGATCCCTCCGCTTGCTGAGGGAGACACGTGTCCCGCTCTCCCTCTCCTCCGCCATGACCTCCTGCACCGCCACGGGATTCCCCTTGCCCGCGCAGGACTTACCCGACCTTGGCACCGCTCCTCCGCTCCTGGTGAGTAAAACTCCGACTTCCGCTCCGCTCTCGTCCCCACTCCTGCGCTCCCCAGACCTGTATGCCTCCGCCTGGCGCTGCGACCGCGCCGCTCCACTCCGGCTCGCTCCCGCTGCTCTTGGGCTGCTTCTGCCCCTTTTCTTCGGCGCTGGGCTGGGGCTTAACCTTGCCGGTGGTTGCCTTCTTCTTTGCGGCCTCCCACGTGGTTCGGTGCCGCCGCACTCCGCCGATGGCTCTTCCTCCGTCCTCGACTCCGGTAACGCCGCCGCCGCTGCTGCCGCCGTCCGGAACTCTTCGGCCATCTTCATGAGCCACTGGGGACCCTGGCTGGCCACAGCTTCCCGAATTTGTTCTGCGAGATGCTCCATCCTCAGTCTTGCTTGCAGACCTCTCCTGGTGCGACTCCACTCTTCTTTCTCCTTCTGGGCACTGACTCCTCCTCTTCCTCCCTTTCTCTTTCCTATCCCTCTAACCCTTCCCTTGGTCGCTTCCTTCCTCTCCATCTAGCTAGCCCCGCCTCCCAGTCCCCCACAGCTACGTTATACACTTTGCTGTTTTTCATGAGTTGCAGTGCGAAATGATGGAGCTTCAGGCCATCCTACTGCTGTCGTTTAACACATGTATCGGGAGGGACGACTCTCATACTGCTCATGTTCCTTGCACTGTGAGGTTGTGTAGTGTACCTCCCTATCTGAGCAGACCGGAGCCCATGGTGAGCAACAGCAAGACAGATTCTTCAATCAAGTGAGGGTGCGGATTTGTCCCACCGAGGATTGTCCACTCTCTGTAATGTTCCTACTCCCTAATAAGGCATACCAAGCAGGGAATGCCATCTTATTACAACTCCTTAAAGCTTTAGAACTCTAGATCTATGTATCAATATATTGGTTAAACATGATCAAACTTTAAAATCTCAGACGAAAGGTTTTCTTCCTGGTGGCCTATTGCTAGAATGCCACCACATCCTGATCTGTGGTGGTCCGAATGCTGGGACCCTCACTGATCCCGAGAATGAAGATGCTAAAGCAGCGCTGTGATTCCTTTCTAGTTTTTTTCCTGTATAGTGGGCAATTGGGACTGGCGTGGGTCCAGGAGGTCGGACCTGTATTGATGAAAACGTGATCATATCCTAGCAACATGCCATCACTTTCTGAGATGGGAAAACTGCCTCAGGTGTAAAACATGCTACACATGGGATGAACAACCTTATTAAAATACATCTTTAACCCCTTAAGGACACGGCCCATTTTGGCGTTGAGGCCCAAACGATTTTTGGTATTTTTTCATAATTTTTCATTTTTCAAAAGCCATAACTTTTTTATTTTTCCATCGACGCGGCCGTATAAGGGCTTGTTTTTTGCGTGGCATACTGTAGTTTCTATTGGTACTATTTTTCGTTACATAAACTACATTGTAAACCTTTAATTTTTTTTTTTATGATTGTAGGGAGAGAAAACGCATCAATTCTGCCGTAGATTTTTTTTTTTAAAGAGTTAATTATGCAGCATAAATGACACGCTACATTTTTTTTCAGCGGCACGGTACGGTTACAACGATACCAAAATTCTTATTTTTTTTTAGGTTTTTCCACTTTTCCACAATAAAAACCATTTTTTTGGAAATTATTTTTTTCTAAATTCACTGCATTCAAAGTTCTATAACTTTTATTTTTCCATGGACGGAGCTCTATGAGGGCTTATTTTTTGCGAGCCGAGCTGTAGTTTTTATTGGTACCATTTTGGGGTGCACACGTTTTTTTTATCACCTGTACTGTGTTTTTTGAGAGGCAAAATGCTAAAAATAATTTGCAGTGCAGGACAAAAACCATGTTCAATTTATAGTACGTGTCGTTACGGACGCATTGATACCAAATATGTGGGATTTTTAATTTTTTTATGCTAATATGAGAGAAAGCATAAAAAAAGGGTTTAACATTTTTTTTTTTTTTTACATTTTATTTTTTGTACTTTGTTTTTCTCTTATTTTTACACCATCTATGACCCTCTGAGGTATTTCCACAGCAGGACTGCAGATCGCTACGATAAGGCATGGCAGGACTTCTTTCCTGCCATGCCTTATCGCTTACTTTAGCGATCACAGGCTATGGCAATACAGGCCGCCGTTATCTGGCGTCCTGTTGCCATAGCAACCAGCCGGGCTCTCGCGATGTTGAGACACAGAGGGAGCGCGCTCCCTCTGTGAACCCTTTCCCCCTTTAACAGTGGGGGGGGGGGCTCCACCTTTGGATCCACAGCGGGAGATTTAGAGTACTATTGTATCTGGTCTCCACCACAAAAATAGGTGGTGACCTGTCATTGTGCTGTGGGAGGTGTAGGGTACACCCCCAGCTGCTTTTGGCTATGCTCCATCCTCAGCTGTATGTGCATCTGTCCCACTGCCAAAGGCCTCCCTGCCATGGTGACAATGGAAAAACTGACAGCGGACGGCAGATAGAAGCACGACACAGAGGAGGGCAATGGCGAGACTCACCGGTTGTGTCTGGCAACAGGCTACCTGGACAGAGGGTAAAGACAGCGTTCTGAAAGCCGGCGAGTGTGGACGGGGGCATAGGCTGCAGGGGCGGCAAGCGGATTGGGTATCCGGCCGGCTTTTCACAGACGGCATCACAGCACATACAGGAGGGGCTGGGGGGTGACAGCGCATGCACGAGGGAGAAGGGAGAGCGGCCCAGACACTGGAGCAGGGAGCGGAGATTGTGGACCCCCGGCGGGGCACGGGGACTGAGACAGCAGCACTGTCAAGCTTGCAGTGCACCCGCGATTACAGGAGCCAGGAGGTGAGACCCCGACAATCGCAGGTCTCCGCTGCTGTGGATGACAGTCCCCTGCGCTGTGCTGTGGTCATTCTGACCATACACCCGAGCCTCTGCACAAACTGCCAATCTGAAGTTAGGGGCTTGACAGGGGGTGCTCACTCCCGCAAAGTTACGTCCGCTTCTAGCTTCCGGTGAAGATAATGTACGATAGTGCCGATGTAGAGCAATCCACTTGCTTTCAGAGGGCCAATGACTATCTGTAGAGGCACTAACAAACATCACAGAAGCCACGTCACTGACATACTGGCAAATTCTTCAAATTAAACATTTCCTTCTCTCCCCCCCCCCCTTCCTTACCACCACCCGCCTCGGGATTCTCAAAAGCATAAACTTCACTTGAGCAACTCTGTAGTAGGATGGGCCCCTTCCGACATACCCTTTCACACATTTATAAGCTAATAATTACAAAAACTGAGACTCCCACCACCATCGTGTGTACTTGCCTGGAAAAGGGATTTGACGGTATCGTTTACACCAGAACAGCTAAATAAAATCTATACCCTTACACAGATCCAACATATCAAGCAAGACTCAGGAAACTGGTTTCAAGATTCTCTCGCGTTGGTATAGGGTGCCTTCTTGATTACATAACATGGTACCTGCTGTTTCTCCCCTCTGTTGGAGGTGTGGCACGTGCCGAGGGACCATATTACCTGTATTTTGGGAATGCTCGGTGCTAGCAGAGTTCTGGTCTGAGGTATGGCGCACCTCCTCCAAATTCACGGAGTACGCATTCCCAAATTCACCTGCATTCTTTCTCCTAAATCTCAGCGAGAATTCCCTCATTCTCCTATAAGCGCTTTTTGGTGAGATATCTGGTTGATGCAGCAAGGTCATGCATTCTGAAACTGTCGACAAATGTCTCCTCCCTCTATTTCTATGTGGGTCCGTAAGATCCATGAAATTATGGAGATGGAGGTCCTTACAGCATCCAAAGACACACAAGAAAAGTTTTCTAAAATATGGCCCCATTGGATTGAGTTTCAAAATTTGCAAGAGTATAACCTGTGCGCTCACTGAGCTGGCTGGTTTCTGCACCTGTCAACCAAATCTGAGCCATATTCCCGTCATTCTCAGGTCCTAATTACCTCAGCTAATAAAATAAAATTAACACAACAAAATATAGGGGGTGGTTAGGGATAGTGGGCCTTTTTTTCCCCTCTCTTTTTGCTCACTACACGTTTCTTGCCC
Source organism: Eleutherodactylus coqui (assembly GCF_035609145.1). NCBI lineage: Eukaryota > Metazoa > Chordata > Amphibia > Anura > Eleutherodactylidae > Eleutherodactylus > Eleutherodactylus coqui. The sequence goes on from NC_089844.1 coordinate 138,651,771, forward strand.
TTCTCTTTTCCCTATTACCCCCCTGTCGTATCCTCCCCCCCCTTCCTTTTCTGGACCCTGGGGGCCAGCGGACAAATCCGGTATAAATGGGATACTTTGGTTAAAATAATTTAATTTAAGTATTCTCATTTTGGTCAATTTTTTACAATGATAAAGCAAATAACCGGCTTCAGTTCGTGTCAGTGGACAGTTCACGACAAGTTTGAAGCACGATCTTTGGGATGCCTTATGACAATATTTAGATGTTTTTCTATTCTGAAAATTAATCAAGAAATAAAAAAATTTAAAAAAGAAATGACACATTTGTGAGAGACGCACATCTATCTTACGCTCATAAGTAAAGATTCTGACCCTGAGGAATTGACTCCACAGTGGAGAGTCAATTACGACACGAGGATGGCAACTTTGATAAGCCAATAGGCTGTTGCGGTCCGTATGTTTAACAAAAAGATCTGTCTCAGATGTATCACCTTGTCTGGAAATGAGTACATCTAGAAATGGAATGTTCTCTCTAGAAGAATTCAAAGTAAACTCAAGTTTGGGGCGTACCCCATTCAATTCCATTTTAAATTATAACAATTCTCTCTTAGCCTGTCCAAATCAGGAAAATACCGTCAATATACCACCACCAGGAGACCACAGGCTTCCAATGAGTCGACGTACATACATGGTCATCTTCGAAGATGCCCATGTATATGTTGGCATATGTCGGTGCTACGTTCGAACCCATGGCGGTCCCCTGACATTGTCTATAATAATTACACTCAAATACAAAGAAGTTATTAGACAAGAGGAGTTCTATTTGAGGGTGCCACAAATGATTATGTAAAAACGTGTGGGGGGGGGGGGGTCAAGACGGATAGCCGTTGGCCAAATGAGCTTGTTTGGCATACAACTATCCGAAATGTATGGTCAGCTTTATGTGGTGCAGAAGCCGTGACAAGACATTTCTCACTTACCCATCGGCCACCTGAACAAGTGCAGATACCACTGGCTCCATCCACCGGCCAGGAACAGACTATCAGTCTCCAACAGATCCTCTGCCAGATGCAATCTGACTGGACAAGCATGGTCAGGCGAGGTAACAGCACATTAAACAGCTCCCCTGTAATAAAGAGGCAGAACATGGTTATCCCATCCACCTTCACGGGATGTTCCCTAATTACAGGATACTTCTGATCAGCCTAGTACTTAAGTTCCATTCACATCTTTTTTCGGCTCCATCCAAGGGTCCCGTTATGGCGTCCGTTTAAAACCCCAAAAAATGGCCATTATTGAAAACTGCTGAAATGGAGACCAATAGGTCTGTGTTACAGCAGGCTTCCATTCATTTCTGGCATTTTATGCCGAAAAGAACAGCGCAGTCCACCGTGCTATTCCTTCCAGCACAAAGGGCTAGAAGTTAACAGAAACCTGCAGAAACAGGGATCTATTGGTCTCAGTTTTAGCAGTTTTCAATAGCAGCCGGGACAGGTTCTGTCCAGGGGATCTGTTTCCTGGATCTCAAATGGACACCTTGATGGGACCCCTGTGTGATAGACATGATGATTATTTATAAAATGTCTATCGATTTGTATAACCCAAATGTATTTTGCTGTTGTAATGACTCTAAGCTCTGAGGAGTTTAAAGGACACACACACAATCTAATCATAGTATTTGCTCTAAGTACATAGAAGTTACACAAGTTGCACAACCAGCCTCTAAGAGTTAAAGGGCCATAGTGTCGTGTATATCCTGTGTTTAATACTGAGTGTTTACCTAGCCCCCTTCCACTCCTCATACAAGCTAGTTAAACAATAGGTTGCCACATACACAGAAACTGCTTAAGGTTGTCTGCATGCTAAAGAAGACAAAGTCCATACTATGGCGGACGTGAGGGAGGGTGGGGAGAGAGGTGGAAGATTCTATATGATCCGACAAATGAGAATCTTATATGTTACTGATGCAATCTGTTGCACGCCCATTGAAGGGCGGTTATCATGTGTTACAATAAAAGCCTGAGACTCTACACATTTGGGTAGAGACTCTCCCAGTTTTAGACCAGCACTTGTGTCTGATTCTGGTCGACGATGTGTGCACACACGATATAATTTGGAAGCGGCAAAATACCCCAAAGCCTGCTGGAGAAAATCATACTCCAGAACAGTGGCGTCCCTGGGTGGGCGAGTGGATCTGTGAGGTCACAGCCTGGAACGTACAGAGATCGGCAGACGGCACGCAGAACTCAGGGGCCCGAAAATCTACAGAACACGGTAAGATTGCTTTATGTAAATCTACCGATGTGAGCTGGGTTCTGACTGCTTTTCTGCCTGTTCCTGATCCAGACTCGACCTTCACTGAAAGACAGGTAATAACTCTAGTTCTGTCCACTCGGAAAATCACCATGTTACCTGTCTAGGGGTATTTTGTACGCTGTGTCTGTTATGTCTGAGACGGTTAAAAATTGTGTATGCAAGACCAAGAGACAAATTCTGTGAGGGTTAATGTGTCGGGAGGGCGGACTCGGCTGTTTAAGTCTGAGGGAGCACGCCGGAGAGACACTTACTCCTAGGTAATACTAGTGTGAGGTTAGGAAGATTTATGATATGTATATTTGCATTTTATGATTGAGCGTGTTATGTTCTCATATGTGAAAAGGTATGAAGTATAGCCGTGGTGTGACGGCTGGCTCCAGAAAACTCTTGGTCATTGAAAATAATCGTCAGTCTCTGTGTATAGCTAAAATGTCCTGTCTAGGACGTGTACAGGAAGTGCTCTTCGGGATTGCTAGTAGACCTTAGGTTGATATAAAGGTAGATGAGATATATATATATTCCCTGAGCCGTTGTGGGTATTCTCCAGTAATCCCGTCTGTTTGGTATTATAGAAAGAATGTGCAGTGTTTATTATTGGTAGGAGGGCTGCTGATAAGAGTGAACTGAAAGTTTTTTCCAATTAACCCTTTCTGTTTACTTTGTCGTTCCCTGTGTTTTGTAGAATTAATGTGCATTGTAATCTGAGTGGGACAGAGAGGTTATATTGGAAGGATTTGAAGATAGAATGAGAAGGTTAGGCATAGACGCAGGTTGTTTAGAGAATGGGGAGCAAAGTGAGCAAGGGCAAAGGTCATAGAGCTTGTGATCTGGTTGCTGAAGGGAGCAGAGTTTACTGAACAATGGGAAAGGACCAGGAAAAGTTGCAGAAAGAAATGTCAGGTCATGGACAGATAAGATAGGCTGTAGAAAGTTTTCAGAAGATGAGTAGGAAGCCCAGCAGAAAGAAAGGTGTTTTTAGATTGCTAGGAGGAGGTATAACGTAGTTAAGAGATTGAAGAGGGGAAAGCATGTAGTGGGGTATGTGTATTGCTAATGAACAATGTAATGCCTTTGTGTTCACTACAGCCCCTCCCTGTAATGGCGGCCGTGCTTGCAATGTTTACAATCCAACATAGTGTGACTCTGCAGTAAATGTAGTGAGGCCTGCCCCCACCCTGAAGTTACTTCCCCCCCCATGTGCTCACTTTCAGGGTGTGTGATGTTACTTCCGGTCCCTCCCCATCCGGGACAGGACCTGGCCCCGCCCCTTTCTCCTCCAGCGGCCATCTTGCCTCACCTGAGAGTGCTGCTGCCCCTGGCCCCGCCCGGTCCTCCGGCAGCCATTTTGCCTCACCTGGGAGATCTGTAGCCCCGCCCCTTTCTGCCTCTGGCGGCCATTTTGCTGCATTTGGGAGGCCTATATTCCCCAATGCCACTGTATCCAGTGCTAACATCATGATTGTCTGAAGTAAGGTTTTGTTTGACCAGACTTTGTTACGCTCCAAGATGTGGCCACTTTGGATGTGTGATAAGTTCAGGGAAACAAACCTTTGTGGAGATGCAGCTTGGGACATAGTAGATGACTAAGCTGGTTTATAGTGCATGGAAGATTGGAGTTGATGCATGGGGGACAGAGGCCGGGAATACATGACAGGGGACGCTCTCTCATGTTCCCAGGGGCTCTGTTTTCCACTGCCCGCTTCTCCAATGGATACTCAGACAGATGATGTTACGGAAGGCTCCTACAGATGGAATAATTTCACTATAGTCACCCAGCAAACTTTTTTCATGCAATTTGGTGAAGTAATTTTACTTTTTATGTGAAGAAAGAGGGATTGAAGTGCCCAGAGTAGGATGTTAATTCATCCGTATTCTTTAGTTTTTCTTTAAGTCTTTTGTATATTCTAGTGTCAGTCTACACTGAAGCTATAATTATATTCCGACAGGAGAGTAAAAGCTAAACGCTGGCCATACCCTGAAATACTATTACACTGGGTGACGTAAAATTTGACTTGTGTTGCGCCCCCTTGTGTTAAAAAATGCTAACTGCGACCTGAAAGGAAAAACATTTTTTTTGTAAGGAGATTTTCGCTCAGACTTCGCTGCATATAATGTCATCTTGACCTACAAAGTGCTTGTTTTTGTACCTCTTGGTTTACTAGTTTGAACGCAATGACTCTTTTTCCATTGAGTATTCCGGTTCAAAAGGGGGGAGGCATAGGTGATCTGGGCCATAGATGATCTAGGTGTTGTAGATCAGCTATTGGGTTTGAAAAAAATAAATAAATAAATGGAATAAGATAACAAGATTCCGAGCCATGTGAAATAGAACATCAGCACGATTATTTAGTACTAATTCAGTAAGAAACTGCAGGTATGCAAACAGTTATCAGAACCTCTGTTGATAATGCATATGTTGAGCTTTTTGCAGATGGTACCAGGGTGAGGATTGATGACTCCACATCGGATATGCAGTGGTCACACAACAAGATGTCCTAGAAGCAGAAGCTCTGCCTCCGCATGTCACAGTACAAGAAGCGGAATTGAAGGCCCTCACTGAGGCGAGTAGAGTGGCGAGAGGTAAGACCGGCAATCCTTTACACTGACTCCTGGTATGCATTTGGCATAGCTCATGATTACGGCCCAATATGGAAGGCCAGACAGTTTTTACCTTAGCAGGACAACCAATTGAGAATGGTGCAGCGCTACAGAGTCGCATGGAGGCCCTGCTTCTACCTGACAAAGTTGAGAGTTCGCACCGATTCCTACACTGGAGAGGCGAGAGACGACACCCTCGCTGACAGCATAGCAAAGGCAGCGGCCCTCAAGCCGTGGAAGAAAGAAGAAAAGATACTGACAGCATGAGTCAGTGGTAAAAAACTTTGGACATTGACAAAAATTTGGACTTTGATATGCTAAAGACTTTTACAGTTACCAGCCAGCAAGGAAGGAAAGAATAAATGGACTAATATGGGAGCAGCAGAAACAGGACAGCGTGTGGTGAACGGTCAACAGCACTTGCCCACCACAGTTCCTGTATCCCATGATGGCCCAGCTGATGGACGCAAAGACCCACCTAGTAAAGCAGCACTGACGACGACGCTTGAAAGACGTTGGGCGACTTCTAGGTTCTCTGTAGCTGCTGCATCATTTGTCCAGTTTAGCATGATCTATGCCATAGGTGAGTCAGGGCAGAAGTAAATTTGACACATCACACTTGCCGGGACCACTCTACCCATTTCAGGGATTGCAAATTGACTACGTTCAGCTCCCACTTGTTGGGAAGTATGAATACGTGCTTGTTGTTGTTGATGTCTTTGCAGGTTGGAGGCTGACCCTGTTACCAAGGCAAACAAGTAGGTAACCGCAAAGAAGCTCATGAACGAGGTAAACTGTGAATATGGGGTACCAGAAGTGAGTCAGAGTCAGACAGAGGTATAAACTTCGCAGGTGAATGTAACATGTCATGTCTGCTCTGGGTGTATCCCAGGCCTTTTACATATTGTACCACCTTTAGAGTAGTGGAAAGGTGGAGAGACTTAGTGGCACGCTAAAAGTAAGATACTTAAAAATGACGCCACTTTGGAAAGGCTGTCATCCAATAGCCTTATACAGTGTTAGATATGAACCCAGGGGGGATCATGCATTATCTCCCTACGAGATTGTTTGGGCTAGCCCCAAGGCTAGGTCGTTACTATCCTCAGTAGTTACAATTACAATCTGATGTGTTGACTGAGTATGTGATTTCCGTTGTTAAAGAACTAACCAAAGCCTATGCACAGGTGTTCTCTTCCAGACTCAGAGGCAGACACTGGGACACATATCTTGCAGCCTGGGGATTGGGTGTGCGTCAAGAAGTTCCCCAGGAAGCACCCTCCTGAGCCCCGATTTGATGGCCCCTACCAGGTGCTTCTGACTACTGCCACAGCTGTGAAACTAGCCGAAAGACTTACATGGATCCATGCTTCATACTGTAAGAAAGCTTCAGATCCGGGAGACCAGTCTTAGTTGTGCCAAAGACATTACTCTGGTTAAGGCTAGTGAGAGAGGAGGGTGGCAACTGGAATCCTTAGTCGGAAGAATATGAGGGTATGGTTACCTTCTAGTATAACTCGTCCAATGCTCAAGTAGCTGCATATTCCTTCGACTATTGTACTGTGGTCCCGTGTCTAGGCGCAAGATCCCACCGCAGGCCAGATTTAGCTCAGTCCAGCTGGTTATATGACTTATATACCCGGGGAATACAATATGTTCGCGCCACTGATAACGTCTGGGGAGAAGACTGCCGTTATTGGGGATTAGTGGGATGGAACGCAGGAACAGACTAGTCCTATAAACCGCGAAGTGCCTTAAATAAGAAAGATAAGAGCGGGAAATCCCTAATTAGTCGTATAACCCTCCTTGAGAATAATAAGGACAGCAGGTATTGGAAGGCTGAACTTAGTATGTTGCTTGGTTTTAATGCGGTTTTTACATTAACCATGGGAGATCCAAGCCCGGGGGACGGGGAGACTTATAGTCTGGGGACATACCGGTACGGGAGGACAGATCCCTTAGGGAAGTTTAAAATAAGGGATATGGTAGATGCAGCCGAATGGAAGCCTTCACTTAGTCCCGTGCCCATAATTAACCCCCTCCGCCGTAAGATAAAGACCTTGACGAACATGATGATCATAGCCGACCCTACCTTTTGAGGACACCTTGACAGTAGCGACTGGCTACTCTGACCAGAATCTCTGGTTGGAGTTGATGAGGTACAATGCTAACAGGAGCAACAAGTCTAACTGTTGCGTGTGCGGTAGTGCCCGACTACACTCGGGGATGGTCCCCCTAAATCTCCCTGTAGATGCTTAGTCTCTTCACGAACATTTCCGCTAATTACACTGTCCGTGAGAAATGGAAGAAGGAATACTCTATAACTACTTAAGTGTTTTGCACCGGAGAGAGTATTACTGACTACCCTGGAAACTACACCTGCCAGGCAATTAGGCAGGGTAGAGGGAGATTTTTGGGGAACTCACCAATATTTCCCTTGTTTAAAAAAGATGAAGAGCCAGTTCCGATAATGCCAAACACATACGCTATCAAAGAAAAGGAGAAATGTACTAGTACTGTGCCTGCCCCGATCTCCTAAGATGGATTGTCAGTGGAATTCCCATTTGCCAAGGGATAGTGCAGAAGACCTTAGGTTCCGGCGAGGGCACACCCTGTGGGGTGTTAACTTGTACAGATAGAGGGTATGGATGCCCGGAAATGAGCCCAGGGAATCCATGGCCTCCCTCTGAGGTGAGGTAGGGATCCCCCCCCCCCTAGGAGTAGGGACTTACGGGCAGTGGGAAAACCCTGACGCAAGGGTGAGGCGACTTGGACGTGTTCACCATTAGGACTATCTCCAGGAGGGACATTGGTGTGGGTGAAGATTAGGGAGTCCCACGCCGTGCGTACCTGTGCACGCTACTAGTATTGTAACATTATACTAGAGCGAGAAGAGAGACCCCTGGTGGTAGTTTTGATCTACACGTGTACATTGACATCATAGGATAGCCAAGGGGGGTACCTGACAAGTTTTAAAAATTAGAGACCAAGTTAAAACTAGAATCGAGTCCATTTTCCTGGACATTATGGTAAATAAATGTTGATTGGATTAATTATGTTTATTATAATTAGCAGTGGTTTATAAATTATACTAGAGACGCCTTATAGGGACTAGTCGACCAATAGGACCTACCTCGACTATGACTTTTTCAAAATAGAATGGCCTTAGATATGACTTTAGCTAAAAAGGGGAGTGTCTGTAAGATGATAGGGGAGACTTGTTGTACCTACATCCTAGACGACACGTGACCCGCGGGTAAAAACGCAGTTGCCATTAAGTAGCTGACCGCACTGACTAAAAAGAGCTAACTTTTGGGACCAGTACTCGCCATGGATGAGCGGGTGGTAAAGGATCCTGGCACAGACGGGTGTTGCTGTTGTATGTGAACTGATGGTTACCTTTTCTGTTCTAGTCTGCTGTGTTATCCCCTGTGTCAGAGAGACCTGTGAAACTGATGCTGGAAAAGCCGCCCCCACCATGAGTTTGCTGAATGCATCCCCAGAAGGAGTGGACAAGTCCTACACCCCCTTGAAGACCCTAAAACGAACCTTCAACGCGCTCCAGTTATAGGCTCATGCGCAGAAAACTGTGAAAATTAGATAGAGAATTAGAGGGTAGACATTTTAAGGGGGGATTGTGATAGACATGATGATTATTTATAAAATGTCTATCGATTTGTATAACCCAAATGTATTTTGCTGTTGTAATGACTCTAAGCTCTGAGGAGTTTAACCCCTTAGTGACCAAGCCTGTTTGCGCCTTAATGACCAGGCCAAATTTTGCAAATCTGACATGTGTCACTTTAACATGGAAAAACACCAGAAAGGTTTTGCATAGCCAAGCGATTCTGACATTGTTTTTTCGCCACATGTTGTACTTCATTTAGGCGGAAAAAATTGACCAATAGAATTTGTGTTTATTTATTAAAAGCGCCAAAATAGGGAAAATTTTGAAAACATCGTCATTTTTTCACATTTCCAACTGCAATATCTCAAAAATGTGCAAACATAATATAGAAATTTTTGCTAAGATATATATTTCCATCAGTTTACTTCATTTTGGGTGCACATTGGAAAAACTTTTGTTTTTTTTTAACCATTTAGGAGACGTACAAATTTAACATTACTTTTCAGCATTTTGAGGAACACTTTGTTTTCCTACACCAAGCCAAGATTGGAAAGGCTCATAGGAGTCAAAATGATAGATACCCCCACAAGTGACCCCATTTTAAAAACTACACCCCTTAACGTATTCACTGAGGGGTGCCATGAGTATTTTAACCCCACAGTTTTTTTTCAGGAGTCAATGCAATTTAGAAGAGAAAAACTAAAATTTCATATTTTTGCAAATATGTCATTTTAAAGACAGGACTTTTTTCTATAGTACACATGAAAATTAGGATTTGCACCCCAGAATGGATACCCCTGTTTGTCCCGTGCTCAGAAACATACCCATTGTGGCCCTAGTATTACGTCTGTATGCACAATGGGGCCCAAAATGAAAGGAGCAATCGGTGACTTTTCGAAAAGAAATTTTGCTTGAAGTAGATTTAGTCCCCATTGCCCACTCGTAGAGCATTTGAGTGACCAAAACGATGGAGAACCCCCACAAATGACACTATTTTGAAAACTAGACCCCGTAACGAATTTATCTAGGGGTACAATGTCTTTTTTGACTTCACGGTTTTTGAATGAATCTAAGCCAAGCAGAAGGAAAAAATTCCGATTTTCATTTTTTTGGTAATTTTGTCATTTTAAAAGCAGTTTTTTTTTGTACAGCACATATATGAATGAAGACTTGCACCCCAAAATGGATACCCCTGTTTGTCCTGTTTTCAGAAATATACCCATTGTGGCCCTAATCTTACATCTGTATGCACAATGGGGCCCAAAATGAAAAGAGCAACCTGTGACTTTTGGAACAGAAATTTTGCTTAGAGGAGATTTAGGCCCTATTGTATGCTTGTAGAGCCATTGAGTGACCAAAACGATGGAAAACCCCCACAAGTGACCCCATTTTGAAAACTAGACCCCTTAACGAATTTATCTAGGGGTACAATGTCTTTCTTGACTTCACGGTTTTTGAATAAATCTAAGCCAAGCAGAAGGAAAAAATTTCGATTTTCATTTTTTTGGTAATTCTGTCATTTTAAAAGCGATTTTTTTTTGTACAGCACATATATGAATAAAGACTTGCACCCCAAAATGGATACCCCTGTTTGTCCTGTTTTCAGAAATATACCCATTGTGGCCCTGATCTTATGTCTGAATGCACAATGGGGCCAAAAATGAAAAGAGCAACCGGTGACTTTTGGAACAGAAATTTTGCTTGAAGGAGACTTAGGCCCTATTGTACACTTGTAGAGCCCTTGAGTGACCAAACCGATAGAGAACCCCCACAAGTGACCCCATTTTGAAAAGTAGACCCCTTAAAGAATTTATCTAGGGGTACAATGTCTTTTTTGACTTCACGGTTTTTGAATGAATCTAAGCCAAGCATAAGGAAAACAATTACGATTTTCATTTTTTGGGTAATTCTGTCATTTTAAAAGCGTTTTCTTTGTACAGCACATATATGAATAAAGACTTGCACCCCAAAATGCATACCCCTGTTTGTCCTGTTTTCAGAAATATACCCATTGTGGCCCTAATCTTATGTCTGAATGCACAATGGGGCCCAAAATGAAAAGAGCAACCGGTGACTTTTCGAACAGAAAATTTGCTTGAATGAGATTTAGGCCCTATTGTACACTTGTAGAGCCCTTGAGTGACCAAAACGATGGAGAACGCCCACAAGTGACCCCATTTTGAAAACTAGACCCCTTAACGAATTTATCTAGGGGTACAATGTCTTTTTTGACTTCACGGTTTGTGAATGAATCTAAGCCAAGCATAAGGAAAAAAAATACGATTTTCATTTTTTTGGGTAATTCTGTCATTTTAAAAGCGTTTTCTTTGTACAGCACATATATGAATAAAGACTTGCACCCCAAAATGCATACCCCTGTTTGTCCTGTTTTCAGAAATATACCCATTGTGGCCCTAATCTTATGTCTGAATGCACAATGGGGCCCAAAATGAAAAGAGCAACCGGTGACTTTTCGAACAGAAAATTTTCTTGAATGAGATTTAGGCCCTATTGTACACTTGTAGAGCCCTTGAGTGACCAAAACGATGGAGAACGCCCACAAGTGACCCCATTTTGAAAACTAGACCCCTTAACGAATTTATCTAGGGGTACAATGTCTTTTTTGACTTCATGGTTTTTGTATGAATCTAAGCCAAGCAGAAGAAAAAAATTACGATTTTCATTTTTTTGGTAATTCTGTCATTTTAAAAGCGAATTTTTTTTTGTACAGCACATATATGAATAAAGACCTGCACCCCAAAATGAATACCCCTGTTTGTCCTTTGCTCAGAAACATACCCATTGTAGCCCCAATTTTCTTAGAGGGCGCATGGCTAGGCCTATAGTGTATGGAGCACCCGTTTGATTTTAGGGCGCAACTGAATAATTTACAGGGCCCATTGCACACTAGTAGAGATAGTAAACTGCCAAAATAATAAAATGCCCCTCACTAGTGACCCAATTTTGACATCAAGACCCCTTAGTTAATTTATCTAGGGGTGTACTGGGCATTCTGACGCTACATTTTTATTTTTTAAAATAATTATAATGTGAGTGAAATATAAATGTGATTTCATTTTTTTCACCAAATTTGACACTTTTAGGACCGTTTTTTTGGTTTCAAGCAGGAAAAACTGGGGAGACGGACTAATAATAAAAGTAAAACTGATTCCCTAAAAAGACCCCCACCCCACCCACACACCCTTTTGGCGTTTTTTATATGTGAAATAAAATTAATAATGTAAAACTGTATGGTAAATTTCAAAGCAGGGGTAATTACAAAGGCCAGGGTGGGATGGGCACGTGGGACAATAAAAACGCGTATCTCTCCTCCTCCCTTGCTTAGTGCAGACGCGACACTTTTTTTGGGGGTATTTTTTGCTCGCAGTCTCGGGGATGGGATTCATAAAATGACGCTCCGTTAGCCTCCGCACCTCCTCCGATTGCAATGCGTCTTGTGGTGCGGTGGTCCCAAATAAAAGATTTTCTACGACCTCCTCCTGAAATTGGAGGAAGCTCAGCGTGCCCCCAGACGATTTATAAATCACGTGAGCGTTATATGTAGCCATCTGTATAAGGTAGATGGCTACCTTCTTGTACCACGCTCGCGTTTTACGTTTTACAAGGTAGGGCTGTATAGCTTGGTCTGACAGATCGACGCCCCCCATGAATTTATTATAATCTGTGACGCAGACCGGTTTAATTTTCTCCGCTGCAGCCCCCCTCTCCCTAACTGTAACGGAGGTGTCTGCGTGCACAGTGGACAACATAAAGACGTCCTTTCTGTCACGCCATTTAACTGCCAGCAAGGGGTCATAGGCCAGTGCATAAGACGCGCCTTTGTCGACACGCCTGGAAACAAGGGGCTGTGGGAATCCTACCCTATTTTTACGGATAGTTCCGCAGGCCCCTGTACCTGCGGCGTGTAACGCTTTAAAAAGGGGGACACTCGTATAATAGTTGTCAGTATATACGTGGTACCCCTTATTTAAAAAAGGGCCCACGAGCTCCCACACAATTTTCCCGTTGATGCCAATGTCTTCAGGGCAGTTGGGGGGGTTTAATTGGCGATCCCTGCCCTCGTAAATAAAAATGTCGCAAGTATAACCTGTGGCGCTCTCACAGATTTTGTACAGCTTGACGCCGTATCTTGCGCGCTTTGAGGGAATAAACTGGCGGAAAGATAAACGCCCTTTGAAACTCATCAGAGATTCATCCACCGCCAGATTTTTTTGGGGGGTATAAATGTTTTTAAAGGCGTCCCTTAATAGCGATATAAGGGGCCTTAATTTGCCCAGTCTATCGTATGCTGGGTCACTTCTTGGGGGGATTTGCGTATTATTCGCAAAATGAAGAAAACGCAGAATGTTTTCGTATCTGCGTCGGGGCATTATCGACGCAAATACGGGCGTCGCGTGAATGGCGCTCGTGGACCAATAGGACCGTATTGATGACTTTTTTACGAGTCCCATTAGTAAAATAAGTCCCAAAAATTTTTTTAGCTCAGGGACATCTACGGCGGTCCACATCACGGAATAAACCGACGTGGGGTGCGCAGTCACGTATTGTCCAGCGTATATATTTGTCTGCTGGACAATTAACTGCAGCACATCGTCAGTAATGAATAAATTAAAAAAATGATACGGGGTGAAATTTGCGACGTCCAGATTAACGCCTGGAGCCGCTAAAAATTCTGGGATGCGGGGCGCAAACAAACTTGCGGCACTCCACACAGTGGCGGGCGCCGCATAACTTGGCCCCGCTGCCCCAACGACTTCCTCTACCTCCATAGCGCTGGAGGCAGAGTCGTCACTCTCAAAAAAAACCTCCTCCTCCTCCGACTCGCTGGTAGCATCGCTACCGGAGCTTGAAGCGATGAGCAGCGCGTACGCTTGCTCGGTGGTGTAGCGCCTACGCTCCATTTTATTAAAAAAATTTTTAATGGGGGTAAAAAAAAAAAATAGCCCCCCAAAAAGTGGACAGGGATAAAATAGGGTAATTGGGGTATAAGGGAAGGTGAAGGCGGGTAATAACGGGGTTTTTTTTTCTTTTTTTAACTCTCTATATGGCACACGATTTTTCTCAGCTATCTCTCTCCTGTCACAAATCACTCTCAGTGACAGGGGAGAGATACCAGGACTAATTGTGTGCCATATTTATTAAACAAAAGACATGGGTGGCTGTGATAGGTTTATCACAGCCACCCATGTCAGCAGGGACCAATTACTTTGGTCCCTGCAAGTAACTATGCCTAAGGCAACTTTTGCCTTAGGCTCTACTGCGCATGCGCAGTAGAGGGTAATGCCCTGTGCTTTGGGGGGCTTTTGGGGACCTTGGGGGAGCATTTTCATCTCCCCCCATGGATCGGATCCATGAGGGGAGATGAAACTACAACTTTTTTCAACTTTTTTCAACTTTTTTTTGATCGCCGGTATCCGTTGGATACCGGCGATCGCGTGCTCGGGAACCGCACTCCGCGGTCCCCGGTGACATCTCCTGTCTCCCGGCTACTGAAGGTAGCCGGGAGACAGGGGATTTTAAAATTTCGCGCCGCTTCGGCGCTTCTGCGCATGCGCCGCCATTTCCCCCTCGGCGCGCATGCGCAGAAGCCCGTGGCGGCTCCAGATCACCGGAGACATCGTGGAGGATGGAGGTGAGTATTTTCAGCTGCCCTCATGGACCCGATCTATGATGGCAGCTGAAACATTTACTTTTTTTTAACTTTTTTTCACTTTTTCGCGATCGCCATTATCCATTGGATAATGGCGATCGCGGTACCGGGGACCGCTCACCGCAGTCCCCGCTGACATCTCCTGCCTCCCGGCTACCTACAGGAGCCGGGAGCCAGGAGATTTTAAATTTCCCGCGCCGCCGGGCCTTCTGCGCATGCGGCTGACGTAATGCCGCCTGGCGCGCATGCGCAGAAGGACGGCTGCGGGGCCCGGAGCATCGAGACAGCGGGGAGCCGTGCGGTGGACCTCGGTAAGTAGTTTCAGCTGCTCCGATGGATCCGATCCATCAGAGCAGCTGAATATGTCACTTTTTTTGCAGTTTTGTTTACTTTTTTGCGATCGGCGCTATACATTGCATAGCGCCGATCGCAATGCCGGGGGGGGCTCCGAACAGCCCGGGATGACAGCTCCATGCTGTCAGCTACCTGCAGACACCAACAGCATGGAGCTGTCACGTCCACAGCCCGAGGGGCACTATTCTCTGCAGGAAGCATGTTTTTACGTCCTCAGAGAATAGAGCCCACTTCGGGAGGACGTAAAAACACTATGGGCTGGTCGTTAAGGGGTTAAAGGACACACACACAATCTAATCATAGTATTTGCTCTAAGTACATAGAAGTTACACAAGTTGCACAACCAGCCTCTAAGAGTTAAAGGGCCATAGTGTCGTGTATATCCTGTGTTTAATACTGAGTGTTTACCTAGCCCCCTTCCACTCCTCATACAAGCTAGTTAAACAATAGGTTGCCACATACACAGAAACTGCTTAAGGTTGTCTGCATGCTAAAGAAGACAAAGTCCATACTATGGCGGACGTGAGGGAGGGTGGGGAGAGAGGTGGAAGATTCTATATGATCCGACAAATGAGAATCTTATATGTTACTGATGCAATCTGTTGCACGCCCATTGAAGGGCGGTTATCATGTGTTACAATAAAAGCCTGAGACTCTACACATTTGGGTAGAGACTCTCCCAGTTTTAGACCAGCACTTGTGTCTGATTCTGGTCGACGATGTGTGCACACACGATATAATTTGGAAGCGGCAAAATACCCCAAAGCCTGCTGGAGAAAATCATACTCCAGAACACCTGGATGGAGGCTTAGTAAACTTCCTTATATTAACTTTATTCTTAACCGGATTGGCTCAGAAAAGTCAGTCCTATAGTAGGAGATGCTGCGGAAATCAGCTGCAACTTCTAGCAAACAGCCGATTTTGCTGCTGAAAGCCGACGCTGGCTGTTCATTGTAGAAGTAAACTGCAGCAGCTGCTTCTTCAGAGAAACGTAATATACTACATGCTAGTCACATATTACATGGATGACCTGGTCTGCTGTAACTTAAATGCCAATATGGAAATGAGCCATCCTAGTGAGAGCCCCTTGTAAGAGACTGTCACCATCTTTTCAGACATCTCGTAGAACCGCACCAGGTAGTGACAGTCACATGGATTATAAGGATATGTCTGCTGCATGTATCTGTGCAGTAATTGGGGAGAAATGTGCATTGTATTAGCGTCAGCCAGACACAGATGACTACAGGAAGTGGTCTCCCATATTCATAATCTGTAGCTAGACCACCCTGCTCTCCGGCCACTGATTAATACTGTACATAGATAGACAGTGATCAGTCTGAAGCAATTCATCAGTGGCTGGAGGATGGGGTGAGCCAGACAGCTGCAGCTCACGAATATCAAGGAATCCTGTAGTCCTCTGTGTCTGGCTGCTAGTGATAAAATTCAAGCTTCTCCCAAACTACTGCACAGATACATATAGGACACATATCACTGTAATCAGTGAGCCTCTTGCTACCTTGTTCTGCTCTCAGAAAGGGCCATGAGAAGATGGTGAAAGTCTTAATATACCTGCATCATAAGAAATCTCTGGCTTTTAGGGCAGCTGCACACAAGCGCAAATCACTGTGTGCTGACCGCATGTGACAGTCGCACAGCATGCAGCAAGTATGCAATGACATTGTGTACTTGCTGTGGGCCGCCAATCACTATGCACTATCTTGGCATGTAGGCTTGTGTAATATGCGCCAAGATAGAGCATGCCGCGATCTTTATTGTGCCCAATATGTGATCGGCAGCATGGGAGCTTATGGCAGATTGGTACAGCGTATTACCTGCACGGAATACACTAACAATATGTTCAGCATATTGCAGCATCCCATAGTATGCCATACGCCAAGTAGCTGAGGGAACAAGATGCTGACTTGTCATGGCGGTACTTGCCATGCTCCCTCCCGAAAGGACGCACACAGCCAAGGCCAGGGCAGCGCTGGGCCTCTTTCAGACATCCCTAAGGTAGGGATGTCCAATAGATGGTAGAACAGGGAAAGTTTGTCACAGGTGACACCATTGTTCCAGTACAGACTGATCTGGATTATGATTTCTCCAGCAGGCTTTGGGGTATTTTGTCGCTTTCCTAATTGTGTGGAAGCAGTATGCGCACACTGACCAAGTCAAACACAAGGTATGAATCTCATGTTAAAAATGGCTCTCCTGGCAGAGACGTCCAGACAGGCCTTTTTATTGAAAAAGGATAACACCTGCCCTTTATGGGCGTTTAACAGATTACATCACTAACATATATATATTCTTATTCGCTAGATTATACAGAGTCTCCCGCCTCCCTACCCTCCCGTCCTCACGTCCGCCAAGGTATGGACTTTGTATTCTTTAGCATGCAGACAGCCTTAAGGAATTCTGTGTAGCTGACAAATGATTTGTTTAACTAGCTTGTGTTTGAAGAGTGGAAGGGGGCTAGGTAAACACACGGTATTGAACACAGGATATACACGACACTATGGCCCTTTAACTTCTTAGAAACTGGTTGAGCAACTTCTATGTACTTAGTCAACATTAGATCAGATATCCTTCACCATCCCATTGTCTACTAAATACTATGATCAGATTGTGTGTGTGTCCTTTAAACTCCAGAGTTAAAAGTCATTACAACAACAAAATACATTTGGGTTTATATAAATCAATAGACATTTTATATTAATCATGATGTCTACTACACAGACCAGAATGAACTCCGGCGGAGAATAAAACGAGCTGCAAACAGATATGAAATACCTGAGGTCCCTGGGAACGGTCAGGGCCTGGAATAAACTTTACTTGGCAAACTTTAACAATTCAAGGGACAATTTAGAGCAATGACAGTGCAGGAAATTAATAGACTTGAACAGTAGTACCTCCAGCCCGGTGATCTAGACTTCAGGACAGCTGGGTGTGAGACATAATGGGTGTACCACCTCGAAGCGGTGATCCACTAGATCCGGATGGTCACGTAGGAAATCATCACGTAGGCAGTACCTCTGCACTGGGCCTTGACAAGCACTCACTTACGGTTGCTCTCGCTCTACTTAGGTGGGGCTCACTCCTTCCTCCTCACATGCACATCCAAGCAGGAAAAACCTCTCCTCCTCTTCCATGCTTCACTACATGAGGGCTAAATGTAGCTGGACCTCCTGACTACAACTCAACAAGAGAAGGACTCCTTTTCCGCTCTCAAACACTCACTTTTATAAATTGATACATTTACAGACAGTCTCCAGACTTTGCAAACACTTAACCCTGCACTTGCTGCAGCTGCGCAATACACATAACAGAATGACAAGACAGTTTTGCACAGAGCATCTACATAAGACATAAATGTATGACATTATGGAGGGGGCCAGGAAAGCATGTACTGGGCCACTAACACCCTAGTTTTACAAGGGTTAGGAAATGGTTTTCATAAAAACGGAGATACTCACTTTGATGACCCTGCATGCAGACTTTTCCCAGGAGCTGAGATATGAAAGCGATGGAGTAACCTTTCCAATCTAAGGCCGCCTGCACACGAGCGGAAATCCCGCGGGATTTCCGCCGCTGAAAGTCTGCATAGGAGTGCATTACAATACGCACTCCTATGCAGACGGCCGCGGTTTGGCCGCGCGAAATCTCGCGCGGCAAGTCCTAATTTTCTGCGGGGCACGCACTCACCCGGCCGCCGGCTCCGGTCTGCGCATGCGCCGGCTGCGCGGCAGCCGGCACATGAAAGAGCCGGGGCCGCCAGGCGCGGGTGAGTA
This sequence comes from Eleutherodactylus coqui, assembly GCF_035609145.1. Classification (NCBI taxonomy): domain Eukaryota; kingdom Metazoa; phylum Chordata; class Amphibia; order Anura; family Eleutherodactylidae; genus Eleutherodactylus; species Eleutherodactylus coqui. The sequence goes on from NC_089844.1 coordinate 138,670,102, forward strand.
CGCGCTCGTCCCTGCAGGCGCTCGGGTCGGATCGCGCGGCGAGAATTCTCGCCGCGCGATCCGACCCGCTCGTCTGCAGGCGGCCTAAGAAAGGGAAAAGACATGAAGTATGAGCTGCCTCACTTTACAGCACAATTCCTCCATTCCAAGGCAGGACTGTGCTTGGCGATTTTTGTGCGATGCGTTTTTAACAGAAAGTCCAATTGTAATTTGTGTAAAAAAAAACAAAAACGCAGTGATATCACGAGAAAAAAAAAAATCGCTCTAGAAAAGCCCAAGTGTGCAGGAGCCCTAAACCCCATGTCTGGTATTATACTGCAGCCCAACTTAATTGAAAGGGTGTTCAATAGGGACATCCCTCTCTAGTTCCTCACGGAAATGTATAAATAGGTGATACACGGTCAGTACTGATTGGTGAGGGAAAGTGTAAGAACGTGTAGAGACACACATCCTGTTAAGAAAGCGAATTGTAACACCATCTTGTCCATTAAGTCATAGATTTCCAGGAGGAAAAATAGAGGAACAGTAAAACCGTTATAAAAAGATGCACTGCAGCTTTTTTACTTCATAAGGAATATTACCAATTACTAACACAGACATGTCAGGGGAACAAACTGATCTCATTAAAAATGGCTGCTAAAGGAACAGCTAAAGGAACACCAAGTCTAGAAGTGAATTATAAAAGAAAACCAGAACTCATCCTGTCCCCGGTGTTTGTCAGTCTCAGCAGCATGTAGACTATTCCGCAAACAGTCTTGTAGAAATCCTGCAGAGAACACAAGGATCCATCTCCTGGTTATCTGTTAAAGGGGCATGCTAAGCTTTTACTATTTAAGACTTTATCCTCAGGACAAGTCATGAATAGTTGATCGAAGGGGGTCCACCGTTCAATATCCCCACCAATCAGCTGATCTTCCAGCCCACTATCAATGCAGCAGGCCAGAATTAGTCAACGATGGCGAGAGCCAAGAATGCAATACGAGTCCCATTGAATTCGGTGGGAGCGCTGCCTCCTATTACACTTCTGGCTCATCATAGCAGTCAGAGACTGAAGTGTAATAGGAGGCATCGTTCCCACTGATTTCAGCAGAAGTGAAACCTTTCTACTGTAGTACACCTAACGACGATTGATTGCGGTTTGTAAGGGGTTAACAGCGGGGTTCAATGTCTGTCACACCCGGCTTACTTTCTGTTCCTTTAAGTACCAGGCACCCAGGACATAAACTTACATCTTGTGTCATTAGGGGTTTTTTCTCTAACTTAAAAGGGGTTTCCACTGAAATACTATGGATGACCTATCCTCAGGATAGGTCGGGCCCCCGACTGATCAGCTGTGCGGGCACATTCAGTCAGCGCCACAATAACAGATCGGAGCAGAAGCCTCCGCGCCAACCCCCGTGTAGCGGCTGGCGCTTTTAACTGCAGGAACGACTCCCATTGATTTTAATAAAAGTTATGCCTGCAGTTACCAGCGTCGACCACTACATGGGAGGTCGGCGCAGAGACTTCGGCTCCAAATGCACAGAGGTCAGAGGGTCAGCCTTCGTGCCGACCTCCCTTGTAATGGCCGGCGCTAGTAACTGCAGGCACGGCTCCCATTAACTTCAATAAAAACTGTGCCTGCAGTTACAAGCACCGGCCACTACAAGAAGGTCGGCGTGGAAACTTCCACTCCGACCTATGTGTTATTGCGGCGCTGACAGCATGCGCCCGCACAGCTTATTGGTCGGGGTCCCGAGTGGCAGACCCCAGCCGATCAACTATTGATGACCTATCCTGATGATAGATCAATAGTATTTCAGACGAAAACCCATTTAAATTGGTTCCCAACAGTCCTTCCTGATTGCTGCTGTCCAGGATCTGAGAGTGCTACAGCCAATCACTGGTCACAGCAGGGACTACTATAGTCCGTGATTGGCTGCAGCAGTCACATGTCCGGGACAGCAGCAACCAGGAAGGACAGAGTGGCTGTGAAGCAATGTTATAGGGCCACTCTGGGCATTGTTTTATGCATATTAGTGGGCTAGTCTTACCTTTGTGAGTTTTTCCTTTCCATCTGAAAGTCATATCCTCTTTCTCCTCCTCAGGTCATGTGATCTCAGTACTGACCATCTCAGATGTACTTCGGGTTATGCTATCTGAGATGAGTATGTTCTGAGTCTGGGTGATGCTGTTACATGGACCATACCATAGAAACTGCTTAGAAGACGACACAAAAATCCTGTCAGTTACTTATAATGATCACACAGTTATAATAGAGGAGATCACAGCTCATTCCCCTGACCGTATACTTATGTTTTGTAGATTAGTTAGGTGAATATAAAGGATAATTATAATTAAAACTGTCCCTAAGCAGACAGAAATGACATAGCCTCTACCTAACGCTATGAATCATGGGATAGGTTTAAAAATAAAAGTAACAGATCTCAGCCACAAGATGCTGTCAGATAAGCATCAGACAAGTGGTTGCACTGCATGGAAGTGGCTGCAATACACAAATGACAGTTAATCAGAGGAGGAAGGGCACGGATGGAAAAATGAGTTTTTGCTAAAGTGGCCCTTTAAGTTGAGCGTAAACCCCTTTAAAGAGTATTTTCCTCGTAAAAACAAAAATTTCCCCAATGTACATGCCTTATGTGTATACTCATCCAGTTCTCACAAAGTTGTCCATTAGCACTAAGAAAGCTTGGTCCCCTGGACCATCTAAGAAAGAGCTGTCCTAAAGATCCAAGTAGTCAGATGTTAGCAGGTCAACCCATTGTGGTCCCATTTGAGTCACTAAAAACCTAAGGAAAGGGTTGTAATGTGTTCTGTTGAATTCAGCAACCTCCTGAGCAGATGCCGAGGCCGATCCTTCTCCAAGGCAACGTTTGGCACCAGACAGCACCTCCACCAGTCTGTCTCCGTCACTGACCTTGGGTAACTCAGTGAAGAGATCTTTGATTCCACAACGCACCGACAGAATGTCCTGACACATTCTTAGAAAACTAAACCTACAAAATGGAAGACGTCATCAAGATCTGATTATTCTTCTGATCCTCAAGGCCCTTTTACATGGGACAACATCAACCTTAAAAGGGAGCCGGTCACATCCCAAAAGCACAAGAAACTCTGAAAAAACAAAAAGGAGTACGATTTTCATAACGCGCGCCAACTTCAGTGGGGGACACTGCTGAGTCACGGAGTGAGGAAAGGGGGTGGGGGTAAGTATATTCAAATATAGAAATAAGCAGAAGTAATCTACCGGGGAGCACAGCAAATACTGGAAAAAGAGAGTTCAGTACGGAATCACATGATGCGTCGGCGTCTGGGGTCAGAGCGGGGAGCGGTTCAGTCCTCAATAAAGGAGGTGTGCTACTTATACCTTGATGGGGAATACACCAACGGCCTCTGACCCGATCATCCAACAGTGTAGATATGCCTGGGATCATCCAATGAGCATGTAGAATGCTCACTCGTCGGCCGCACGTCTCCCAATGTAAACACTCAGGTCTACAATCGTTCGGACCAAACTACAGATTATCTGCTGCGTGGAAACTGCAGTAACAAGTGCAAATCAACAAGCTAGATAGCCAATCATTGCTTGTTAAACCAGGAAGAGGATTGGCCTGTGTAGGGGCTCCTTCACACGGGGTTAAGCAATGTCAACATGTTAAAAAAACATGCCTGTATGTTTGTGATACGTGTTCTTGCTTTATATGTGCGGTTCTTCATGTCCATTTCGCATCCATACGTCATTCATTTTCAGGTGTCCAAAGAAAAAAAACGCAAGAAGGCCCAAGTGATGTCAGGTTTACCACAACCCACAGAAAATGGAGTGCGCAAAAAAGACGTGTAGTGAGCGCGGATACTAATGTTTATTCACTGTTCTTTTGCTACACCCATAGACTTCAATGAGAAATTTTGGACTGTGAATACGGTCTATAAAAGCAAATGCTGAAGTCTATGTAAAGAAGCACCATAGGCGGGGCTAGAGGGCTTTCCCAGGAATTCCCCGGCCCCATTGAAAACAATGGGCAATATTGCAGATTTTTTTTAGCGCAACTTGGAGCGAGTGAAAAACCTCACAAATAAGAGAAAAACCATTAAAAATCATTGGTTTTGAAAACTCTGCGTTTTCACTCTCTCGCATCGCAGGAAAATCTATTGTCAGCGTGTAAGCGCCCGCAGGTGCAAGCTTTTTGCGTGTCTAAAATGCCTTCGTTTGAACACTTCTATAGAAAACCATTGGTCCTGATAGACACCATCTTTTCATGCGCCTATAATGCACTAAAACCAAGCTCATGTGAATGAGGCCTTAGTGTGGAGAAAAGCCATTGTCTTCTGCTGCATGAGTAAACTAGTTGTTTGAAAGACTAAACCACTGAACATATGTCATTTAGGTTCCAAAATATTTTATTAGACAGCAAGTTAGTTGAAATAAGTGTGATGAATACAGGTTAACGGGCTCAACCTATACATCATATTACAGACCTGCCAGGCCCTGCCGGGTCAGAGGAGCAAATAGTATTTAACCCCTTGCAATCCAATTTTGAATTCAGGGTTTACTAGGGGGCTTTCTCTTTCTGCCATTATACGATGGCGCCATCTGCTGGCTAGAGCCAGTACTGTGGTATAGGACATGCTGGAGAGGCCCCTAACAACAGAGCGGCAAGTAATATACAGTAAGAATACCCTGCTGGACGTCTTCCGACATCGGAGCTGTACAGGCTTTAAATAGAATGTCTTTAGACGTCAGACAGTGGATTGGAAAGGGTTAAACCAAACAAAACGCGAACAAATGAATCACTATTTTTAAGCAGGCTGAAGCTCAGCGATAAACGACCAGTGACTTTTGCACGTAACTATTACTGGTCATTTGAACAACAACCGTTGCATGTAAATGGGCCTTAACTCAATGAGTCTGTGTGCGGTCTGTGTTGAGTCAGTAAAAAAATACAGACTGAATATGGACAGGAAATACACCAGTGTGAATGGACCCTAAATAAAGTAACCAGATTTCCCCAGGGTCAAAGCTAGACAGAGGGGTGTGGTCAGGGGGCGGGGCTTATCACAAGGTATGATTTTACCTCCGTCGTTATCAAAAGTACAGGGCAGATACATACTGCAGTACTGGCTCTAGCCAGCAGATGGCGCCATTGTATAATGGCAGAAAGAGAAAGCCCCCTAGGATAGCCTTACATAGATTCTTTTATGGTCAACACTTTATATATGTGTCCCTCCCTGCAGTGGAACTACAAATCCCAGCACTGACAGTATAAAAGACTGACAAGTGAACGAGTGAATGATCAGTGAACCTCATACTAAGGCTTGTCTTTTCATATAGCACCAAGCTGTTATCACAGTGCTAAGAGGTCCAAACAGGCTTCTGAATTGCTTTCACACATTACCTGCCCTTTCCCGAGCCTTACCAACAAGACAACACTCAGCAGTTCTCAGGAGCCTGAGCCTCATCCATGCCCCAGCAAGACTAAACTCATGAGCGCAGCCACATTGGTCCTCCCAGTGGAAGTGAAGAGCAGCCACCTGGGTGGAAGCCGGCCACAAGTGCCGCTAACTTGATACCTCTGTAATTACGTGCTGTGTGTTTGGTGTTGCTCTTACACCCTCTACTGCTCGCTATGTGTTACTGCAGCGAACAATACAAACTAGTCTGTGTAATCCTGGCAAGTCTTTATTTTCTGAGACCCGTCATTAAACTGGTCTGCCGTAGTCTACTGGCATCTAATACTATGAACATTTGCCAAGACCCTATTTTTATAGACTCCATACTTCCAATGTGATTGTTCTCAGCTAGAGAAACCAAGTAGAGACCTTTGGGACCGGAAGAACAGACGGGCTCATTTATCTAATCTATCAAATAGTCAAACTGTCCCTGTTGCCCATAGCAACCAATCAGAGCACAGCTGTCATTTTACTTGAGCAGCTTCAGAAATCCGAGCTGCGCTGTGATTGGTTGCTGTGGGCAACAAGGCTAAATTTTCTTTCAGACAGTTTTGATAAATTAAGGCCAGAGAAGGCTGGCAGCGTCGGCATTGGAGGGCAGGAGGACCCTGGTACCACCGGTTGCGGGGGGCAGGAAAGCGGTGGAGGACCCTGGTGGCACCAGCATTGGGGACAGGAGAGCAGAGGAGGACCCTGGTAGCACCAGTATTGGGGACAGGAGAGCAGAGGAGGACCCTGTGGACACCAGTATCAGGGGGCAGGAGAGTGGTGAAGGACCCTGGTAGCGCCTGTAGAGGGGGGCAGGAGAGCGGGGAAGGACCCTGGTAGCGCCCGTAGAGGGGGGCAGGAGAGCGGTGGAGGACCCTGGTAGCACCGGTAACGGGGGCAGGAGAGCGGTGGAGGACCCTGGTAGTACTGTTAGCGGGAGCAGGAAAGCGGTGGTGACCCTGGTAGCACCAGTAGCGGGGGCAGGAGAGCGGTGGTGACCCTGGTAGCATCGGTAGCGGGGGCAGGAGAGCGGTGCAGGACCCTGGTAGCATCGCTAGCAGGGGAGCCATGGAGGACCCTGGTAGCACCGGTAGCGGGGGCAGGAGAGCGGTGGAGATCCCTGGTAGTACCGGTAGCGGGGGCAGGAGAGCGGTGGAGGACCCTGGTAGTACCGGTAGCGGGGGCAGGAGAGCGGTGGAGAACACTGGTAGCATCGGTAGCAGGGGAGCCATGGAGGACCCTGGTAGCACCGGTAGCGGGGGCAGAAGAGCGGTGGAGGAACCTGGTAGTACCAGTAGCGGGGGCAGGAGAGCGGTGGAGGACCCTGGTAGCATCGGTAGCGGGGGCAGGAGAGCGGTGGAGATCCCTGGTAGTACCAGTAGCGGGGGCAGGAGAGCGGTGGAGGACCCTGGTAGCATCGGTAGCAGGGGCAGGAGAGCCATGGAGGGCCTTGGGGGCACTGGTATCGTTAGTTGAAGTAATCATGTGCAGAATTTGTTGTGGCGCAAACTTTCAGTGTGGATTCGCATATTATGTGCGAAATTAGCCTAAAATGTGTATAGAAACGTCCCTGGTTTGAGGGGCCTCCGGCTGGTCCTGTCCCCCTGTAAACGTGTATGTATGTGCGGTCTTGTGGGGTCTCAGCGGTTCTAATAGAATTTTTGTGGGGTCACAGCGGTTTCCAGTTCTAGATGCAGATAGAACCCGTCCACACAGACAGTTCCTGCAGCACCGACACTACAACAGTCACCTGAGCTCTGCTGCCTCTGCTACACCTTAACTTCTCCTCGCATCAGCATCCCTGTCTGAGAGAAGCTTCTGGACGCTCTTTCGGTGGACGTTACGTGGATATAATCGCTGCTGCTGCTCGCTGTTAGCAGCCTACATCATCCCTGTCCGAGAGGAGCTTCTGGACGCTCTAGGTCAGTCGTGGCGAACCTATGGCACGCAGAGCCCTCCCTGCTGGCACACGTCACCATCGGCAACTCACCACATTAGTGAATGCCTGCAGAGGCCGTGGCTCCCCTGCAGGCATTCACTCATCAGCGCGCTGCTATCTGCGCTGATCACGGCGCACACTGTGACGTCAGTGTGCAGCCGGGATCCTCCTCCCCTGTTCCCCGACGTTTCCTACTTGGTTCCGCGAGAGCAGGGGGAGGAGGCATCCAACAGCACACTGACGTCAGTGTGCACCAGCGATCAGGCAGAAGAGGAGCAGCGCTTCCATGAGGAGATGGGGTAAGTATGTGGGTCTCAGGGGGGGGGGCATTATTACTGCTGGGGGGACCGCTGGAGTGGGGGGCTTGTGCATTATTACTGTAGGGGGGACTGATGGGGGGGATTATTATTCCTGGGGGACCGCTGGGGAAGGGGGGCATTACTGCTGGGGGACCGCTGGGGAAGGGGGGACATTACTGCTTGAGGACTACTGGGGGGAGGGGCATTATTACTGCTAGGGGGAACGCTGGGGGGGCATTATTATTGCTGGGGGACCGCTGTGGAAGGGTTGGCATTATTACTGCTGGGGGCCCGCTGGGAGGGGCATTATTACTGCTGGGGGTTCGCTGGGGGGGCATTACTGCTGGCCGACCACTGGGGAGGGGGGGGCATTACTGCTGGGGGACCGCTGGGGGGGAGGGGCATTATTACTGCTGGGGGGGACCGCTAGGGGGGCATTATTATTGTTGGGGGACCACTGGGGAAGTGGGGGGGAGCATTATTACTGCTCGGTGACCGCCGGCCGGGGAAAGGGGGGCATTATTTCTGCTGGAGGACCGCTGGGGGGGCGGGGGCATTATTACTGCTGGGGGACCGCTGGGGGGTGTCACTGTTATTACTGCTGGGTGGCCGCTGGGGGGGGTGTCACAGTTGTTTCTGCTGGGGAGTGTCACTATTATTACTGCTGGGGAAGGGGGGGGGCATTACTGCTGGGGGACCACTGGGGAAGGGGGGGCATTACTGCTTGGGGACCACTGGGGGGAGGGGCATTATTACTGCTAGGGGGACTGTTGGGGGGGCATTATTATTGCTTGGGGACCGCTGGGGAAGGGGGAATTATTACTGCTGGGGGCCCGCTAGGAGGGGCATTATTACTGCTGAGGGACCACTGGGAGGGGCATTACTGCTGTTGGACTGCTGGGGGGGAAGCGGGCAAAGGGGGAGAGGGGCATTACTGCTGGGGGACCACTGGGGGGGGATTATTACTGCAGGGGGACCGCGGGGTGGGGGGCATTATTACTGCTGGGGGACCGCTGGGGGGGCATTATTACTTCTGGGGGACCACTGGGGGGGTGTCACTGTTATTACTGCTGGGTGGCTGCTGGGGGGGGGGTCACTATTATTACTGCTGGGGGGTGTCACTATTATTACTACTGGGGGGCCGCTGGGGGGGCATTATCATTGCTGGGGGACCACTGGGGAGGGGGGGGGGCATTATTACTGCTGGGGGACCGCTGGGGGGGTGTCGCTGTTATTACTGCTGAATGGCCGCCGGGGGGGTGTCTCTATTATTATTGCTGGGGGCCCCTGGTGGGTGTCAGAGTTGTTACTGCTGGGGGGTGTCACTATTATTACTACTGGGGGGCCGCTGGGGGGGCATTATCATTGCTGGGGGACCACTGGGGAGGGGGGGGGGCATTATTACTGCTGGGGGACCGCTGGGGGGGTGTCGCTGTTATTACTGCTGAATGGCCGCCGGGGGGGTGTCTCTATTATTATTGCTGGGGGCCCCTGGTGGGTGTCAGAGTTGTTACTGCTGGGGGGTGTCACTATTATTATTGCTTGGGGACCGCTGGGGAAGGGGGAATTATTACTGCTGGGGGCCCGCTAGGAGGGGCATTATTACTGCTGAGGGACCACTGGGAGGGGCATTACTGCTGTTGGACTGCTGGGGGGGAAGCGGGCAAAGGGGGAGAGGGGCATTACTGCTGGGGGACCACTGGGGGGGGATTATTACTGCAGGGGGACCGCGGGGTGGGGGGTATTATTACTGCTGGGGGACCGCTGGGGGGGCATTATTACTTCTGGGGGACCACTGGGGGGGTGTCACTGTTATTACTGCTGGGTGGCTGCTGGGGGGGGGGTCACTATTATTACTGCTGGGGGGTGTCACTATTATTACTACTGGGGGGCCGCTGGGGGGGCATTATCATTGCTGGGGGACCACTGGGGAGGGGGGGGCATTATTACTGCTGGGGGACCGCTGGGGGGGTGTCGCTGTTATTACTGCTGAATGGCCGCCGGGGGGGTGTCTCTATTATTATTGCTGGGGGCCCCTGGTGGGTGTCAGAGTTGTTACTGCTGGGGGGTGTCACTATTATTACTACTGGGGGGCCGCTGGGGGGGCATTATCATTGCTGGGGGACCACTGGGGAGGGGGGGGGCATTATTACTGCTGGGGGACCGCTGGGGGGGTGTCGCTGTTATTACTGCTGAATGGCCGCCGGGGGGGTGTCTCTATTATTATTGCTGGGGGCCCCTGGTGGGTGTCAGAGTTGTTACTGCTGGGGGGTGTCACTATTATTACTGCTGGGGGACCCCTGGGGGGTGTCACTATTATTACTGCTGGGGAAGGGGGGGCATTACTGCTGGGTGACCGCTGGGGGGGAGGGGCATTATTACTGCTGGGGGGGATCGCTAGGGGGGCATTATTATTGCTAGGGGACCGCTGGGGAAGTGGGGGGGGCATCATTACTGCTCGGGGACCGCCGGGGGGGCATTATTTCTGCTGGAGGACCGCTGGGGAGGGGGCATTATTACTGCTGGGGGACCGCTGGTGGGTGTCATTGTTATTACTGCTGGATGGCCGCTGGGGGGGGGTGTCACAGTTGTTTGTGCTGGAGGGTGTCACTATTATTACTGCCGGGAGGCCTCTGGGGGGGGGGCATTATTGTTGCTGGGGAACCACTGGGGGCGGGGCATTATTACTGCTGGGGGACCGCTGAGGGGGGTGAAACTGTTATTACTGAGTGGCCGCTGGGGGGTGTCACTATTATTACTGCTGGGGGCCCCTGGGGGGTGTCACAGTTGTTACTGCTGGGGGGTATCACTAATATTACTGCTGGGGGACCGCTGGGGGGTGTCACTATTATTACTGCTGGGGGGTGTCACTGTTATTACTGCTGGGGGGCGCTGGGGGGTGTCACTATTATTACTGCTGGGGGGTCGCTCTAGGGGGTGTCACTAATATTACTGCTGGGGGGCCACTCTGGGGGGTGTCACTGTTGTTACTGCTGGGGGACCGCTGGTGGGTGTCACTATTATTACTGCTGGGGGGCCGCTCTAGGGGGTGTCACTAATATTACTGCTGCAGGGCCGTTCTGGAGGGTGTCACTATTATTACTGCTGGGGGACCGCTGGGGGGGTCACAATTATACTGAGGTCCGCTGTGGGATGTCAATATTATCGCTGAGGGTCACTATTATCATTGAGGGGTCACTATTACCACTGTGGTATGTCACTATTACCACTGTGGTATGGTCACTATTATCGCTGGGGTATGTTTACATGTGGCAGAAATGGGGGCCACTGTGGGATATCACTATGATACTGCGGGCCGCTGTGGGGTGTCAACATTTGGGGTCACTGTGGGATGTCACTATGATACTGGGGGCCGCTGTGGGATATCACTATGATACTGGGGGCCACTGTGGGATATCACTATGATACTGGGGGCCGCTGTGGGGTGTCACTATTACATTTGGGGTCGCTGTGGAGTGTCACTATTGTACTGGGGGCCGCTGTGGGATGTCACTATTACACTGGGGGCTGCTGTGGGATGTCACTATTAGACAGGGGGCCGCTGTGGGATATCACTATGATACTGGGGGCCACTGTGGGATATCACTATGATACTGGGGGCCGGTGTGGGGTGTCACTATTACATTTGGGGTCACTGTGGGATGTCACTATGATACTGGGGGCCGCTGTGGGATATCACTATGATACTGGGGGCCACTGTGGGATGTCACTATGATACTGGGGGCCGCTGTGGGGTGTCACTATTACATTTGGGGTCGCTGTGGAGTGTCACTATTGTACTGGGGGCCGCTGTGGGATGTCACTATTACACTGGGGGCTGCTGTGGAATGTCACTATTACTCTGGGGGCTGCTGTGGGATGTCACTATTAGACAGGGAGCCGCTGTGAGGTGTCACTATTACACTGGGGGTCGCTGTAGGATATCACCATGATACTGGGGGCCACTGTGGGATATCACTATAATACTGGGGGCCGCTGTGGGGTGTCACTATTACATTTGGGGTCACTGTGGGATGTCACTATGATACTGGGGGCCGCTGTGGGATATCACTATGATACAGGGGGCCGCTGTGGGGTGTCACTATTACATTTAGGGTCACTGTGGGATGTCACTATGATACCGGGGGCCGCTGTGGGATATCACTATGATACAGGGGGCCGCTGTGGGGTGTCACTATTACATTTGGGGTCACTGTGGGATGTCACTATGATACTGGGGGCCACTGTGGGATATCACTATGATACTGGGGGCCGCTGTGAGGTGTCACTATTACATTTGGGGTTGCTGTGGGATGTCACTATGATACTGGGGGCCGCTGTGGGATATCACTATGATACTGGAGGCTGCTGTGAGGTGTCACTATTACATTTGGGGTTGCTGTGGGATGTCACGATGATACTGAGAGCCGCTGTGAGGTGTCACTATTACACTGAGAGTCGCTGTGGGATATCACTATGATACTGGGGTCACTGTGGGATATCACTATGATACTGGGGGCTGCTGTGGGATATCACTATGATACTGGGGGCCTCTGTGGGGTGTCATTACATTTGGGGTCACTGTGGGATGTCACTATGATACTGGAGGCCGCTGTGGGGTGTTATTATTACACTGGGGCCACTGTGGGGTGTCACTATTGCTACTGGGGGCCGCTGTGGGGAGTCACTGTGATATTGGGAGCCACTGTGGGGGGTCACTTTTACTGCTTGGGGGGTTCACTATTACCGCTGGGGCCACTGGGGGGGTCACTATTACCGCTGGGGTATGTTTACATGTGGCGGAAATGGGCAGGGTCGTTTCAAAATAGACAACGTGCAGATTTTAACTGCTTTTTGGATGCGGAAATGCTGCAGAATTTTCCACAGAAATTTCCGTTGAGGACATTCTGCAGTATTTCTACGTCCAAAAAGCAGTCAAAATTTGCACATTGTCTGTTTTGAAGCGCCCTGCCCTTTTTAGAACAACGGCGGTAAAATCATACGCCGTGATAAGCCCCGCCCACCGACATGTTGGCACTTTACAGTAAATAAGTGGGTTTTGGGTTGGAGTTTGAGCACTTGGTCTCTAAAAGGTTTGCCATCACTGCTCTAGGTGGACGTTACATGGATTTAACCACTGCTGTTACCATCCCAGTCCGAGAGGAGCTTCTGGATGCTCTCGGTGGACGTTACGTGGATATAACAGCTGTTGCTCGCTGTTAGCTGCCTACATCAACCCTGTCCGAGAGGAGCTTCTGGACATTATGCGTAGACGTTACATGGATATAACCGCTGTTAGCTGCATATATCATCCCTGTCCGAGAGGAGCTCCTGGACGCTTACAGATAAGGGTCACATCTGTCTAGACTAATTGTGTCTCCATGTTTATATACTGAACTGATGATTGTTAGATATTATGGGAATCACTTTTATATGAGGGGGTTGTATTCTCAGACGTTCACGAAATATCATCTAATATCCAAGTTATTCCTTTATACTGCAGTCACACTTGGCACTTTGCGTCATTTTGATGCGCTTCTAAACTAGAGCAAAAATAAATTTAAAAAAAAACTACATGTGGTATTTTTAACCTTTTAAGGACCAAACACTTTTAAGGGATTTTATCCATATGGTGATTTTACTGCCCTATTATTTTGTGTTTTCTCCAGCTACCAAAATTATTTTTGATATATTTTTCTTTCCATGACAATTGGGCTATTTTTTTTTAAATATCTTTTTTTCCATTTTGTTTTCTTTTCAGTCTAAGGGCTCATGCACACGTTCGGATTTCCAATGTGTTCGACCACGTATTTTAATTTGACTTCGCTGTGGAGGATTTTTTACCGCAGATTTACACATATTGACAGCGTATCTGCGCGGGGGAAAAGACCGCATTAAATTCCAAAAGTTGCCCAACCCTCTAGAAAGAAGCCCATCCCATTGTAAAAAAGTTTACATATATGGTATGTACGCCGACTCTTTCCTTTCTGTTGGAGTTGAGGAGAAAGAAATCTTTGGAAAATGCCTTTTGAAATAGCTTCGGTTTTGATGGCCTGGCTTACCTATTTCAACCTTTTTTGATGATGATGATGAAGAAGAGACACCTGAGGAAGAGCCCAGAATTAAGAGGAGGAGGTACTGGGTTCACCCTGTGGTGGCACAGCGACCCCAAAAGGGTCATTTTGCAGCTTTTCATGGCGACCTGCGGAGCTGTCCAGAAAAGTTTTCCAACTTCTGCCGCCTAATCGGTGCAATTGTTTGACAAGCTGTTGGAGGAAATGCGGCCTGGCCTGTAAGTTTAAGCACTTTCATATGTTTTTTCACCTGTTTAATATCTGTTTCTGCCTTCCATCTGTTTCCATGTGTTCTTTTGTAAAGCATACATGCAAGATCATTATTTTTTTGCAAAGCATGCATGACTTATTTTGAAATGCATGCATGAGTTTTGCTAGTTCTTTGTTGTTTTGGAATATCTGCATCTTTTCTATGGTTTGATCTTTTTTAGCCTATTATTAATTACCCAGTTAGTATCTGTGTTTTCATTTCAGATTCCTCTACTGGAAACTCTTTTGCATCAATCCATTATGAGTTCCTAGTGGGGCAATCCACTATCACAGGAATCCTAAGGAGGACTTGTAATGTGATCTGGGAGCGTTTCCTGGCATCAGTCATGCCGCCACCCTCAGAGCAACAGTGGCTTAAGATTGCTGATGTTTTTTTTATTTAAACAGCGCAGTTTCCAAACTGCATCGGGGTCCTGGATGGCAAGTACATCCATGTGAAGAAGCCGCCGTGCTCAGGGTCCCGGTATTTCAACTACAAACATTACTGTTCCATATTCCAGTGGGCAGTAGCCAGCGGTGACTACAGGTTCGTAATGGTTGATATCAGGGCCTATGGATGCTCTCATCTTCAGGAGGTCCCAGAATAGGCCAGCGGCTTCTGGCCAACGAGCTGGCCCTGCCAGAGCCACAGCGTCTTCCTGGTTCTTCAGGTCCAAATGCACCATTCGTAATTGTCGCGGATGAGGGCTTTGGCCTGTCACCCCACGTTCAGTGGCCTTTTTCCCGCAGAGGGCTGGACACCAGACGTTGAGTCTTTAACTATCGACTCACACGGGCTCAGCGTTTCGTTTAATGTGCCTTTGGAATTCTTTTCAGTAAATAGAAATATTTCCTGTGCACTATTCAGATGGAACCTGAAACCCCATGCTCTGTAGTTAAAGCCGCTGTGGTCCCACATAATTTTTGCCGGATCAGTGATGCAAGTTAAACGGTTGCGCAAGATCCACTACCAACACCACCACCAACAGTTGGAGGTTTGGATCTGAACTAAATCGAATAGACCTGCATCTTCAGGACTTCAGGTTAGAGACTGCTTCGCGGATTACTTCCCAATTCCTGAGTGGGAAGTGCCGTGGCAGCAGGCCTCCATCTATGAAGCCGTAGGATTAGGACTTTTCAAACAGGTTTTTTTTTTTACGTTTTTTTTTTTTAAGTTAGGGACTCGCAAGCAATGAGGACCCTTGACGTCGGGTTGCGAGCGGATATAATATAGCCTAGTTTGCGCTAGTAAAGTAAAATAGAATACCAGATTTAGGTTTAGCGCAATTGGGCCACATTATAGACCAATACCTCATTAAACCATATATAGTGGCACACCTCTGGATGCCAGTGCCTCAGCTTGTGAGTTTTTTGACTTGTGAGCAAGCTCTCTCCCGAATTTTTGCCTAATTTAAGAGCAGAAACTCCAGTCACGAGCCTGCATGCTGACGCGGCACTGGATTAACCAATCAGAGCATTAGCTTGCTGGAGGTGGGGCATTCAAGCCCATCATCCAAAAAGCAATGCCCTGTCAGCGTGGAGGAAGACGCAACAGCACCGCAGACAATCGCGGAACGTCGGCAGCAGGCATTTTTTTTCTTCTTTACTTGTAGTTGATTTCCCCTTTGAATGGATTGAAACACCATTAATCCAGAACACATTAATGGCGTTTCAATTTATTTTAATGGGGAAAAGTGCTTTGACATAAACGTTTTTTGGCTTAAGAGCTCCGTCATGGAACGGATTAAACTCCTATGTCAAGACAATACTGTACTTTGTTAAAAGTAGCAAACTTTATTTATAACCTAGCTTGATTATGAGTGTACGTAAGCACTGTACAGGTCGTGCAGTGATACTATGTGAATAATAATAAACACAATAAAAAGAAAAAAACATTACACAGGAATAGGTACGGAAGTGAAACTTTATAAACATAATTTGAAAGTTTTTTCCAATAAAATTTTTGAAAATAAACCAACATTTTGGTAGCAAGGATCAGTGTCACTGCTGGGGGAGGCATACGTCAGGCACGTTTGGGCAGCCTCTGTGCCACGCTCACTGCGACCTTAAATAGGTGTTCCTGGAGTGGAGTATGGACTTCATACGCAAACCCCGAAGTCTGGGTTTTGTGGTAAAATGTGCCACGTTGCACATAACCCTGCATGGACTGTAGCGGGTAATGGTGGTGGGGGCGGGGTGCTGTAAGTGGGGTTCATCGGCTGCCTGCAATCTGTGGCTGTATGAACTGGTGGCAATAATTATCCATTTTCTCATGGAGCCAATAGGTTGTGTTGGGTGGCAATGTCATCTCCATTAACCCCTTCCTGCTCCAGGATGTACATTTACGTCCTAGAGTGTCGGGGTGTGTATGCAGAGAGGTCGCGAGGGCGACCTCTCTGCATACAGCGTGGGCATCGCGGCTATTAACCCTTTAAATGCCGCTGTCAATCCTGACAGCGGCATTTAAAGCCCTCGAACTCTGTTCGTGGGTCCCGTACGGCCCCCCCGCAGTAAGATCGGGGGAGCTGTGCAGGTGTCATGGCTGCCAGGGGCCTTCTGAAAGGCCCCAGGGCTGCCTTGAGAGACTGCCTATCAAGCCATCCCCGTGGGGTGGCTTGATAGACTGCCTGTCAGAATGCAGTATGACGTAAGGCTGTAGCATTATGTCATACTGCAGGAGCGATCGAAGTAATGCATATTGTAGTTCCCCAAGGGGACTTAAAAGTAAAGTGAAAAAAAGAGCAATAGTTTTTTTAATTGCAAAAAAAAATGTAATAAAAGTTTAAATCACCCCCCTTTTTTGCCACATCTATAATTAAAAAGTCTAAGAAATAAAATAAATACATATTTGGTATCACCGCGTCTATAAAAGTCCGATCTATTAAAATAGCACATTATTTACCCTGTACGGTGAACGTCGCCCGAAAAAAAAAAAAAGAATGCCAGAAATGCATTTTCAGTCACCCTGTATCCTAGAAAAAAACGCAATAAAAAGTGATCAAAAAGTCGTGTGTATTCCGAATTAGAACTATCAGAAACTACAAGACATCCCGCAAAAAATGAGCTATTGCTGAACTACGTCGACGGAAAAATAAAAAAAGTTATTGCGCGCACAAGATAACAGCAGAAAATAGTTGAAAAAAATTAATAGTCTTTGAGAAGGAAAAAAAAAAGTGTAGTATAGTAAAAAAAAAAAAATACAAGTTTGGTATCGTAGCAATTGTACTGACCAATAGGATTAAGTTATATCGTTTTTGTTACAGTTTGTCGCCTTAGAAACAAGACGCACTGAAACATGGTGAAATAAAAATTTTTTTTCATTTTACTCCACTTAGAATTTTTTTATAGTTTTTCAGTACATTATATGGTACATTAAATAGCACCATTGAAAAATACAACTCAGCGACGTCGATGAATAAATAGAGGAGTTATGATATTTTTAGGGGGGGTGGGGACGAAAATGAAAAAAAAAAGGGCCGCGTCATGAAGGGGTTAAGAACTGCATCAAGCCCAGCAGGGTACGCATCACGGAGGTTACATGCTGACTAAAACTTTCAGCTGGGTCACGTGGTGTGGTCATGCGCTGCATCATTAGGACCTCCATTTGTATTTCTGCTTTGGTTAAGTGACCGTGGTTGCTGCTGTGACCAGCCTGCCACGCTTATGGGGTGGTGGTGCTGCAACCGCTGCAAAGGGCGAGGCCACAGACTGCTCTACTGTGCTTCCTTCGTCCTGTCTCCACCATAGCATGCTGTGGTGATGCAATATTCTCGGACAGCGTCTGTTCTGCAACCTGTGGTTGCACACTATAAGACGACCTATGGAGACAATAAAAACCTTCCGTTAAGGTGCATTTCGACTGAAAGATAATTGCTCAAAGTTTGCTAAGAAGCAATCTTTTGAGTGATGATCGTTGTGTCTAAATGCACGGCCATCATGCACTTGTATTTGCAAACAGCTGCATGGTTCTTGCAGTTATTAGCAGTGTCCTGCTGAGCTGCTAGCTCCGAGAAACCTATCAGCTCCACCCGCTGTGAAGATCACCATGCAGTGCTGATAACAATCATATGTCCTCTCTCTACCTAAAACTAAACCTCTCTAAAACTGACTTACTGGTGTTTCCTCCTTCCACTAACCGCCCTCATCCTGACATCTCCATCTCAGTGTGTGGCGCCACCATAACTCCTAGACAACATGCCCGCTGCCTTGGGATCATATTCGATTCTGATCTTTTACCCCCTACATCCAATCTCTAGCCCAAACATGTCAGCTGTACCTCAAGAACATCGCAAGAATTCGCTCTTTTCTCACTGTGGACACGTTAAAAACGCTTACTGTTGCCCTCATCCACTCTTAGCTCGATTATTGCAACTCGTTGCTGATCGGCCTCCCCTGCACCAGACTCTACCCTCTCCAGTCCATCCTGAATGCGGCAGCCAGGCTCATCTTCCTGTCCAGCCGCTACTCGGATGCCTCTTCCCTGTGCCAGTCACTGCACTGGCTGCCCATTAAATACAGAATTCAATTTTTACTCGCTACCTTCATCCACAAAGCTCTCCATAGCGCAGCACCCCCCTATATCGCCTCCCTCATCTCAATCCATCACCCAGCCCGGGCTCTCTGCTCTGCTAATGAAACCAGACTGAGTGCCCCTTTAATTCAAACTTCTCATTCCCGCCTCCAAGACTTCTCCAGAGCAGCACCGGTCCTCTGGAACGCACTACCAAAGGCCACCCGAGCAATCCAGGACTCGCAGAACTTCAGGTGTGCTCTAAAAACTCACCTCTTCAGGGAGGCATACCACATTCCCTAAACAAACCCCTCTGTACTCCGCCTGATAACATGCTCCCTGACCTACTGACTGCAATCCCTGCTAGCCATCATAAACCGCTCCTGCAGTCATACCGTTTCTGTCACATGGCTAAATGTCTGACCATTGTCTATGTGTATAACATCCCTCACTCTCCACCTCGCCATACAGTGCACATCTCCAGACCCTTTACCTTCTGTATCACCCCATTACTTGTAGTATGTAAGCTCGTTGGAGCAGGACCCTCACCCCTATTGTTTTCATCAACTGATTACTATGTAATCGCAGTTCTGTAATTTTTGTATTGTCTTTCTGTATTCCCCCTGTCTATGTAAGCGCTGCGGAATATGTTCGCGCTATACAAATAAAGATTATTATTATTAGGTGATTTCTCAGCGATGAATGAATAGTGTATGATGGTAGTGCATTTAGACACAACGATTATCGCTCAAAAGATGGTCTCGCATGCACGCATTGCGAAAGAACAAAGGTCATGCATGCATTGCAAAACACCGGTCATGCATGCATTGCAAAACCACCAAGGTCTTGCATGCATGCTTTACAAAAGAACAAATGGTCTTGCATGCAAGCATGCATTGCACAATTTATACACTCGCACACAAATTTAAAAAACACAATCCACAAAAATGCAGCCAAAAAAAAAAAGAAAAGCACACATTACAGAATACTTACCGCTGAGTTCCCATTGTTGGAGCAAGATACATCATCTGTTGCATATACATGTAAGGGTGTTTCGGCTTTCCCCCAGCATCTATACTTCGTGGCACTACGGTGTATTCTTTACGGAATTGGTAACGGGCTGACCACTTTTTTTCCCCATTTCATCAACTGGCATGGAGAAAAGAAGAAAAAACAAACAAAAAAAACCCAAAACTGTATTTCTATGCTTTTCACAGAAAAACACACAAAAACATTCAAAACTTGCAGAATCATAAAAGACAATACTTACTGTAATTCTTCTGCTGGGTGATACTGCCTTTTTCCCACGTCTGCCCATAAGGTCAGCGCTCTGAACTCCTCCCACGCTTTAGATGTCAGGCTCATGTTCTTGTCCCAAATTGTGGGAAAATCTTCCATTTGGACAACTAACTTGCCCATGTCAAACATTTTGTCTGTCATGGCCATTGTGCACTTGTTTGCTTAAAAACCACACCTTGTCCACACCTCCTTCCTTGGTGTCCTAGATACATGAAAAGTATCCACCCTCAAATACGCGTACATCCACAATGGTCACTGCGGATGGAACGCAAAACATACGCTTCCATATAGATCAATGGAGCCAGTCGCCGCATAATCCACGATAAGATAGAGCATGCTGCGTTTTTAAATACGCTGTCAGAATCCACAATCGGAATCCGCTTGTGTGCGTGGAACACAGCGGAACACATTAGTTTCTATGGCCAGTTACTACTGCGAATTTAAGTTGCGGGTGCCGATTGCGGATTCAGAAACTCAAATCCGCACGTGTGCATGAGCCCTTAAAGGGGTTGTCTCACGAAAGCAAGTGGGGTTAAGCACTTCTGTATGGCCATATTAATGCACTTTGTAATATACATCGTGCATTAAATATGAGCCATACAGAAGTTATTCACTTACCCACTCCGTTGCTGGCGTCCCCGTCTCCATGGCTCCGTCTAATTTCAGCGTCTAATCGCCCGATTAGACGCGCTTGCGCAGAAGGGTCTTCTCCCTTCTGGTCGGTCCGGGCACAAGCGGCGTTCTGGCTCCGCCCCCTTCTACGCGTCATCGCGTAGCTCCGCCCCATCACGTGTGCCGATTCCAGCCAATCAGGAGGCTGGAATTGGCAATGGACCGCACAGAGCCCACGGTGCACCATGGGAGAAGACCTGCGGTGCATCGTGGGTGAAGATCCCGGCGGCCATCTTTGGAAGAAGTTTTATAAGTTGATGAAACGCTAGAACGGTGAGTAGATACCATCTTTAAAAGCCATTTACACTTGTGCATAGTAATGTTTGCTTTAGAAGGGGGACTGTGCAAAAAAAAAAAATTTCACTTTTGCCTCGGGACAACCCCTGTAAATGGGAGAAAAAGAGCAAAAAAGTTTTTTTTTAAGTAATCGTTTCTTTATAGAATTAGCATATTTACACTAAAATAAAGGAGGGGAATGGCTTCCTCATTTTGTTTTGGCAGTATAGATATACAATTTGCTTTGGATTATAGGGTGCATTTGGCATTTGTTTGGTTGGCATTGGCTCATTTTCATTTTTATACATTTTATTTTTTTTTTTACATCCTATGTCCCCCATGACACCATATAAGACCTCGCAGGGGGTCATTCATACTGTCTTTTTTCCTAAACTTCACATTTTTCCACTGTAGCTAAAGCACCCATATGTGCCCCAGTTAGGGCTCATGTCTATTGCTGTTTTTTCACTGCATATTACACGTGTTGCACGCATGATTGATATGCGTTGAATGGACTTTGAGATCACAAAGGCAGAAATATGTCTATGTATTTAGAATAGAAGCCCTTCACAGGTATAGACAAATTAAAATAATTTTTATTAAATCCTTATTAAAATTAAGACGTGGGCTAACGAGCAACACAAAGAACAAGGACTAAGTGACAAAGTTGGGGATAGTCAGTCACTAGAAAGTAGGACTGCTAAGCCCTCAAGACAAAATAGTCTATAATGAAAACCAGTAACGCATCAAGACTGAATGGTCTATAATGATGTCTGGTAACTCATCAAGTTTGGGTATCTTAATATACAATGCCCAAGGGATTTGGTATTGTATGAGTATTAGACAGCTATCTTGATCGGTACGTCCGTGATGTTCTACCAATCAGAGGCTGGCATAAATATGCAGATGGATTACTGGCGTAAGTTAGAAATAAGACAGAGAAAGGTTACGGCTCAACGCGTTTCCTTAGTGTCGTTACTAGTAGTTCATCAGGAGCTGTATATGTTTTATGATAGCACCAACTCGATCTGAGCAAAGGGATTAAAATAACCCTGTCACTCCTAATTGAAGAGGTATCGCATGAAGTTAACGTACTGATTTGGACAATGCAGAAGAGGACAATTGCCCCTTACGATTTTACATTGCGCCAAATAGGGAGCAAAAGCATCAAAAAACGAACACCCGATTGAAAAATCTTGGGCAGTTCGTAACAATGGTCAAAACGACCAATAGAAGCTGTAGTCAAGCCTCTTTAAAAAGATGCGGCTCTATTTTAATGCGCTAAAAGATATTAAAGCAGAATGAGTAACTTGCTATCTGAGAATAATAAGCTATCCCTACTTAGCAATAGAGTGCAGCGATACCAAATCAAAAAAATGACAATAAAGAAATCAAAAGCAAGAGCCTATGACTCTGATGGTGAGTCAAGGCATTGATCCGTACACACCTGGTGTAGCGATAGGCAAATAAATTGAGAAATAAATTGCAGCATGCACTTGTATGGGCTGCATATCAATTTGGTGTAGATACACAATACATTGCATATAAGCAGCATATTAATATGCAGCCGCACTCTGAACAGTAGAGGGGGGGACAAAGCACTAAGCATGTTCGTGATGTCAGATTCCCGGGCATGCGCAGTGCCATGCACAAACCATAGGCACTCTGTCAGCAGAGTGCATGGGCTATGTATATGTACAAGACTGCGGAACACCCAGGGCATTTTACGCATACACCCATGAGCATGAGCCCTTACAGAGGAAACATCCCCCTGTAGTGACAATAGTGGAAAGAAATGAAGAAAAATGGATGGCGCGACCCTAGTAAAGAGGAAATAGGATAAAAAAAATAGAAGTGGGTATCTGAATTGCTGTCATGAGGGGAAGAAGTTTTCTTGTATATGGAACATGCTTCCCACCCTGAAAGACGTTCTACCCGATGGGTAAACATATCGAACAAGTGAGGGAAAAGGTGATTATACCTACTCAATAAATCGGGTTTCCTGGAATCTCCATGACCTCACCATTTGAGATTTCCTGTCCAATCAGGAGGAGGCTCACACCGAGAGGTTAAAAAGCTCCCCCCTCTCCCACCTTCCTCAGAGGTTTCTAACGAATTGCCGGGGTAGGAGCTTAACCTAAATCTTTACCTAACTGGCATTTTAACCTATGTTTTTCCTAAAGGAAATATTATGTAAATCTTTCTCTCTCTCTCGTACGGGTGCTGTCGTGGTGACTCCTGGAAACCTGATTATTGGGTAGGTATAATCACCTTTTTCCCCAGTCGTCTCCATGACTGCACCATTGGGACGTACCAACTAAAAGTTATTTAGGGTGGGATTGCCGACGAGAGGACCTTGGAGCCGAAAGGTCATGTCCTCGTCCAGCTGCGCCTTTACCCTATAATGCTTAACAAAAGTGTGCGGCTTCTTCCAAACTGTGGCCTTGCATATTTGTTCAACAGACGCTGAACTGTGCTCGGCCCATGAAGACGCTACTGCCCTGGTGGAGTGGGCTTTAGGAACCAAGGGGACTTCTTTCCCCCAAGCCCTGTAGGATTCTGTCATAGCCAGGCGAATCCAACTGGCTATGGAGCTTTTTGCAGCTTTTTTCCCTTTGTTTGGGCCTGGACGAACAGTTTGTCGTTCCGCCTCCAGTGACCTGTGGTGTTAATATAACTCAGGATTGCGCTCCTGACATCCAGGCAGTTTAGGGTTTTTCCTCTAGTCTTAAGGTTTATTGAAGAACAAGGGGAGTACTACATTCTGAGCTCTATGGAAGGGTGACACCACCTTTGGCATAAAGGCTGGGTCTGTTTTAAACACTAACTTTGTGTCGGTGATTTTAAGGAACGGGTGGTGGATAGATAGGGGCCTGTAGCGCGCTAACCCGTCTTGCTGAGGTAATGGCCACTAGGAAGACTGTTTTGATCGTGAGCATTCTTATTAAAAAGCGCCTTGATCAATTCGAAGGGTTCTGCTGACATAGCCCTAAGGACCCAATTTAGATTCCAGTCCGGAAATATATTTGTGGGCCCAGGTCGTAATCTATCTGCTGCTGTCAGGAATCTGCTAATCCACCTGTTCTCTGATAACTTTGTGTCGAATAGAGCATTAAGGGCTGCGACCGGAACTCTTAGGGTGCTTGAGGAGAGGCCCATATCCAGGCCCTCCTACAAGAACTTCAGGATTAAGGGGATGTCCTGAAGGCAGCCCTGAGATTCTCTTCCCTGCCTACATCAGATAAACTTCCTCCAGACCTTTTGATAAATAAGGTTGGTTGTTTTCTTCCTACTTGACATTAGGGTCCTGATCACTTTCTCGGAGAACCCTCTTCTCAGTGTGGATTCTTCAAGATCCATGCTGTTAGATGGAGATTGTCTATATTCAGGTAGCTCAGAGGCCCCTGCGTCAGTAGATCTGCCTGGGTAGGGAAGATGACTGGGTTCTGGATACTTAATCTTCTTAGAAGACCAAGCAAGCTCCTCCTCAGCCAGAAGGGGGCCACTAGAATCAGCGTGCATCTGAAGTATTGCAACACTCTTGGAATCAACGGTATTGGAGGAAAGGCATACACCAGCTTTCTTTCCCAATTCTGACTCAGGGCGTCCACCGCTGTTGCCTGGTCCCCTGGTCTGAGGGAGAAGTTCTTCACCTTGGCGCTCTCTTTGGTTGCAAATAGATGTAGTTGTGGGGGTCCCCACTTGTCCGTTAGGATTCTGAACACTTCCTGAGATAGAGACCACTCTTCTGGGTCTATAAAAGTCTTCTGCTAAGGAAATCTGCCCTTTGGTTCAGCGATCCTTTTAGATGTGTTGCCAAGATTGAGAGGACTCGGCCCTCCGCCCAGGTGAAGATGTTTTGCGAGATGCTCTGTAGGGCTGGTAACCTTGTTCCCGCTTGGCACCGAATTGGGGCAACCGCCGTGGTGTTGTCCGACAGGATGTTTATGTGTTGATTGCTTACAGAGTCCCCCAGCTGTTGGAGGGCCTTCCAAACCGCCTGGAGTTCTCTAATTTGATGATTGACCTCTAATCTCCTGTGCCCACGGACCCCCAGGCACTTGCGTCTGTTGTGATGTGTGTGGCTGGGTTCTGTATCCAGTGGACTCCCCTTCACAGGTTCACTGGGGACATCCACCAGCGCAGGAATATCTTCACTGAGTTCTTGATGTGCATCTTTGTTCCTAGTGAGGACTGTCTTCTGTCCCAGACTGAAAGGATTGCGATCTTCAGGGGTCTGGTGTGCGCTTGGGCACATGCTACCCCATGGATGCAGGATGTCAGGCTCCCTAGGAGGGACATGGCCTCCCGGACTGTACATGATCGCCTCCGTAGAAAAGCCCTGACTAGTTGAAGGATTTTCTGTATTTTAATCTCGGGAAGAAAGGAGCATTTTAAGCCTCCGAGTCGAGCGTTATGCCCAAGAATACCTTTCTTCTGCTGGGATCTAAGCTGGATTTCTCCCAGTTTATTATCCAACCTAGGAACTGGAGCAGATCGAGAACTGTTGCCAGGTGTTTCGCTAAGAGCTCTCTGGACCCTGCTATGATCAGAATGTCATCCTGATAACTATGATTAGGATTGATCTTTGCCTTAGGCAGGCTGCTACCTCTGCCATAATTTTTGTAAAAATTCGGGGCGCTGAGGGAATCCTGAAGGGAAGGCATCTGAACTGAAGGACTTGTTCTTCTGCCCATATCTAGTGCAAACCTCAGGTACTTCGGAGAATCCCTGTGGATCGGCACATGAAAGTACGCGTCCTTTAAATTTATAGACGCCATATAGGTTCCCCTTGGTTTCAGCTTCACTGTTGAGATTGACTCCATCTTGAACTTCCGATACCTCATAAAGGCTTTCAGGGGCTTTAAGTTGATTATCATGCGTGACTTTTGAGGAAGAGTTTGGAGTAATGACCCCGAGTCTCTTCATTTGGGGGGAACTAAGGATACTGCATTTGAATGTAGCAAGTCCCGAAGGCTCTGCTGGAGTAAGCGTAGCTGTTGTGCTGAGCCTCCTGTGGTAACGCATTTCCTTTTGGGGTGGGACACCAGTTTTATTTGGTGCCCCTGCTGTAGGATCTCTGGAATCCATGAACCCTCGCAGATTGAGGCCCATCGATCTGCAAAGTTCCCCAGCCCTACCCCCACTGGGATGGCGTCAGGGTTTTTGTTTTGTTGGGTCCCCCTGGTGGGGGTTGAAGAGGAAATTCCTCTCTCAACCGCCCCTTGGGGTAACTCCAGCGGCCTGTCTTGCCCCTATATGACTCGGACTGCTGCGCTGGGGCCCGAAAAATGGACTTCCCTTTCTGTTGTTTCTCCTCTGGGAATCCCTTCTTCCTGTCAGATGCCTTTGAGGAATTTGTCAAGATCTGGGCCAAAGAGAAACTGGCCATAGAATGGAAGTGAGCACAATTTGTTTTTTATGGCTAAATCGCCCGACCAGGTGTTTAGCCATAGAACTCTTCTTGCTGAATTGGACAGGGCTGTTGCCTTTGCTGAGAGCTTTACCATCTCTGCTGATGCGTCTGCCAGAAAATGTGGCCATTTTTAGAATAGGGCCACATGTGCATGTCTGACGTCAGATTCCGGGGCATGTGCAGTGCCATACACAACCCATATGCGGTTTCTGTGAGTAAAGCGTATGGGCTATTCATGTGTAAAACACTGCAGGTAACCCAGAGCATTTTACGCATACACCCATGAGCCCTTACAGGGTAAAATATCCCCCTGCAGTGACTATAGTGTAGAGAGATAGAAAAAAAAAAGATGGATGGAGCAACCCCGGTGGATAGGAAAGGGGATACAAATATAAGTGAGAATCGGAGTTGCTGTCGCGAGGTTAAGTGTGGAACGAGTGAGGAAAAATAAATTTTTTTTTTCTGGAACAGTGAATGTGGCACAACCTGCAAACGTAATAAAATTGCTTGAGCTTCAGCGATTAGCAAAAATAAGTCTGTTTATTAACTAAAACCAGCTTGTACACGTGTTTCGAGCTTTGGTAACGCTTCCTCAGTACCTGCTGGGTTAACTATACAAAACACACACATATGGTGTAGAGTCGAAGTGGAATAAAAGGTGACATGGAGAGGAGTTGGTAGACTGAAATATTATTCAGACTTGAGAAGAGCGGAAAGAAAAACCCAAAACAGGGAGAGAATAAATGAAAATAGAAATTCACTTGAAAAAAAAAAATAATCTAAATTAATAAAATAATGTATCTGTGTGTGAACTAAGATGGAAAAAACCCACAGAATTAATTAATTGACGTACCATATATTTTAACATGAAAGGTTGTCACAATCGTAATAAAACCAATATCAATAATAGCAATAAAGACTATGAAATAAAGTTAGTCCTGGCATAACAGTGCTTAGATGGAAACTATAGGGCAAAAGAAAATGTACACAAAAGACAATTTGACAGTAAAAAAAAAAAAAAAGCGTATGGCTCCCGCCCGCGGCGCTGACGGCTGGAGTTGGGAGGAGACCTTTATTACAAAGACCACCACCGGCCCGGTACCGCAGTGAGTACAAAGTCGCCCCCTCCCTACCAGAGACAGACACTATCACCTGAGACCTGCCCGTTCGGGACTACTGACCAGGGTAGGGGTCCCCCCAAACACGTGGCATTCCCAAACAGGCTCTCCCCAACAGCTATTGGGAAAAATAGTGCTGAGAGGGTGTAATTACTAAGAAAAGGGCTCCTGCCCACACCAGCAAAATAAATAAATCCACAGTCTCTCACTTTCCACTATAAATTCACTTATAGCCACTATACAGGGGATCTCACATTCCAGAGTCCTCATTTTGTGGATTAGTAAGCAGGATTGCTACCCTCAAATTCCATTCTTTGATTCTAAGGGCCTCTGCTGCCACCTAGCGGCGAAACCTGTACCAACGGTCAAGACTCCTATTACAGTTCTTTACTAGAACTGTCAGTTAATCCAACATACTACTATACACGGAATACGGTCGCCAACTGCCTGATTATCCCTCGTCAGATCGCTACCTCCTGGTTTCCAATTATAATCTATTAATTTGATGACCTAAGAAACTTAAAGCCTACTATTTCTGAGGAACACGCGATATACTCTCTAGACCTACTACAACCGTACAATCTATACAGAACGCAGAATACGGATCTGTACCCATCAAGCACGTTAGTAATCTAGGCTCCGCCGCCCTCTGAAATTGCTACAGCTGACATTGGTTACAGGGGTGACCACACAGCCCCAATGTAGCTAAACTAGCGTCCGGTGCCTGATAGAGGTTGATAACCAAAGGAGACCCCTAATCCCCACCCCTACCTCATCTACCTACTCCTGATCAAACTCCACTGAAATGATGCGCCCTTCATCCACAAAACAAGAAAAAAAGGATCTACCTCCGACAGTGTCCAAGCGGTCTTCAAGACAAACTTCGACTCCAACTGTTAGACGAGTCGTCTCGTTCATCTATGGAAGCCCCCCCAGCCACTCAGACTTCCACACCTGCGGACCCAACCAACCTAGTTGCCATCACTGCCTTGATAACCGACTCTTATGCCTCAAATACACTCATTATTCAAAAAAGAACTCCTACAAATTTCCTTCGACATCAGATCAAAACTCACAAAAGAAATTCGGGACCTAGGCTACCAAACAGCAGCATTGGAAGACCGAATGGACAACGCAACAACTGTTCTCGAGTCCCATGAAAAAGAGGAGGAGCAGCTACACAAGGAAATCTTGATCCTCCACGACAAATTGGAGGATGCCGAAAATAGAGCCCGCAGAGACAACCTACGGATCGGCGGCATTCCTGAATCCATCCAGGACCTCCAATCCACCACAACAGCCTTGTTCCAAGAACTCTGTCCCAACATCCCTATAGAGAGGCTGGAGATGGACAGTCCATAGAGCTCTACGGGCCCGCAAACCTGGTGGTCCCCCGAGGGACATAGTTCTTAAAATGCACTTCCATCGCACCAAACTACTACGAGCGGCTCGCTCCACCTCCAAACTAATTTTTCAAGGGCACGAATATCAACTCTTCCCTGATCTAGCGCCCTCAACATTGGCAAAAAGAAAAACCCTCACGCCCTACTTAGAGATCCTGCAGCAGAAGAGAATACAGTATAGGTGGGGATTTCCCTTCAGACTTACATTCTCTTTCAAGGATAGATCCCACACTATTCTATCTAAAGAAGGAGCGAGACGCTGCTTTGAAGATCTCCAATTCCCACAGCCTGCTCAAGAGTCGGATTCAGCAACTAATTCGCAGCCCCCCAAATCACCCAGGAGAATAGTGGAGAACGACCTCTAAAAACATACACTCGCTCTTATTGAAGACCCGTGGCAGGACTAGGACATTAAACTAATATGGAACTCTGCCATTGGTTTAATAAAGCCCCACAATAGCAAATTCACTAGATGTCCCCTCTCGTATGCAGGACAATCTCCACTACGATGATCACAATATCCTGTTAAATATTTTGTCATTTTTTCTCCTCTCCAGTCTCAGGATTTAGCCAACATAAGGTTTGATAACAAGACTCTCGAGTAGGATTATTGTTACTGGTTGCGGGTCCATCCTATAGCGGTGGCCGTGAGTTAGATACTTGTTTACATTGATCGATGTTTACCACGTGCTAACCACTATTGCAAGTGGTGAGCTGCTCTCTTCTTCCATCCTTTTCCTCCCTTCCCTCTTCTACTTACCTCTTCTCCTCAATCTCCTCTTCCCCTCTTCCTGAATCTTCCCCTCTAAAAAAGGGGGTCTCCTTACTCCATTCCCCATGATATAACTAAGCTCCTCTCTGGCACCTTAACAGTGTGCCGATGCTGTTCGCAACAGCTGCCATGTCTACTATGGCAGCCTTACTGTTACAAGGTACTTGTCTTGTTGACAACGCTATCTCTTCTGGTTGGCCAGTCTTTCCACCTTCCCCGTCCTTCTCCCCTCCTCCCTCTCTGGGGTATCGGAAAATCGTTTCACACAATGTGCTGGGCTTCAATTTCCCTAATAAAAGATCCAAAGCCTTCCATTATTACAAAAGTATTCACGCAGATATCGTATGTTTACCGGAGACCCACTTCTCTGACCACTCCTCCCCATGTTATCTTTCTCCCCATTATCCCACCTTTTCGGCAATGAGTCCATCCAAAACAAAGGGGGTGACTATATGTATCGGTCGCTCTGCCCCATTCATCCATACTTCAACTATATCTGACCAGGAAGGCCGCTTCCTAATCCTGACCGGGGTTATTCAGGACGTCCCGATTACCATCGCAACATATTATGCTCCAAATTCAAGATAAATTAGCTTCCTTACAAAGCTGTTCGAAATTGTAGAAGCTAACAAGAGCGGCACAGTCATCCTATGTGGAGATTCTGATTGCATCTTTGACCCGAGCCTGGACAGGAACGCCATTTCCCTTTCAATGCCCCATATACAACCACAACATTCCATTTCACATAACCTTAAAGGGCTCCTACTACAATACCATCTTGTCGATTCCTGGAGGGAAGTCAACCCCACAGTCAAAGACTTCACACATTTTTCCGCCCCTTATTGCCTATACAGGAGAATAGACCAGATTCTAGTTCCGGCTTCATTTCTACCCCAAATCTCACAATCTAAAATCCTCTCGGTTCCTTGGTCCGACCATAGCCCAGTTACCATAACTTACAATCCCTAATGTCAAAACCCACTAATACCTCCTGGACTAAAAACAATTCTTTATTAGTGCTTGCCAAGAAAATTGCCTTAATACCTAAACTTGAGGAATACTTTACCATTAATAGCCCTTCTGCATCATCCCCTATTCCCCTTTGGGACGCCCACAAAGTGGTACTTCGCAGCATCCTGATCCAAATATCCTCTCGGAAGAAAAAGGAACGTCTACTAAGACAACTATAACTCGAACAGAAAGTTCTACAATTAGAGAAAACCACCATAAAGTGCCCATCTCAAGATGATGAGGACTCTCTCGCAAGCTAAGACAGAGCTAGATTTGTGCATCACAGATTTGGTCGAGAGAAAATTATGTTGGTCCTGTCAACGGTCTTACATACTAAACAATAAACCAACAACGCCACTAGCCCCCAGACTCCGTACTCACCCCATAGTGAAGCCCTTCTTTAGGCTCCGCACACAACATGGCACTGTCACTGCAAACGCACAGACTATAACAACTGAATTCAGACAGTTCCTAGCCAAACTATACTCTCAACCACAAAACACGCCAAAAGACCTTTAGGACACATACCTTCGAGACATCACACTCCCAATACTTCCGGAAACACTACTGGAACTTTTGGCTGCCAAAATTACTCCAGACGAGGTCAAAGAGGCGATAAAAACACTTTAAGCCAATGAGCGTCCAGGGCCGGACGACTTCTCCGCCTCTTACTACAAAAATTTTTCCCCATTCCTTCAAACCCATCTTGCTAATTACTTTAACGCGATGCGGGACGGTCAACATGTCGGACAAACATCACATATGGCAGCCATTTCCATGATTCCCAAGCCTGAGAGAGATCTACTGGACCAACCAAGTTACCGGCCAATCTCCCTAATCAATATTGATATAAAACTCCTCACTAAAATTCTAGCCTCACGATTAAATACGGCATTACCATCTTTAATTGGAAGGGACCAGGTGGGCGATTTTATAGCTATATGTCTTTCTTTCTATACGTATGCTAATTCTATGCAATGCTATAATGCAAAAAACTTAATATGGACCCGACGCTTGATTAGATTTTATGCCAAGACTTTAAGACCGAAAGATGTGTCCGGAAATTGAGAGCTGATACAGAAGAGGAAACCGAAAGCGCGCTTGGCTACTTTCCCGGAATGGACTATAATTCTTTGCACAGAAAATTAGGAACCAGACGCCTTGTCTAGATAAAGACTGTTTAACTACGTATATGACTAACACTGCCTTAGGCGGAACTGCAGACATCACGTATATCGTTATGCGGTGGATTTGAGCCAATAAGAACAGTTACACATTTCCAGTGACATGAGTAGGGGTATAAAACATGTAATCTTTAATAAAGGGTGCAGTAACTCCCGTATGAGGAACTATACCAGACCCCCGTATGTGGGGTTCTTCACCGCCGGCTACGGGGCATTGGAGTGGGCCTGATTGGTGCTGTACTCAGTATCACCCTGACAGCTGGACAAGCTAGAAGAGAAGAAATAGCAACAGTGCTAGATAAAGAAGAAAGAAAAGGCAAAAGGAAGTTCTTTGGAGAAGACATGGAAATCTATCCTGTAGCAAAGGCCAGTCAGACAAAGCGCAGAGCAGACCTAACTAGGGGCCAAATAAGTTGGATTGGAGGACTGAAGGAACAGACATTAAGGATTGGATTACCTGATAGGACCAGTGATCTGCAGCTGTCAGAAGGAAAGCCAGTGCCGCCCGCAGTGTGAGCCTCAAGGAGCACCAGCGGGAGGTTCACCTGGAACCGCAAGTAACCAAGTCATACAAAGATTTAATCAGTCACTTAAGTCAGAGTTTAATGTTGTGGATGTCTTCAATTTTAGTTTTGACTTAATGCAGATTTCACTTTCTGGATTCCAAAAGGTGAATTCTGTGGCACGTAGTTGCTGCAGATTTATAATCCACAGCGTATCCATTGTGGAGTTATTCTGCACTTCATGGGTGAGATTTGGTTTCTATTGTAAATGCTGCTGATATACCATACAGAAAGTCCACAATGAAAATAATTTTTGTCCCGTGTGAAAGCACCCTAATGCTCTAGGAGGATTCAGACGGTTATTCTACATGTAGTATGTTTGTGTGACTATTAAAGACAAACAATAATATGTCAACTGTCGATATGCTGCATATCATACAGCTGTCCTATGGGCCACGCATC
Organism: Eleutherodactylus coqui; assembly: GCF_035609145.1. Classification (NCBI taxonomy): domain Eukaryota; kingdom Metazoa; phylum Chordata; class Amphibia; order Anura; family Eleutherodactylidae; genus Eleutherodactylus; species Eleutherodactylus coqui. The sequence goes on from NC_089844.1 coordinate 138,702,722, forward strand.
GATACGCTGTCCATACACAATACATTCCCTACAGGCAGCGTTACTACACGCATCTCCGCTTTGATCAGAGCATGAGCCCTTACAAGGGAAACATCCCCCTGCAGTGACAAAAGTGGAGAGAAATGGAAAAAAAATGGATGGAGTGACCCCAGTGGAGAGGAAATGGGATAGAAAAATAGAAGTAGGAATCTAAATTGCTGTCGTAAGGTGAAGAAGTTTTTCTTGTATATGGAATGTGCTGCCCACCCTGAATGACGTTCTACCCGATGGGTAAATGTGTGGAACAACGAGTGAGCAAAGAAAAGAACGGATTGCTTACCAGTGGTCTTTTCCGGGAGTCATCACGACACCCCTATTACATAGGAGGTTGCCCTCTCGCCTCAATAGGGACAGGAAGAGATCTTAAAGCACCTCCCCTTCACCATCTCCTCACTGACTTTCAAATTATCACGATGGACAATGTATACTGAGCCAAAATACCCTTTTTTTGGGCACATTTTAAATTCATAAAGGAACATAAATATTCTATAGGGAAGGGAACTATGAGCCATTATGATAACTTCCAGAAAAAAAGAACTACCAGTAAGTAATCCATTCTTTTCCCGTTCGTCATTGTGACGGCTCCATTACATATGGAGTAATACCAAATTATAGGTAACTTAGGGTGGGTCTACTGCCTGGAGGACTTTCAGTCCATATCCCAGGTCTCTGTCAAACTGCACCTGGTTTTGTACGCCTCCTGGATGGCCATCCTGATCCATCTTGCAATGGTACTTTTAGACGCTGCCTTTCCTCTGCCCGGCACCTGAAATTGGACAAAGAGGTTAGGTTTCCTGAGGGATTGGGTAGCCTCTAGATGTGCTAGAACAGCCCTCCTAACGTCTAAGCTATGGAATTCTCTCATTACGGGGATCCTGGCAGAAAGAGGATAGGGTAATCGCCTGCACGTTCTGGAATTTAGAAAACACCTTCGAGAGAAAGGCAGGATCTAGGTTAAAGATAATTCCATCATATCGCACTCTACACGACATATGTGGTTCTACACAACATAATGCGTATAATTCCCCCATTCTCCTTGCCGAGGTTATGGCGACTAGGAAACTGATTTTAAGCATGAGCAACCTTATGGGGAGTTGGGAGAGAGGTTTAAAGGGTGGCTTACAAAAGCTGTTAAGGACTAAGTGTAAGTCCCATGTTGGAAAGGTTTCCATGATAAAGGGCCAGAGTCTGTCAGCCCCTTTAACCCCGTAGTGACAGCCCCATACTGTTTCTACGTCCTCACTAAGTGGGCTTTAATCCTAGAGGACGTAGAAACACGCATCCTCTTAGGATAAATGCCCACTTAGCGGAGGAAGTGACAGCTCCATGCTGTCAGTGCCCGCAGGTAGCGGACAGCATGAAGCTGTCATCCTGGGCAGCGGGCAGTCCCCCCCCCCCCCCCCCAGCATTGCGATCGTAAAGTTATCCCAGGCTCTGACTGTTGTGGGGACCTGAAGTGCTATACTCCAGTCTGTGGCTCAATTATTTCCTCTCTGATGTTCATGCCGATCAATTTCATATTTTCTGTGCATTTCGGGAACAGCAGAAAATCACTGTTAGGCCTCCTTCCCACGAACGGATTTCCGCCGCGTAATTCGCGGCGAAAATCCGCTGCGTTGCCCGCAGCTATTAGGTTCTATTGAACCTAATAGCACAATGCTCACGATGCGTAATTCCAGCGCGGAATTACGCACCGCGATTTCTCCCGTCCTCACCCGCAGCATGCTCTATTTTCTGCGGGTGAGGATGGGCTGTACGCACTGACGGCTTCCATTGCAGTCAATGGAAGCCGTCCGTTCACGCTATCTCCCGCTGTAACCAGCGGGAGATAGCGTGAAAAAACGCTTTCCCGCCCACCGCCGCGCGTCATCTGACGCCAAATGACGCGGCCGGCCGCGTCACGTGACACGGCCGGCCGCGTCACGTGACACGCTCGGTGACGCGGCGGTGGTGGGCGGTGACGCGGCGGTGGTGGGCGGGGAAGCGATTTCACGCTATCTCCCGCAGGTAAGTATAGGGGCTCTGGGGGGCGCCGTGACGGGCTTCACTGCGTAATATTACGCGGCGGACCCCGTCACGCTCGTGGGAAGGAGGCCTAAGAGAGAGAATTGCCGAGTTTAGTCGGGTCTAGTTGTTCGGAGGACTTCGCTAGACCAGAGATTGCAGCTGCAGAAAAATCATTTGCATATTCTTTGTGCATTCCGGTAAGAGCAAATAATCACTGTAAGATTGCTGCAATTAGCCAGCTCTAGCTACTCAGAGGACATTTCCAAACCAGAGTTAGGAACTGCAGAAAGATCATTTGCATATTTCCTGAGCATTTCGGTATGAATAAAGAATTATTGTAAGAGGATTGCTGTGATTACCCAGGTATAGCTGCTTGAAGAACATCGCTAGACCAGAGTTTGGATTTGCAGGATTGTAGTGTTCGTGGGTATTGGTGTATTATGTCTCTACCGGAAGTAAGGGGTGGCGACATAATACACCTATCAACCAATTTACCAATGCCCCCAGCTTCTGATTGGCTGGGGTGCGACGCTCGGCAGCACAGGGCAGAGCATAAGCGAGGCTGGGAGCTGTGGCGCCAGCACAGGCACACTCAGAGGGTCTGGAGAACATCGGCCAGTGCCGTTCCCAGACGGCATGAGGGGAGCGCTGCGAGCGGGCCAAAGTCCCGTTTTGTCAGGGCAGCAGGAGGACAGCAGTAACACTGTGAGCGCCGAAGGTGGTGGAGGGCCAGATCAGCCACTGCTTGAAGCACCCACGACCAGGGCATATTCAAGTGTGCCGCGGAAGAAAGACTGAACACACTGTCGACACTAACGGATTCTTAGGGCAGCGGGCAGCAAACTTCAGAGGGCGACTGTCAAGACTGTGATGCACTGCATGTGGGGAGCGTACTGCTGGTGGCCGCACCGAAAGAACGAAGCAGTGCTTGTCTGTGTCTCCCCGACCCCCCATCCTTCGATGCATGCCTAATTTTATGGCTGGCGGGGAGCAGGTGAGCTGACACATGGCAGCCGATTCCACTGCCGTCCCCCATACACAGTGTCCTGCTCACTTCCCTGTCCCTAACTGCTGCACCTTGTCAGCCAATCCAAAGCTAGGGGCATGACAGGGGCGTTCACTCCTGGTGACAGCTGTCACACCCCTAGCTTCCGATGGCGTCAAGATACACCAGTACCGTGTTGGAGTATCTGTAGGATAAGTCATTAATGTCTACTACAGACATAAAGAAAAGACTTTGGGTGATGCAACAATACAATGATCCAAAGTGCGCAAGTAATTAATTGAACAATAGTTGAAGTAGAAGTTTTATGGTCCGGAATGGCCAAGTCAAATTGCTGACCTTAAAGGAGATGTCCCGCGCCGAAACGGGTTTTTTTTTTTTTAAACCCCCCCCCCCGTTCGGCGCGAGACAACCCCGATGCAGGGGTTAAAAAAACCACCCGCACAGCGCTTACCTGAATCCCGGCGGTCCGGTGACTTCAATACTTACCGCTGAAGATGGCCGCCGGGATCCTCTATCTTCGTGGACCGCAGCTCTTCTGTGCGGTCCACTGCCGATTCCAGCCTCCTGATTGGCTGGAATCGGCACGTGACGGGGCGGAGCTACACGGAGCTACACCGAGCCCCATAGAGAACAGCAGAAGACCCGGACTGCGCAAGCGCGGCTAATTTGGCCATCGGAGGCCAAAAATTAGTCGGCACCATGGAGACCAGGACGCTAGCAACGGAGCAGGTAAGTAAAAAACTTTTTATAACTTCTGTATGGCTCATAATTAATGCACAATGTATATTACAAAGTGCATTATTATGGCCATACAGAAGTGTATAACCCCACTTGCTGCCTCGGGACATCTCCTTTAACCATATGGAGATGCTGTGGCATGATCTGAAGAGGGCTGTGCGCTAAAAGCATGCCAGAAATATTGCTAAACACATCAATGAATGAAAACATTTACAGGGAGGAATTGTCCAAAATTTGTCATCAACATTGTATGAAATCATCAATAGGTAATCAACAAGGTTCCACCACTTGGGATTCCCACAGATCAGCTGATTCCTGGGCCTGCTGTCAACATTGCAGTGGCCCAGTTTGGTACTACAAGCACAGTTCCCATTGAATTTAAGTTTGATAGCAGACCAGGCGACAGACTTATCAGCGGGGATCCCAAGCAATATACTTCCGCTGATCAACAACCGATAACCTGTCCTGAAGATGTGTCATTAATTGTATAGGTCCCGGAGAACCCCTTAAAATTCAAATATTTACTTCCTTTTCTTTCTACACTGTGGTTGTTACTCATTGCAATATGTAAAAGCACCACTTCTCTGTGTACATGGGGCATTTAGCATGCGCCAGTCTCTGGATTTGTGGCAGTCTCAGTGGTTTGATATCCAGTAATCAGGCCATTATTTCTTATCCTGTAGATAGGGAATAAATCTATTTAGTGTAAAATTCCCTTTAAAGTCAATTGAATCTGTTGGTGACTGTTTGGATCTGTTCTGTGATGTACATAGCCCCACCCTGATTCCAGTGTTACTATATGGGACCCGGTAAATAAACGCAGTTCACCTTTAAGAACCACAGTATTGTATTATGCGGTGGTTCAATCAGTATCTAGTTTCAGGCTATAAAAGATATTTTCATCATTCGTCACTTCCTACAAGTACAGGTAATGCTTCATTAAACTCTCTTGATATAGATAGAATTACTAATTCATGTGTAATGCTATGATTCATGGGATTGCTGCAGAGCAGTATGTCATTCATATGCACGCCTGTAGTCACCCATTGTAGTACCTGAGCAGGTACTGACCTCACTTCCGACATACTAGGAGGTGGAGCTGAGAATGTATGTCCCTCCTCTGACATGTCGTCATTTCTTTGCAACTTGGAATCAGCGTTTTGCTGCAGCTTGGACTCGCCTGGACTCACTGACGCCTCATCGTGGCAAAATAGCTGCATAAAAACGCTTGTGTGAATGAGGCTTAAAACATAGAGCGACAGAGCTACAGCCTGAATGTCAGTTAACCCTTTCCAATCCACTGTCTGACGTCTGAAGACATTCTGATTGAAGGCTGTACAGCTTCCAATGTCGGAAAACGTCCAGCAGGGTATTCTTACTGTATATTACTGGCCACTCTGTTGTCGGAGGCCTCTCCAGCATGTCACATACCGCAGTACTGGCTCTAGCCAGCAGGTGGTACCATTGTATAATGGCAGAAAAAGAAAACCCCCTAGGAAACACTGAATCCAAAATTGGATTGCAAAGGGTTAAGACATCGGAAATATTTCAGACTACCTGTAGGCACTCGACTATCACCGATCAAACTGTGTCCTGTGAGCAGAACTATAAGGCTGTATTCACACGGCTGCGAGCGAGTTGCGCCTGAGATTCTCGGGCACAATTCACATCGCACAGCACACGGACATATAATTCATGGATAACACATAAAGTTATTTCAGTTCACCTAGAGACTTGCTGAATGTTCGGATCGTCACATAGGAAGCGACGATGATAGGAAGAAATCTTCTGCACCAATCAGGACAACCGGCAAGGTCAACAAAAGTTTTCAGCACTCGTCTTCATATTGAAAAGTAACCCTTTATTTATCAAAAAACATGTTAAAACCGTAAATGCGCTACCAAACTGCTGACGCATTTCAAACGTAAAAGAATCCGTTATCATAGCATGTGTGCGCTCCACATTATATGTCCCATTCTTGTACGTGAATCGCACGAAAAGAGGGCATGCACAATTTTTCAAACGTGGACCATCGCTTTCATTTTTCATGCAAATTCATTCTGTTTCCGATATGGACAGAATTTACGCAAAAATATCAGCCATGTGAATACGTCCTAAGCGCATTTCACAATGTGGATCTGCCACATAGTCCACGGAAGGAATCTAATGCCGAACCATTCAGAGCCTCCGGCGCAGATTCGGCTCAAAATGCTGCGCTATTTTGTCTGGGAAAGTACCGGTGTGCAAAATGAAAGGTGAAAGGGCCCCATTATATTCATTATAGCTATTAGGGCTTAACCCTTTCCAATCCAATTTGTATCCTGGTTTTCCTAGGGGGCTTACTCTTTTTCTGCCGTTACACAACAGTGCTATCTGCTGGCTAAAGCCAGTACTGCATGAAGCGACACGTTGGATAGGCTCAAACAGCAGAGAGGCTGGCAATATGCATCGGAGCTGTACAGCCTTAAATCATAATGTCTTTAGACGTCAGACAGTGGATTGGAAAGGGCTAAAAGGAGAAACATGATTGCATACTTTTTTGTGTGCGTGAAACTCACGCCCACAAAACGTAATGAAGCGAACCCATTGATTTCAATGGGTTCGTTCTCATGAGTGTATTTCTCACACGCAATTCCTGCGCGTAAGAAGAGGTAGGACCTGCCCTATCTTTCTGCGTGTTATGCAGAAAGCTGCTGTAGAAGTCTATGGCAGGTTTAAAAAAAAGCAAGGGGAAGGGTGTGACACTGTGGACAACTTTTGTTCATGCGCAATTATGCTTCATTGCTGCGAGCGTAGTTGCGGATTCCTTCATCTGTTGAAGCCCTAATAGTCGGGTGCCCTTGTTTCTGTCATAGAACAGATCCGACATTTCTTAGCTGTCATGATGGAATAGGAAACCAGAAAGTCGAATGCTAGTGTGAAGACAGCCTAAGCCTCATTCAATGGGACTGGGATGCTTGCGGGTAACCCGACACGGATTCTGGCATGTCACTCATTTTTTTTTTCGCAATGAGGGTTAAAATCCCATTCATCTGTTTTGCGGTCAAATGAATGGGGAGCTGATTTGACACGGATTTAGCGAGAAAATCTGCATCAAATTCTGCCATGTGCAAAAGATGGCCAAAATAAATAGTAGAGGCATAACGGCGTTTTTGTGTCAGAGAACATAGGAACATTATTCTGTAACACTGAGGTGTCGAGATAATGCTGCTGATGGTTTTCCGATACAGAAGTCATTGCGTGCTACAGAATATTATTTTGCGACATTCCTAACATTTCATATTCCTGCTGGAACCCACAAAAATGAGTGTTGCTGCAGCGGGCATATCTGGTTTATTCGTCATTGTTGATTCTATGCCCACAATTAGTATTTCTGTGATTAATTAATGAGTATGTGACGTCTTATAGAATGGAGTCAGATGGCTCAGCATGATAACACCACGGTTAGATCAGATATAGCTACACCCTATTATTAGGCAGGGCCAGACTCAGATTTTATATAACGCTAATGAGCTCCCATAAAAGCTAATGTGCTGAAGTAAACGCAATGTGTGATTGTTCTCAGTGAGACAAACCAAGTCATCTTGTAGATATGATACCTTTTAATGGCTAACAAAAGTATTCGATGATACAGCAAGCTCTCGGAGATATCTCGCCCCCTTCGTCAGGCTAATGAATGAATCTAGTTTGGATGGCACATAATTATAACATACAGATGCAGAGGGGAGGAGAGGAGAACACATTCCTCCTGATCTAAATAAACAACACACAGAAATTTGAGACTGTTTTGCACTCAAAACCTAAAACAGCAAACAAACTGAGCCGAGACATAAATCGTAAATCAGTCCACTGAGCTCAGGACAGTTTTATGATGTGTCTTATCTCTCCTTCAACCTGCACATGGAAGGAGGTACAGTACGACCTATTGGATGGCAACATTATTACAAGTCAAGTTCTGAATTTTTATGAAGTTTTAAAGAAAGAAAAAAAAAAATTATGATTGGGAAGAGGACATCCCTCTTGACCTCCTTCAGACCTTTCATATTTTCCACTTATGCAAGAATTCCGGGCTGAGGTTCATTCCATTCTTGAGGGTATCCATTCTTGAGGGTATCAAACATGTACATGCCATAAATTTGTACTCCCAAATCCTTCTGTGATGTTGTGACTTGAAATTGCCCTTCAGTATAATAACTCTCATCTGCCCTTTCCTGACCACAAAAATGTTTTGCCAGGGGTAGTTCAGTCTTTCCCTCTCTAATTGAGTGGTGATAAGATCTCATCCTGGCTCTCAGTTTTTGTCCAGTTTCCCCGATTTAAAGCCCCCTAACAGGACATTCACTGCACAAGATCAAGTACACAACATTGGACGTGGAACATGTGAATGTCCCAGGAATCTTATAGTCCTGCAGTGTTGCCTGATGAAGGGGGCGAGATATAAATTAAATAAATCTTGTTAGTATAGCGCCAACTTATTCCGCAGTGCTTTCAGGTAATTTTTTTTTAGGCTTATAACTAGAGATGAGTGAACGTACTCGTTTCGAGTAATTACTCGATCGAGCACCACGATTTTCGAGTACTTCAGTACTCGGGTGAAAAGATTCGGGGGGCGCCGGGGGTGGGGGGATGTGTGGCGGAGCGGGGGGTAGCAGCAGCAAACAGGGGGGAGCCCTCTCTCTCTCACTCTCCCCCCCACTCACCCACGGCGCCCCCCGAATCTTTTCGCCCGAGTACGGAAGTACTCGTAAATCGCGGCGCTCGGGTGAAAAAGGGGCGTGGCCAAGTAGGTTCGCTCATCTCTACTTATAACGCTATCTATTGATAATTGTAAGGGAACACATGAAGCGCAGGGAATTAAATTAGCATATTTAGGTACGTGTTTTGTACGGGGAACGATGCTGCGCGCAAAAAAACAACCGCAGCCTGTCCTATTCTGGTTTATATTTCCAGATCAAAATCGCCTATTAGGGCTCCTTCACGATGGCGTATTGGCGAGCGTATTTGCAAACAATATACTGGAAATACAATACATTAATGGGTTAATTTGCATGTGCGTATTTGGCATGCGCGATTTCATGCGTATTTACGCAGGGAAGGAACACATCTTGAACTTATTAAACTAATTGGCCATTTCAATGGCTGAGAGCATCAGTGTTTTTTGTGCTCACAACTGCACATGACTTGCGTACGCAAAAAGTGTAGTAAAAACTTTGTCGCACCCAGAGATACACAACGCTTGATGTGCAAAAATGTTGCGCAAATATACATACGCTTGTGTGAATCTGGCCATAAATTGTATACACCCTTGTGAACGGGCTCTACAGACGACAGCGAATTTTGGTCCGTTTTTTGGCTGTGAAAATCATGGCCACAAAATGGGACAAAGCAATTTCAATGCTTTCGTTTCCACGAGTGGGATTTTCGCACGTTGATACTACTCGCAAAAAATCGCTCCGTGTCCTATTTTTTAATGTCCCTCGAAACGCATCGCCCATTGTGTGATGCGCACGCGAGTGCGATGTGATGCTTTCCATTAAAAACGTTTGCGATCCTCTATTCCACGTGAAACGCGTGCGTAAGGATCGGGATTTCACAGATTTTTAAATGAAAAACACCTTGAATCTGCAGGTAAAACGCACGCTAGCCAGAGTGAATGTAGCCTAAGGCCTGCCTCACACATCCATTGTGGGATGCACCGCAATTTAAATTGTGGCGCTTTGCCGCATTTTACTTTCGTTTACGGCCACAGCCGACGCCGGCATTTAGCAGGCCTCATCGTTGGTGAGGAGTACTAAGCGCTCAAAAATAGAACAGGCGCCGCTCGGAAATCGTGGCGTTGAAAAGTGCCTGTCTGAGCGGCTCCCACTGAAATCAATGGGAGCGTTATACTGTAATTAGCGCGGTGCTAAAAGTGCTGCGGTAAAAAGCGCCCGTGTGAAGGCGGCCGTAGGACCCGACCCAAGCCCCTGCGAGAGCAGCGCCTCACTCACCTGCTCCCGCAGCCCCGGATCTTTCATGTGCATGCGCAGACCAGAGCCGGCGGCCGGGGAGTGACATTTCTGTGCGGGGCTCTGCGAGACCCGCACAGAAATAGAGCATGCCGCGATTTGTTTTCTGCGCGGGATTTTGTGCAGACAAATCGCGGACGTCTGCATAGGATTGCGTGTTGTAATGCAATCCTATGCAGGCGTGTACGGGCGGAAATCCTGCGGGGAATTCCGCGGCGGAATTTCCACCCATGTGCAGGAGGCCAAGTGTGTTAACCCCTTCCCACTCCATGACGTACTGGTACGGGGTATGTATGAAGAGAGGTTGCGTACTGCGGGGTATGTATGAAAAGAGGTTGCGTGGCAACCTCTCTTCATACAGTGTGGGCGTTAGCTGTTTATAACAGCTGACACCTGCGGGCAATTGCCGCTATTGGCCGTTCGCGGCTATTAACCATTTAACCATTTAAATCCCCCGAACGATGTTCGGGGGTCCCGCACGCCCCCCCCCCGCGGTGAGATTGGGGGAGCCGTACAGGTGTCATGGCAGCCGGGGGCTTCGGCCCCAGGGCTGCCTTACCAGACTGCCTATCAAGCCCTCCCCGTGGGGTGGCTTTATAGACTGCACTGTTAAATTGCAGTATAACGTAATGCTATAGCATTACGTCATACTGCAGGAGCGATCAAAGCATCGCATGTTAAAGTCCCTCAGGGGGATTTCAAAGTGAAGTAAAAAAAAAATCAATAAAGTTTTTTTAATTGTAAAAAAAAAAAAGTTATCAAAGTTTAAATCACCCCCCTTTTGCCATATCTATTATTAAAAAAATCTAAATTATAACATAAAAATACATATTTGGTATCGCCACGTCCATAAAAGTCCGATACATCAAAGTAGTGCATTATTTTTCCCACACGGTGAACGTCGTCCGAAAAAAAAATAAAGAACGCCAGAAATGCACTTTTTTTAGTTACCCTGTCTCCCAGAAAAAACGCAATAAAAAGCGATCAAAAAGTCGTATGTTTTCCAAATTGATAGTATCGGAAACTACAGGACATCCCGCAAAAAATGAGCCCTCGCTCAACGACGGCGATGGAAAAATAAAAAAGTTATCGCGCGCGCAAAATGACCGCAGAAAATAATTGAAAAAAATTAAATGTCCTTGAAAAAAAAAAAAAGAGTAGTATAGTAAAAAAAAGCTATCCAAGTTTGGTATCGCAGTAATCGTACCGACCCATAGAATAAAGTTATCATGTCGCTTTTGTTGTCGTTTGTGCGCCGTAGAAACAAGACGCACTAAAAGATGGCGATATGTCGGTTTTTTTTTTTCATTTTACTCCACTTAGAGTTTTTTTTTAAGTTTTTCAGTACATTATATGGTACATTAAATGGCACCATTGAAAAATACAACTCGTCCTGCAAAAAACAACAAGCCCTCAAACAGCGACGTCGATGGATAAATAAAGGAGTTATGATAAAGGGGGGAGGAAAAAACGAAAATGGAAAAAGAAAAAGGGGCCGCGTCATTAAGGGGTTAAAAACGTGTCACATAGAAATGGATATTTTTATATTATTAAAAATCACACAAAAATGTCCAGAATGGTGGTTTTTATTCCACAATAATTGGTGTATATTTTAGGGAATTGGTATTTCTGTGGTTCTCGCACATTTTATACTGTACAGAGGCAGCTAGGGAGTGTCAGCTCTTGGGACAAGCCCCGCAGCTCCACTACAACTCCCAGCACTTCCTGACACGGTGGGGGTTCGGCCACAGCTGGCTGTGAGGTGATGAGGGGCGGGTCGGCAGGAGAGGCTGTGGGGCGGGCTGTGGGGCGGGCTGTGGGGCGGGCTGAGGGGCGGGCTGAGGGGCGGGCTGAGGGGCGGGCTGAGGGGCGGGCTGAGGGGCGGGCTGAGGGGCGGGCCAGTGCCGGCTGTGAGGCGGGGAGGCGCCTGGGATTGCAGTCAGGAGCCCGGGCTGTGAGTGCTGTGTGGTGACGGGGCCTCCCGGGCTCATCCCGCCGTACAGCCCCCTATGGATTAGCTGAGCTCCGGGACGGCACTTGGTTTCTCCGGCAGTTCGGGGACGAGGAGGGAGGCCGCCATGAAGAAACAGTTCAACCGTATGAGGCAGCTGGCCAACCAGACCGTGGGGAGGTAAGTGCGGCGGGGGTCCCGGGGGCCACAGTCCGCCGAGTACCGGCTCCGTGCCACCAGTAGCGCCGTGCCAGCTTCCCGGCAGACCTGCCCTATCTACCCCCGTGCCCCCGGGTATATGTGGAGGGCACACACCGCCCCGCTCACTTTATAATCTGGATGTGCTAAACTTCTCTCGAGTTTTGTGGTGAAGCGGCTATGGTGGGCGCCTGGGGAAGGGTCATGGCAATTGTGGTGGGATGGTCATGGTGGGCCCCTCTGGGTCAACTGTGGTGGGACGGCCGTGGTGTCCACCTTGGATTGACTGTAGTATGGCGGCCCTCAGGGTCATGGTAATTGTGGTAGCTCGACCATAGTGGGGTGGTCATGGTGGTCGGCCATTGTATGGTGGTTGTCAGGGTCACGTATGGTGTGGTGGTCACAGTGGTTGCCGGGGTCACGTGTGGCGGTCACAGTGGTTGCCGGGGTCACGTGTGGCGGTCACGGTGGTTGCCGGGGTCACGTGTGGCGGTCACGGTGGTTGCCGGGGTCACGTGTGGCGGTCACGGTGGTTGCCGGGGTCACGTGTGGCGGTCCCGGTGGTTGCCGGGGTCACGTGTGGTGTGGCGGTCCCGGTGGTTGTCGGGGTCACGTGTGGTGTGGCGGTCCCGGTGGTTGTCGGGGTCACGTGTGGTGTGGCGGACATTGTTGCTATGCTGGATTGGCTGGTGTGACCCATACGGCGACTACTCTGGTGTGGTGGACATGACTGCTGCCCGTGGTTGGTTGTAGGATGGTGGTTGTCAGGGTCAGCTGGTGAAGGGGTCATGGCCCTTGTGTTAGATTTGACTGGTGGCTGCGCTGATTCGGTTGTGATGTGACCATAGTCATGGTTGCCTGTGGCGTGGCGGCCGTATTGCTCTCATTAGATTGCCATGTAAGTGGGCACGCCTGCTCATGGCACTAGTTGGCTGTGTCTTCCAGTGTAAAACCTATAAAACAAACATATTTGGTCGAAACAGACTTTTTTCTTTCTTTGTGCGACATTCCTTTGAGCCATCATACGTTTAGACCGCCACTGATCTCTTACGGAGTCGCAGACCATCTTGTATGCCCGCTCTGCATGGGCAGCTGATGGGCCGTACTTGATGTTTATGACCATTCCAACTACATCTCTCTTGGATCAGTGGAGCCACAACCGCTGCTCCTCTGTAGATGGCGTGTGACGGGGTGGCGCCCTCTATCAACTATATCTAGAATAGAGCTAATTGGGCACCGCGTGGGTAGCTGCCTAGTAGAGCTGACCTTGGAGGCTGTTGGCGCCGGCGTAGTCAACTTTGTATTGTGAGAATCCACCAGAACTCTTTTTTTTAATTTTTTTTTTTAATCTTTCTTAGAAAAATGTCTGCTGAACTCCAATGCGGGCATAACCTGGTGTTTATTAGCTGCGCTATAACCCTCTACAGATGGGCGCCATCTTGGATAATATGGCGCTGCAACGCTGTAGTTACTTGTAGAGTACATCTTGGCGGCACGCAGTAATCCGCAGGTCTGCCCATCAGATCCCCATCCAGAGTATTTTTAGAGGGGTTGTGTTTCCCTTTTTCTGTTCTTGAGCCTTTTGAAGATCTCTGCTTGCTGTCAATGAGTTGTAACATCCTTATTTTCCACACTTGTCCAAGCCTTATCTTTCTCACAGCGGAGGGTGTTGTTACATTGTATCCAATCCCCAGTGAACTAAACACATCTGAGGCCCAAAGCGCTTCCCTTCCTGATTTGCTACAATGTATCAGTGCAGATACAATGTGTTGGTGTGGAGTGCGGGGGATTGTCTGGACTGGACACAAATGAGAGTGAGAGTTGTGCCCAAGAGTCTCAGCCACAACTGGCGTCGGGCAGCACACGGGCGCCTATCCTTATACTGTCCGATTTACTGACCTGCAGCACACGGCATGAATTGGCATGTTTATTAGATATAAGAATAGGACATGCCAGGCGGCGTCTTCTGTGCGGACTATAGGTCTGTGTGAAAAAGCGTCAATGTGCGTGCCCTCAGACTGTGTGTGTTAACATGGCAGCATACAAGCCCTAAATACACTACCCTGTTTCCCTGAAAATAAGACATAGCATGATTTTCCAGAATTTGAGGATGCTAAATGATTTTTCAGGCTTTTTGAGGATGCTTGAAATATAAGCCCTACTCCAAAATTAAGCCCTGCTAACAGTTAATTTTAAAAAAAGTCAATTTAAATAGTGTCCAGGCAGCTATACATGTAAAAAAGTTAAACCTTTTTGAACAAAAATTAATATAAGACACTGTCTTATTTTTGGGGAAACATGGTAGTATGCGAGCAGCCTTAGTGGTGGTAGGTTTCTCTAAGGCTATTCTAAGGGTTTTTTGGATTGCAGTCCTGAAAATTGGACTGATCTTGTTTTCTGTGATTACCATGGTTACATGTGGTGAAAACGGAGCGCAATCCTTGTGTAAATATCCCCTAAGTTTTCAGCCTCTGGATGGTTTCCATTCACCCACAGCAAGCGAGGAACTTCCAAATGGTGAGGAATTGAAACAGAAAGTATCTTAGAAAGTTGCAGAAGTTTTTGTAATATGGCGATTGCACTCCAGTTCCATAAATCCGGTACCTCCCTGTCATATTTGCTCTGTGCTGTTTGTGTTCACCATTTCCATCAGCCTGGCTCCATCACTTGCATTGCTTGCTGTTGTATCCCGGACCCTGTATGTAATAAGGCGGCGGTGTGACGATGTGACCCCTTATTACTAATCATTCCGGAAATAGCGTTCACTGTTTATCTTTAGCAACTGAACCGTATCTCCCAGAATGCATCGGCACAATGACTGGGAGCAGTGGCCCCCGGTGAGGCTTATGGGCCGACCAAGACTTTAGGCTATTTTTGATAGGGAGCAATTTTTAGCTCCTTAGTAACTGCACGAGAGGCTATTAACCCTTGTTACACTGCCAGGGTCCTCACTTAGCTTGTGCTGCAGTCAGAGGTTAATTAGATGGTTTTGCCCTTAAATTCTAGCATTTAAATGGACATTCCACTTTTTGCTGATTTTGGTTCATACACAATATGTAAGAGTCCAAAACTCCACAGATTTCAGTAATGAAGACACGGGATTTTGCCTATAACTGTTATATGGAGTCTCCGACACAGTGGGACTATGGGATTGCCATGGATGACATTATTTGGGGTATGCATAAGGCAGCATTACCATGGCCCCTTTGGGGGGGAGGGGGGGGGGGGGCGGTTGTCACTTCCAAGTCCTATATCAGAACCTAACAGATGATTTTTTTTATTTTTTTTTTCTGATGGTGAATAAAAGTAAAAAAAAAAATCCCTTTAAAGAGCCGTGCAGTGAAAGGTTGTCGCTCCCTGTGCATGAACCCGTCTCAATGGGAGGCAAGTATCCACATCGCTGGGGTGAATTGTGCCCACTGATTGGTAACCATCCAGTGGGTGCACAGCTACAATTCCCAGCATACCCTTTCAGCTGCAGTTTGTCACGGCATGCTGGGAGCTGTAGTTCTGCAACTGTTGGAAGCTGTTGCTTTATAGGGCATGCTTCCAGTTGGGCTATTGAGTATCCCATACTCATAAAAGGACTCTAATTTAAAGACCATCCCACCAATCCAGAGTTCCAGCAGAGTTCTCCGGTTTATGTTCTTAATACATCATCTGTTGGGTTAATGGTTTTTCACGTTAAGGTTACCATGGAGCCAACTTATTTTGCTTGGTCTTGGAGGAGTTTGTGTGGGTTGGTTTATAGCTCGCCTATAACAGGCAGCTATCCTTAAGATGTGCATCCATCCATCCATCCCATGGTCAGTGTTACTTCCACTCTGCAGGCCGATATATCATAACTTGTAATGAGGGCGGCTACACATTAACCCTGTCTGCACCCACATGACACTCTGTGGTTCTCTGTAGTCACCAGAATACTTACAATTCCTTCCCTATTAATAATTGCCAGGAGTATCTCACATGTCTCTCCTGGTACATCTGCTCTGGTGATTTATACTGTCCCATTGTCAACATGCATTGTCATCTTGGCCAGAGCATTTTATGGAGTCTTTAATTGAATCCATTTTAGCACTTAATTATAGAATTGAACTTTTTTTTTTTTTCCTAACCACGGACGCGCTAAAGATACTCGTTGTTGCCCTCATCCACTCCTGAGTCGACTACTGCAACTCGCTGTTCATTGGCCTGCCCCCTCACCAGACTCTCCCCTCCTCTCCCCTCTCCAATCCATACTAAATGTGGCAGCTAGACTCCTTTTTCCATCTAGGGGTTTCTCAGATGGCTCTGTACTATGCCAGTCACTGCAATGGCTGCCCATCCACTGCAGAAAGGCATTTAAACTCCTCACCCACAAAGCCCTCCACAGTGCCGCGCCACCGTACATTGCTTCCCTCCCTTCCGTACACCACCCAGCCAGCACACTCTGATCCGCTAAGGCACTAAATACCCCTCTAATACAAATCTTACATGCCTCCAGAACTTCACCAGAGCAGCACCGATCATCTGGAACGCTCTACCCCAAGGCATCCGGACCATCCCCAATGCACAAAATTTCAGACACACCTTAAAAACACGCCTCTTCAGGGGGGCATACCAAATCTCCTGACCTAGTCCCTCTGCCCCTTCCAACAGCTCCTAACACCTTCTACCCTGCTTATCACTTATGACCTCTACCCCTGTACCTCCTTACTGCCCCCACCCTGTTTGCCTCCTAATAACTAATTTCCACATGTAATTCCCATACTGCTTGTGTTTCCCCGTGCCTCACCTCCCCCACCCCTTGGTTTCAAACTGATTGTATACCACATGTAATTTGTTGTATTGTTTCCCGTGCTCTGTGGTAGGCACTGCGGAATAAATTGGCGATATACAAATTAAGATGATCCTAAATCCATCTGATCTAGGCTCCTGAGCTGTGCTATTTCATTACAGCACCTCTACAGGCAGGATGAAGTATTGTAGTTCCATACATTGTGAGATTGTTGAGCCTCGCTGTATATGTAGATAGCAGTTCATAATGGAGGGGTCTTGTCTAGACCAACTCGGTGCTATATAGGGGTCCTGTGGTATAAAGAGGCATGTCGGTACAGTAACAATTTTAAGGATGAAGACAATCCTTTTATATTTGTGGGTTCATTGGATGTTTACCTCCTTAGGCTCGGTTCACACTGGGCGGATTTGCCGCAGAAATTCCGTCCAGGAATTTCGCCGCAGCAAATCCGCCTGCGGCTGCTAATCCCGAGGTTAGCCAGCCATGGGGATGAGAGTTCTCAGAAATCTCGTCCACACGGGACTGTGAATCCGCGTCGTGGCAAAGCTGGCAGAAGCCATCGCTGCAGCGCGGATTTACCCGCCGCAGCATGTTCCTTTTCTTTTCTTCCGCTGCGGCCACGCTCTCCTCTACGGGAGCGCCTGCCGCAGCGGAAGAGCGAGCTGCTAGGCCACTTCAAGACCTGCGGGTAAGTGCCACGGGTTTTGAAGCAGCGCTTCTCCCGGCGAAAATCTCGCGTTTTTTCACTGCAGCCAAACCGCGAGATTTCCCCCGGGATTCTGGTGTGTGTGAACCCAGCCTTAATGTCCGGTGGTCCACAATCATGGCGGTCCTGCAGATGCTCTACAAGAGGAGGAGGATTGTGACTGTGTATCCCCTGCTGAATAGAACGGCATAATCCACAGTCAGCAAAAATGTCACGTGATGCAAGAACACAGGCGTGTAGCTGTGTGCCGAACAGCAAGGCCCAGCACAGAGGGATCTTAAAGAGCTGGGGAGCCTATTTCATGGCCCCCCCACACACACACACACTTTAAATGTCTGTGAATTGGAACATAGTTTACATTCCAAGAGGGCAGACTTGTCCTGATTCTATCAACTTGTACAACTGTGTTGGTTGGACTTTATCATGACCGGTTTTCAGTGTTGGAGTACAAACTATAAAAATTTTCTAGTCATTGACAGCAAGCAGATTAAGAATTGCGATGAAGTGTATAGTATGGAGTGTTTTAGACCTAGCTCTTGTAATCCTCCGAGCCTGTTGCCTTTCCTTGCACTTCGTGTCTTGGAGTCTGCAGTAATGTGGCCAGCACATGGGTATCTTGGATGCTGCCCAGCGATGGTTATGCTGCTTGATATTAAACATGTGGCGGCTGCTTTAGTACTTCCTGCGTCTTGTCCCTGGAAAGTGGAATGGGAGGATAAAATCCTAAAAGGAAGCTTGTATGGATTGTCATCCTGCTTTCCTAGAGTCCTGAACAGGAAACTTGTGATTGTGACTTCTAGGAGCCTGGGAAAGCTGGTTAACTAGTATGAGGGCTGGAATGGGAAGCATGTTGGGTAATAATTTCATGTGTTCTAAGTTAGTAGGAGAGGAGCCTCTTATCTCATGACCATGGTGGTTGTAAAAAGCGTCCTTCGCTCTGGAGGATTGGTCCTGTCCTACATTATTACACTGACAGCCCATTCATGTGAAATGCCTCTTTTTCCCTATGGAGGTGCTGCTGAAAAATTAAAGCCACCCCTCTAGCCCAAACAAAGGTTGCCATCGTGCTTCTCTGACTACCCCATACAGACTGTGCATTAGGATGCATTGGTCTAAGCACGCACGGATACCGCTGCTGAATCCCACAGTAGAATCTGTGCGTGCCCGCAGGCATGGGGAGCAAAATAGATTTTCTTACCTCTCCAGATCCAGTGCGGCTTTCCTCCGTCACAACTGGATCTTTCTAAAGTATGGCAGATGTGACCAGGCGCACCGGCTAA
Source organism: Eleutherodactylus coqui (assembly GCF_035609145.1). NCBI lineage: Eukaryota > Metazoa > Chordata > Amphibia > Anura > Eleutherodactylidae > Eleutherodactylus > Eleutherodactylus coqui. Next base: position 138,721,432 of record NC_089844.1, read on the forward strand.
CGCACCCGACACATGCGCAGTGCTTTTAATTATTTTTTAATTCTTCAGATATCCTCCTTTCCTGCGGATCCATGGTCCATCCACAGTGACGGCTGCGGCAGTCCGCAGATCAGACGGTTTCCACTGGCTTCAATGGAAACCATCCGCGCAGAATCCACAGGAAAATGGAGCATGCTGCGATCTCTTCCTGTGCGTGTGATCCGTACACTAAGAGAAAAATTACATCTGACTGCTGTTTACTGTCTTGTGGATGCTAATGCCTCCCTGTTGGTGGCTTGATTTGTGGGTCTCCCGCACGGGTACCGCAAATCGATTCCGCCCATGGACATTGGGTCTAAAACACTACATAGTAACATAGGTATGTTTCAGCCTTACACACTAGATCCATCTAGTTCCGCCTATTACCCCCAGTGTTAAGGCAAAAAGCCCTAGGAGGTAAAATTCGATTTTCCTACTTGTAAAAAAATAAAAAATAAAAAATAAATTCCTTTTTAAACTCCAATCTGGCAATCAGAATATAGCGACCCTTTTCTAGTAATCAGTGACATAAATGGGTTCTTTTCATGTGTTTTCTGTCCATATTGCAGTCAGTTGCACTCAAAGTTCCTGCGTTAATACAGGGTCAATTTACACCAAATGACTTATCATGGTAAGCGAGGTCAGAGTTCACTCGGGCAGCCGGTTTAAAAAGACCGATACATCGTTGGCTCGTTCAAAAGAGAAATTGTTCAGTCCCATTCATTGTATAAGTGAGGGACTGATTGATGGGTATTTAACCCTTTCCAATCCACTGTCTGACGTCTAAAGACATTATGATTTGAGGCTTTACAGGTCCGATGTTAGAAGACGTCCGTCGGGGTTCTCTTACTGTATATTGCCAGCCTCTCTGCTGTCGGAGCCTATCCAACGTGTCACCTCATGCAGTACTGGCTTTAGCCAGCATACAGCGCCGTTGTATAACAGCAGAAAGAGTAAGCCCCCTAGGAAAACCAGGATACAAATTGGATTGGAAAGGGTTAAACCAAACAATTACTGGAGTCAATGATGATTTATGTATGCCTGCATAAAAGGAACAAAAAGTGAACTATGTATCTTGTCTGATCACTGGCTGCATTTACACGGAATGATTAATTGTTTTTGCTCATTTGAACGATAATCGTTTCGTGTAAAAGGGCCTTAACAAGTAGGGATTATCCAAAGTGGAGCGTACCTTTAAAGGGGTTGTTCAAGTGTGAAAACATTTTCACACTTAAAACAGTACAACTCACTCTGGTCCCCTAGGCAATCCAGAGCTTCGGTTCCCACGGTCCTCCTGACGTGATGTGTGAGCCGCTACCACCTGACCACTGCAGCGGTTCCATGCTGTTCTCGTGGCGACTTGGCTCGCAGCATCTCAGTGGTGATAGGACAACATTTCATGACTGATGCATCGCTCACCTGGTAGCCATTCATAATCGGAGACCAGGAGGACAGCGGGGCTGCAGCGTTGGATTGCTGGAGGAAGAAATAGGTGAGTACAGCAGCTTTTATTTTAGTGCATTTGCGGCCTTGTTCCCGCTTGTGTCGGAGCCTTGTTCGATGCGCACACCGCTATTCTTTCTGTCGACGTGACAAAACCCGGAGCCATTGGCTTTGATTATGTATAGAAGCCATGATTCACATTTGTACAGAGGGGTTGTGTGAGTGTAAAAATCTGTTTTCTTCACTTAAACGGCACCTCCTCTTGTCCGTGGGCAATTGGCTGTACTGCAGGTCAGCGCAGACTATGTACATGTGAAGGAGCATGGGTCTCTGTTCATTTCAGCAGCAGGCCTCATGGTGTATCTGAGTAGGCTCGCTGAGGTGTGAGGAGGCACATTGGCATTGAGGGTGCTTGTTACTTCATCCCCCTCAATCCGCACTCTGAAGTGACTTCCTCCCCATCTCCATGGTACATGACCTGAGGACTGTCTTGTTTGTTTCCTGAAATCCTGTGTGATTGAGATGAGAATCCTCGGCATGTCGCAGGAATGTCGTTTTGCCCTGTGCTGACACCATCAGTTTTTCTGTTTTTTCACCTGAGGGTTGGATACTCTGAAGCAGAAGGGTGCTATACGTCCCTCTATGGCACAGATGAGGGCAAATGCAGACCTGGCTGTCTAATTGGATTTTCTTGCCACAACTTGCACAAAACTCTTTCCGTTTGGTGTACGCAGCACCTTGTATTTCTTTGTCCTTTTATTACAAATGAGTGAATCAATCCGTTTAAAAGGGGGTAAAAAAAAAACAATTTAAAAGTTTCCAGGACTCCAGAATGTGCATTCTGCCCCGCGGGGCGCCTATACAGGGGTGCAGCTTGATGTCATTTTTAATACCGCTGTAGTTAGCTAATGCCCACGGACGGATTTCTGCCGCGTTTCCCGTGGCGGAATAATGCAGCTATTAGTTTCTATTAAACCTAGTAGCTTTTCTGCCTCTCGGTGCTCACATGCGTAATTCTGCTGCGGATAAAAATGGCGGCATGTTCTATTTCACCGCGTTTTTCTATTAATATAGTATTAATGGAGACCGTGGAAAAATGAGAACTTTTTCCGTGATCACCAGCAGACTTTTTGTTTACCACCGCGGTGTTAATCCGCAGGTATATCCCGCTCCGTCCGTGGGTATGAGCCCTTAATTTTACTTAAAGGGGAAATCCTTTTTACATTCTTTGTTTTATGACTAATGTTCCAGCAATGTGTTATCCGAGACGTTAACAAAAAAGAAACCGTGTGACACGTGAAAACTTGTCAGACCAGGATAGTATCATTAGTCAACTAATGAGCATCTAATAACATGAAGTAGTCTTATGTCATTGGATTTAATAGAGCACCTGAAGTAGTCACCTCCTGCTCAGCAGATTGAGAGCCCCTTGGTACGGACTGTCAGCGCACGGCTCAAGGGTTCAGCACTGTCGGACGTGATAGAATGAAGTCATTAAGCCTGCCTGTCCACGGGCGTATTTTCGCTGCGGCGTAATCTGGTGGCGTGGAATGCAGTGAACGCTTTCTATAGCATTGCTATGGAAAGCACAGCCCCCTTGTCCATGAGCGGAGAACCATAGCAATTGTCCGCGGGCGGCCAATCGTGGCATGCCACGATTCTCAGTGGTGAGCCTGTCAGATAGGCTCAGTGCGGACAACCGTCAAATGGCTCCTGCTCTCCGCCATGAAACATCGCTACGCCCGTGGACCAGCAGCCTAAGAGAGTTGTCCCCAATGTATCAACTCATTCCCCTGTCCAGGGGATAGACGTTAAGTATCTGATAGGACTGCTGAAGGGCCTTATGGACACTCCGTGTAATGCCTCCGTGAGATGCTGTATACCGCTGGAGTAGAGGGTGAATTGACCTGCTGCCCGGGGAGCCGCACCACAGCTCTGGCTTTGCCTCGGCTAATTGGGCATCCTGTGTGGTCGAGATTTTTGACAAATCTTGTCCACATGGCTGGCCAATATTTGGATTAGCGCCCGCAGGCGGATTTGCCGCAGTGTAATCCCATACGGAATTTCCGCGGTAAATCCGCCCTGTGTGAACCAGCTTAAATGTACAGCATTACGTATCCGATCCTGAGATACAAGCTGTATTATGGTCCACAGAGGCTTTCACAACTGGAAACCGTCAACAAGCTTGTTGACCTGTCATAATGCATAACGGGCGACATCTGGTGTAGGGATAACCTTTCCCACGTCGCCGAACTGTGTGCAGATACTGAATAAAGGTATATTAACATAGGCGAATGCAAAATTAGTCCAAAGTTTCTTGGACCAAAATCGAGCTCGTAAACGTGATTTTTAATTACAGACCGTCCCTGACCTGCGAACATTTTGATTTGCGAACTTCGCAAGATGCGAACAATCTGTCTGGCATTACATCATTCTGCACAGTATGATGTAGTGCTATGGCTATAACCTCATACTGTGCGGGCATCAGACAGGCTTCTATCAAGCCTGATAGAAGTCTGTCTGGTCAGATCGCAAGACACTGTGTGGTTGGTAGGCAGCCAGGGGCCTTTTGAAAGTCCCTAGGGCTGCCTATGCAGAGCGCCTATCGAAACGCCAAAAAATACTAAAAATAGCAAACTTGCATCAAAATTGCATTTACGTGCTTTTTTTTTTTTTTTTTTTTTTTTTTTTTTTTAGGCTCTCATAGCAAATGATGAACAACTCGTAAATCAGAATTGCAGCCCTTTGTATTCAGGACCATTGGTCCCAGAGAATAATCACTTGTAAAAAGCAATATGAACTTAATGTGGCGTTTTCACGTACGGCTTCCGTCCATACCACGTGTGGATAGAACTCGTGCATGAAAATCGCCCGAGTGGTAGTAGCTGTCACCTAAGGAGGCAGAATTGTAAGTGCAGCTCTGAAGTGTAACACAGAATCAGTACTATATAAGTAATGGAATGGGCTCACAAAGTTAGACTTCTGTAGACTTCCTCTATATATTCTTACTTTTACTCTCCTAGAGCTGTGATAACGCCCTTTCTAAGCGGGCATCACCCGTCGTGTCTTTATGGCAGATACAGCAAACACAAAGTCTGTTTTCCTGGCTTGTAACTTTAGAAAAGCGCTTTGTCACACAATCCCCATGGAGGACCGGCCCGCATTTTTCTGCTCTGATACAATAGGGCTCTTTAATGCACAAACAAGCTCAGCCTGCATGTTTGTTGCCGTTTTGGGAAAGCGCTGACTCAGGGGGAATTTCTGCTTAAACAGTAACCAGTAAATGTACAGGCAAGCAGCGGTGACCGAAAGCAGCCTGAGCGAGCCAAAGTCAATGAGGGCTTTCGTCCCATTGCAAGACATGGATCTTTCCCAGCGTTCTGAACCTTGATATGTATTTATTTTTTTTTTTGTGCCCATGGGATTTAAAAGAAACAGTAAATAAGTAGGTTTGGTTTGTACAGTAAACTTAGCGATGACTGAGGTTTTATAAATGGTGCCGGCACGCTGCTGATTGTGCCAACTAGGCAATCGATCCCCAGCCTGGAAGTATCATAAGTTTGTGGTAGTAAGGAACAGGTCACGATAAGCTTCTGTTATATTAATCCAGTGTCAGGGCCTACACTCTAATCCAGTATTTATTTTTTAAAGTTCTGCTGGTTGTCATTGGGAACAGTCAGCAAGCTTGTCGACAGTCACATCTCTAACACCTTAGCTGAGCTCCTATGATAGTTACTTTTTCCTGTGTCTGATTGGTGTAAGGCCTGGCCTTCTGGCTAAATCTGAAGTGTGGTCATAAGTAGAGATGAGCGAGCACCAAAATGCCCGGGTCCGCGTTATTCAAGTCGAGCTTTTTGTAATATTCGAGAGCTGTATTCGAGTAACGAACCCCATGGAAGTCAATGGGAGACTCAAGCATTTTTGTATTGGACCTGCCAGGTGCCTAGCTCTTTTTTTTTTTTTTTTTTTTTTTTTTCCTCCCCCCCCCCCCCCCCCTCTCTCTCACTCTCTCCTGTTCACTCGGCTCTAGTCATAAGTTCTCTATAGGACTAAGCTGCACTTCTAGGAGTTTCTTTGTATCCTGCTGGTTTGTTACATGTAAAGGTGTACTTGCCCGTATAACTACAATATCTATCTGTGAAACTCGCTCTATCGCACTCCTAAACCTGCGATTGTAGTGCATTATGTGAGAAAAATGCATCGCTGCGCTTGTGATTTTTAAAATTTTTTTTGTTTCTTCCCTGCATGTGAAAAATTTCAATAATAAAAATAGAAAAACATGCATCGCACACGAATGAAAATCAATTTTTTTTTTAGCTCCCGTAGGAAATAAGTGTTCCAGTCTCCCAAAAATAGGGTGTCATTTTTTTTTTTTTGGGCCTGATTTCGCACTTGTAAACCTTCAATTTTTGAATTCTGCAATTGTGATTAATTTTTTCGGCAGGATGCATTTCTGCATATGCAATCTTCACGTGCTTGAAAAAAATAGCATGTTCTAGAAGTTAAATTAAAAATATATAATTTTTTTTTTCTTCTTCCCGCATACACGTATAGGAAATAATGGGCGATTTCTTGAACCAGAACCAAAAATAGGACCTGCAATTTTTGTATCTCGGGCCTTCAGTGTTAGAGATAATAATCTCCCATGTACATAAAACAGATTGCACTTTAATGGTTTCTTGATGTGAGGTCTGTCCCTACCGCTATGGGATGGGATGTGTGCGTGAATGCTGTCCGTGTAAATACTGCCTGAATACCTCCTTACGTCTTCAGCTGGTTTCTATCAGTCACGTACCATGTCTGAAATATTTTCTTCAGCCGAGGGGGGCGGACGTCATGTTTAATGACGGAGTGAGGAGAATGAACAGCTTAACTTGGAGTATTCCTGGAACATCACAGTTTTGGGGCTCTGGGTTGGGATACGAATGCAACCACTACATTTTTGGAAGTCTTACAAGGGATCTGTGGAGCAGGAATGCTCAGTAGTAACACACTGGGAAGTCTAACCATTGTCTGACTGTAAATACTAGGGGGGAGACCAGACCATAGAGAGTTCTTGTTTAAGGGCGACTATGCTCAAAATGTAGTCTTAAGCTTTAAGTCCACTAGAAAAATACAATCCCCGTAGATTTCTGCAGCGGATTTGCTTTAAATGGTATTTTTTTCTTGCATGCAGATATCCCCACCTATAGATAGCAATGCGGCCGATCAGTGCAGAATCCGCACTAAAATGTGTGAAAAACGCAAATTGATTAAAATGCCATTTGCAGGTGCAAAATTCACTTTAATTGACTGCAGATGGCCAATGATTTTCCTATGGGCAAAATTTCACTTGCGAAATCTGCAATTCAATTTTGCTAGCGGACATGAGGCCTATGGTGGCTTCTCCAGGGTTGGAAAAATTGACAGTTCGCCCCCGCCCCTCGTCCAAGAAACAGCGCCACTCTTGTCGTATGCTGTGTCTAGTATTGCAGCTCAGCCCTTTATGAGAACCTGCGTTGTTGTAGAGGCTTTGCTGGTTATTCATGTAGTCTGTTTTTCGTTCTTCTGGACTTTGAGTTGTCTGGCAGCCCTGTAGTCCACAACCCTGATGCAGAAGTATAAGCAGCCGGCCATGGGGATAAGGCTGGTGGTTGTTAGCCGAGCAGAACCGTCTGAAACTAGTTATGGAACAGAAAAAAGCCAACATGCAAAAATCAGTTCTGTCCATCAACGTTGGCGCCCCACAATGTAAAAAGCGATTGAAGTAAATGTCTAGCTTGGTAGAAGCCTGATGTCACCACAGTTCCCAGTCTTTACACTTCTTAGTCATGGCCAAAAGTTTGAGACTTTTCACTAAGGCTTACGTCCATGAGGAAAATCAGGCCCGCGTGGCTTTCTGCTGCGAATGCACTAGAATAGTTTTTTTATTTTTTTTTTGGTTAGAGATAAAATTGAGATGGAGCTCCTGATTAGTGATTAAATGGAGCATGTCAAATTTTTGCGGACTTGCGGTTTTTTTTTTTTCTCCACGGATTTGCGAAATATAATTTTACCATGGTCATAGCCCTAAGGGCGCATTCAGACGACCGTATATCGGCTGGGTTTTCACGCCCAGCCGATATACGGTGTCTAGCTCTGCAGGGGGAGGAGGCTGGAAGAGCCGCCAGCAGTGCTCTGAGCTCCCGCCCCCCCTCTCCGCCTCCTCTCCACCCCCTTGCACTATTTTCAATGAGGACAGGCGGGATGGGGGCCGGGATAATTTCCCCCAACTTGGGCCTGCCCCATCCCACCTTCTCTCATTGCAAATAGTGCAGAGGGGTTGGAGAGGGGGCGGGAGCTTGGAGCACTGCTCCTGGCTCTTCCAGCCTCCTCCCCCTGCAGAATGAGACGCCGTATATCAGCCAGCGTGAAAACCCAGCCGATATACGGTCGTGTGAATGCACCCTGAGTTTGCTGCTTCAAGGTACGTTTACATGTAGCAGCAATGCTGCAGATTTTCGGCAACGGAAGATCCACGTTAAAATCCGCACCAGAAATCGGGTCAAAGTCCGCAGCATTGGTTGGTTTTTGATAAAGAAATGATGTGGGCTTTATATTGTGGAGCATCCGCAGCATTTCTGCAATGTGTAAATGATCCCCTAGTGGATTTAGATCTTTTTCAGCTAGGCTCACAGTAATATATGCACAAAAAAACTTCTGTGGACCCTTGGCATCATGTTGTGCGAGATGCGCAATGAGCATATGTCAGTTTGACAGCGGCATTAGTCAGATGTTTCGATGGTTACTAAGGTACAATTTAAACTCTTTTCGTTTGTTTCTACAATACTGATGAAAAATCAAGTTTAGGTAAAAACTCCATATTTACACTGACTTTTTTTTCCCCCAAGACTAATACAAGACGTGCTGACAAGCTGAATATCCGATTCTGGGCCGAATTCTTGCCTAATCGGTGCTTGGAGGTTACCACCATTTCTGTGCTTTTGTTTGTCCACTTTCTTTTTGAGGATTGCCCACAGATTCTCAATGGGATGAAGATCTGGGGAATTTCCTGGCCACGGATCCAAAATTTCCAAGTTTGTTTCACTGAAACGCTTAGTTATCATTTTTGCCTTGTGACATGGTGCCCCATCATGCTGGAAAAGCATTGTTCATCACGTTGCTTCCTGAGGGTGGTTGGGGGGTGGGGTCATTTGGGGGCGCGGTGCTCGCCGAGTGTGGCAGGGGGCGCGGTGCTCGCCGAGTGTGGCAGGGGGCGCGGTGCTCGCCGAGTGTGGCAGGGGGCGCGGTGCTCGCCGAGTGTGGCAGGGGGCGCGGTGCTCGCCGAGTGTGGCAGGGGGCGCGGTGCTCGCCGAGTGTGGCAGGGGGCGCGGTGGTAGTTGCTTGCGTTGGGGATGCTGTTGATCGCCAAGGGTGTTTAAATGCGTCTTTATTCATGGCTGTGTGGATGACAAGTAGCACCTGAGGTTGCTGAGACCCCCTTGTTGAAGTCCCTTGATATAAGCTGATCAGTGTCCCCTTCTAAGCCCCACAGTGGTCAGCTGTGTTGCCGCCTGGCTAGCAGCGTCTGTGTACATACCTTCCTTGTACAGAAGCCACCATGACCGTGGCATTTGTCTGTCTTTGCTGTGTAAGGTGAAGCCCTCCGTCATGTTGCTGTTTCTGTTTCCTCCCTGTTTTCTCATGTGGATGATGTAGCCTTGGTGGTGGTAAGGCTGGGAACCTTGTGCCCGTGGTTATTAGACTGTGGTTGTGGCTGGCACCCTCTCAAACACTAACCTTGCGTGTAAAACGGGCTGCAAACCAAAACACTCCCCACTGGGCAGAGGTGCCCGAACCCACAAGAAAGATTAGATGGTGTATCCGTTCCTTGTGTCTCTATGCAACAGCCGCTTTATTTCTGTGGGCAGATAGAAATGTCTGCGGGAAGCGCAAAATGTCAGGAAAAGAAAGTTCCCTGGAGGAAGAGGGAGGCAGTTCCTGACCTGGTTTACAGGGATTTATGGACTGGAACTTGTGAGAAATCAGTTCCAATGACTTCACAAGCCGCTTTGTTAGCAGAGATAATATCAATAGAGAGATATAGCTAAGATATACTATCAGTCTCCTGCACAGCCCATTGGACTCCTCAGGAGGCCCAAATCACGCTTGGTTAGGTGAATGGGGCCTGTGGATGTGTTGGCGCATGTCAAATGTAAACCTAAAATCTGTTCTCACAGCCTTCTATATGCCAATTATGGGTTATCCCAAGATTACCTATCCACAGCATCTTACCACTGAGACCCCAACTGATCCTGAGAACGGGGGTCCCGTATCTCCCACTCCTGCTCATTTCACCCCTGCAGTGAGGAGACGATTGAATGGAGCGCTGACCAATCATGCGCTTTGTTACTCCATTCATTTCAATAGGGCTGCTGGAAGCGCTCAGCTGACAGGTAGCATGCATGCGTGGCCGTAGTTCCCTCCATTCAAGATTGTCCTTACTGCAGGAGGTGCTGTCAGTTGGTTATGGGGCCCCTCTTCTTGGAATGGGTGGGGGTCTTAGAGTTGAGACCTGACCAATCAGACTTTTATTCCTTAACTTGCAGGTTGGGGATATAAGTCGATATTGAGAATCCATGTTTAAAGGTACGTCCACAAGTTGTGGATTTTGTTGCGGATCCACAGTAGATTTCACCCTTTCAATCGAAGGGCTTAAGGCCTCATGTCCACTTGAAAAATACAATCCGAGCAGAATCTGCCGCGAATTTGCTTTAAATGTTTTTTTTTGCATGCAGATATTCGCACACAATGCTATCAATGTGATAGCAATGTTGCCGATCCGCGTGGAATCCACAGCAGAATGGAGCATGCCGCGTTTTTTTCCCGCGCATGAAAAATGCAATTCTTTTAACATGCCATCCACGGGTGCAAAAATCAATTTAATGGACCGCGTATGGCTAATGATTCCCTATGGGCAAAATCCGCGGCGGAAATCCGCAATTCAATCTAGCTAGTGGACATGAGGCCTAAGTCTGATGTTTTTTTTTTTTTTTTTTTTTTTTTTTATGCGGGATTTTGTATGGTTTTTGGTTGCTGAAATTCCATTGTGGAAATCCTGCACCTTTTTCGCAACCTGTGAATAGATTCTTAAAGAAATAACACTTAAAATGTGCCTCTGAATACTTGTAGCATTGACATTGGTGAAATGCGTAAGCTCTGGTCACTACTGAATTCAAGAGTGAAAAGAAGTATATAGATCACTCACCCCTTTGGTGCTGTTTAGAGATTACTGAGTAGTGCCTAAAAGGTTTAAGTCCTTTCTTGCCACACTGTTACCGCTAGGAGTGAACCTAGGCCTTATATCAGCAGTTGGCTGCCTCTTCTAAGGAGCACTTGGCATTTAATGTAAGCTTGCAGTGCATTGTGAGATGTCTCCCCGCTTTCCCCTGTCCAGTGCGGTACCACACATCTAAGGCAGTTGTGCAATGTCTTAAGAAGCCTCCAGTGACGGCTGATTTCCAGGAACCTCTGCAGCTGGAGTCCTTATTAATGGAAACAGATTGGAAATCATTAACGAGGACTTGGCTTTCCCACGGATGACATGTGCCTAGCTTCTGTCACTATGATCTGCGTGCAGTTGATCATGGGCATACTGAGAGTTGTAGTCCCACAGTTGGTTATTGGAGCTACAGGCTGCTTATACTTCCTCTCAACATTCGACATGGCATACAAATAGACGGAGTCCATGAACCTATCAGATATTCCTGAGTTATGAGAATTATAAGAATAACGGACGGTAAAAGGGCCTTATGCGTCTTGTGAAAAAAAAAAAACGCTTTAATTGACCCCTCTTGTGCCAGGGCCCTGCCCCCTCCTTGCCGCTGACTATCCTGTAAACAAATTTTCTTCCTTTTCTGTGGAGTTTCACACTTAAAATCATCTGAGTTATCAAAAAATGGCAATTATGAAAGATCTTTTCTGAGAATTGGAAGCAAGACTGCAAGTTGTACATTTCCCCTCATGACAGGAAACCATGCAGAACAGTTATTACTTGTAGTTTACCAAGAGAGAACATATTTTGCATATGAAAACTGGTTTCTCAGATGTTGCATGCAGTCGTGAAATGCGTCAGCTCTGACCTAACTTTACTGCAGTTGTGTATGTGGCGGCAGGATGTACGGCCGCTGAAGATCTAGGAGGTTTCTGTGTTTGCTGTGCAGGTCTAATGTGTACATCAGCATTTAATTTTTGCTACAGACACTTCATTCTAGTGAGTGTTTACCTTCCCCATTATTTTTTGTGGTTGCCCTATTTAGACGACAACCTAACAATCTGATCAATAATCTCTGCTGGTGTCACCGATGATCCGCTGTATTTATTGAGAGAACCCAGCAGCAAGTGTTCAGTTTCTCTGCAGCACCCCCACAGGAGAAATGAAGTATCACATGGCTCCCATTAAAATAGGCTTTTTGTGTAATGCATTGACAGACTGGGTCCTCCAGAGGTGTTTGGAGACCTTTTTAGGCGTTCTCCTCTGTCTGGTGGATGCAGGTCCTAATGGTCGATCTCTCAACTCAATATTACCTGATAGACAATTCCTGTAATGATTTAGGGTATGTTCACACTTGCACATTGCTGTGCATTTTTTTGCAGATTTTGGTGCCGATCTGCGGCAATTTTCACCCTTTAGGGCTCATGTCCACGGGCAAAATATGATTTAAGATCCGCAGCGGATCTCCCGCATGCGGATCCGCATCCCATAGGGATGCATTGACCACCCGCGGGTAGATAAATACCCTCGGATCGTCAATAAAAGGGATTTAAAAAAAAATGGAGCATGGAAAAATCCGGACCATGCTCCATTTTCGTGCGGGTCTCCCGCGGGGACGGCTCCCGCGGGCTTCTATTGAAGCCTATGGAAGCCGTCCGGATCCGCGGGAGACCTAAAATAGGAATTTAAAGTATTTACCATCCGGCGCGGGCGGGGAAGGTCAGCTGTTCCTCACGGCCGCATCTTCCTTGCTTCGGCTCGGCGGATGTGCCCGGCGCATGCGCGCGGCACGTCGGCGACGTGCCGCCGGCGTCAGGAATTCATCCGCCGGCCGAAAATGAAGATCCGGCCGTGAGGAACAGCTGATCTTCTCCGCCCGCGCCGGATGGTAAATACTTTTAAATTGCTATTTTCAGCGCTCATGTCCGCGGGGCAGGAGGGACCCGCTGCAGATTCTACATGTAGAATCTGCAGCGGATCTGATTTTCCCCGTGGACATGAGGCCTTAGGCTGAAATCTGCAGTAAATTGGCGACCTGTGGCCGCCGCCTATAATTGTGGCCCAAGGCCATTAGTGGTCTAACATTATGACTCTTTGTCCCGCTGGCGCTGATATCCGCACCCTCCAGAGGTCCCTATCCCAGCTCTAAAAGTAGATTTTGATTGGTTTAATAGCTTTTTCCAGTGTTGGGCTGTGGCACAGTACATTGTGTTCCCGGCTGGACTGGTGTGAAGTTCTATATATACGTTGTGCTTTTCTCTTTTCATTAGTAATATATGGCCGTGTTTCCTGTAGTCCGTCCCTGCTGTAATCTAAACCATGTGGCAGAATCCAGCTTGCGTGTCCTTGGAAACCCCTTTTTCCCTATGGAAATCCAGGCTAGGCGAGTACTACCATATTAGGCTTTATGGCGTTCTCTGCTTAATGTATTTTCCATGTTTCTGAACCGGCCTTTTTTTCTTTAGTAACTTTTGCTTTCTCTGAGCCTCGAAAGTTGGTGGGACTGTGCAAAGTAATGTCAGCACCTCGGGGGTTACTGGCCTGGGGACAAGGGCCGGGCGGGCATGATTCAGTCATCTGTCAGTCGGATCCCAGTTATTTGTGACGTTCAGGAAGTGTCACTTGTGCTGCTGTAGAAGTATTTAACACACCTTCTTGTATTGTAAACTCAAGGTAACTTGCAGATCATAACACACCAACTCCGATGCCCCGGGGCAGTTTGTATTTGGCCGTAACCCGATTTATACTTTATAGGAGATTGTTTTAGACCTCTACCAATTTTTCTCCTCTCGTCGTCATTGCCTGTGACTCTAAGGGTATGTGTATATATAGCTGAAATACGGGTGAAATTTATGTTGACAATCAACGCACTTAGAGCGCCCTTCGTTCTCCGGCGCAACTCGCATCGGACTCAGAGTGCCGTCTGATTATGCACAGGCTGCACGTTAACATACATTAGCATGTTTATCTCTTGTCCGTGGTACCAGCAAAAATAGGACATGTGATGAGTTTCTTCATGTGGACCATTAGGCTACGTAAAATGTGCAAAGCCTCATGGGCTGTAATGTGGGCCGTGTGCTGTCCATGGATTAACAGGGACAGAGCACAGCCCCAAATTTTTCTAGTGTACCGGAGGTCTCAATCTGCATCAAAATCCGCAAGTGAACACGCAGATCTGCACCAAGATCGTGAACATACTGTGAACATATCCTTCGGACCCTTCATACTGCAGATTTTACCACAGGTTTTGTGCTGATTATACATCAAACTGGTGGCAAATCTGCGTCATTTAGGTGCATCATTGAATAATATATGTGGTGGATCCACTGAAGGCTGCCGGAGAGCGCTGACAGCGCAAAGAGGGGGAACGCCATATTTTCTGACATCTGTGGATATGTAGCGGACTTCAAGCCAAAATCCGTAGCAATGGTGCAGATTTAAACTCTATTTTGGATGCAGTAAAATGGAGCAGAGATGGAAAGCCCAAATGCAGGTGTGAAAAGTCCCTTAACCTAAACTCCTCCTGAGTTATGTACTCCGGAGCTGTATTCACAATTCTGCTGGCTGACAGTGGAAACATTTGTCTAGCTCATATAATGCAATGGGACAGTTATTCCTAGATCAGATTACAAGTTCTGATGTAAAGGTGACTTTTCCCAGAATGCTTATCACCAGCCAGCTCTGCAGCTTCATTCTCTACTGTGATCTATGAAAGTCATTATTATAAAGTGTCAGCGGGAAGCCTTCTCTCCAGAGAGGTACAATATAACCGCACAGGACATTCATATTAAGGTCATGTGCATAGTACATTAGCTGGAAGCTAAATCAGGATTGTGGACAATATTCCCATTTAAACTTGCAAATGCGCAATTCAGTCCGTGAATATGCAGCGTACTCATGGTCCGAAATCCACATGTTTCTGCGTATTGGCTGTTTTTTGTTTTTGCGCACATAAAAAAAAAGACTTACAACAACCGATGGGTTTTGTGCATAAGTACGCAGCAATTAAGCATGCTTCCTGCACATTTATGCGCACCCATTGATTTTAAATGGGCGATTTCAGTGCATAAGATGCACCAAGACAGGACATGCTGTGTTTTTTTTCCATGTGATCGAGAGCCGCATGAAAAATACACAGCTGTGAATGAACCCATTGAAATGAATGGGCTGTACTCACTGCATATTACACTGTGTATTTACGCCCATGCGAACGAGCTCTGAAGGCCCTTTTACACGCAACGATTTTCGCTCAAATCGCTCAGCCATCTTTTGAGCGATAATAGTTGTGTCTAACTGCATTGACATCGTGCAGTTTTCGTTAAGCTGTCGCTGATCTTGGATCAGTTATCAGGAATTCACAGCGGGATACAGCTGATACTATTGTTTCCGCTGTATCTTGCTCCCTGAACACAGGTATGATATGAAGAACAGAGCGGTCCAGCTGTGTTCTTCATTCCCACGCTTGGAGCGCTTGGCTGTATAACAGCCGGGCGCTCCGAGTGGAGAACAGCTGGATGCAGAAGACCAGTGGTCCAGCTTGTCTTCTGCATCCCCCACTCGGAGCGCAAGGTGATCGCTCAACGTTGGAGCGATCACCTTGCACTATAAAACACACAACAATGATCACTCAAAAGATTTTTTTTGGGAGCGATAATCATTGTCTAAACCAGCCTTAAGAGTTTGAGCCAATCAAACCAGTCCAGGAGCTGCCGGACCTACTGTGTATATACTTCAATAGAAAAACTACTCAAAGTTCAGGCAAACAAATCTGTGGCACACTGTGTGGCATTCCTCTAGCCGTGGGTTAGTGACATGCATCTCATCCCAATATTTCATGTCCCTGGGCACGATAAAGAGCCACATGTGACCTGTGAGCGCGGGGGCATATTACGGGCCGGTAAAGCTTGGCAGTCATTGGGTGGCACAACGATTGTTTTATCAGTGCTAGAGACTTCCGGTTGAATAAAAATTTAGCCTGACGAAAAGCCCGAGAGGTTCGCAAGCTCGCTATAACATCATGTGTTTTTGTTAGCCCTTAAAAGGTATGATATCTACAAGATTACGTGGTTTCTCTTGCTGGGAACAATCAGATTTCCGGTTGGGCACAGTGGATCTGCTACACGGTCTTTGGTGTCCAAGCAAAGAAAAATAGACTGGCAGCACTTTATTTCTTTATGCAAAACTGACCGGCAAAAACGAAAAATATCAGATTCTACTAAAGTTCCCTTTTCTATTTGTCTAATTGGCCCGCTCTAACGATGGCCGAAAGACCAGAGACACATCCAGCACAGGCCGCATGACTAATAAAGTGTTATCCTTGCCCCAGGGAAATGAAGGAGGAGAAGCCATTCAATACTCCAGCAATTAAAGGAAATTACATGTTATAGATGGGTCGTTTAATTTTTATTACATACTATAATGAAAAGATGCCAGAGCTCTAAATAGAGGAAATACGAGTGGACACCGGCCTGAGACGTTGCATCCAGTCACCGGTCCTGGAAGGTTGGGGCTGTTTTGGTTCTTTATAAGGGGCATTCAGGCAGGGAGGTTTAGATGCAGTGAAAACTACTTTAAAAGAAAACAAAAAGTACATTTCTGCTACGCCTGCAGTTTTTTGGCTGCAAACTCTGCAAAACCGTTGCAAGAATGCACATTTTTGTGTTTTTGTGTTGCAGTTTTTACCATATGTAAATGTTGAGGTATTACATTTTTGTTATCTTCACTTGCTGTCAGTCAAGGAAACCTTAAGGTCTCGTGCCCACGACTGTCACAGGATATGCCCGCGGATTTATGCTGTGGCAGTATCACGATGGTAAACAAAACGTGCCCGCTGGTGATTGTGGAAAAACGCGCCTTTTTCTGTAGTCTCCATTAATACTATGAAATAAAGGAGACCTCCCATGGCATAAATCCGAGGAGACTAGAACATGCCGCGCTTTTTTTTTTCTTACCGCTCGCATAAATCCGCAGCAAACTTCCACATGTCGGCATTGGCTGGCAGAAAAGCTATTAGGTATAATAGAACTTAATAGCTGCGGAATTCTGCTTTGGATTTACGCCCCTGGAACCGCGATACAAATACGTTCATAGGCATTTGGCCTAAGTCTTTAAATCCAGAGGATGACCCCCCCCTCCCTGCCCCCTATTGTTCCCCTCTTTGCGCTGAGTGTGAATGTGACTGCCACTCATTTCTGATGATATTCTCTTTTCTATGCAGGATCTGCAGGAAGTGGCTATTTTGCTTCTTATTCTCAGTTTGTTTTTCTGCCCCACAGAAATCTGGTTTGCAGGAATCCCGTTTACATGCATGGGATTTCAATTGTCGTCAGATTTATGCGGATTCCACAGAAATCCATATAACATCTGACACGTGTAGATAGCAAGCTCTGATACACTCTGCGGTGGGCCTGATCAGAACAGGTTTTCTGCTTGTAGATAAATGATTCTATTCATCTATAGCAAACATAGTAGTCATACGGTACAGTTAAAAAAACAAAACACAACATCCAAGTCCCCCTTCATACTTGGGTTTTTGTTTCCTGTTCTCCTTTGTCCTAGGTACCAAACGGGGGAAAGAATGGAAGCGCTGGATCTGGCACATGCTGGACCCCAAAGGCGCCAAATAGACCTCACTGAATATGAGCTTCGTCTTCCTTCCACCCAGCTCTCCGGCATTTTTCTGGACGAAATAGCATAGCAAGCTGCAGTATTTGAGCTTTCATGCTGTAGCCTCCTAGCAGAACCTCTAGCGTACGTGTAAACTTGGTCTGAACCTGTCGGTTTTTTTTTAATTGTTTTGTTTTTTGAAACCCCATTAAAATCAGTGCAGAGAGTTGTCTTTCTGGAGCAGAGAAATTAAATAAAAAAGCCCCAGATGCAGGTGTGAATGGGCCCTAATGCATGTACACACTGACCCCACCAGAATCCGTAAGGGTGACTACCCACTACAGTTTTTTTTTCACTGCGAAATTCGCAGCATTTTTTTTTCTGCAGGGGTCTATGGGACTTGTAATGTTAAGATCGCGCAAATCACGATTTCGCGGTGAATTGCGATTTTGCGCGATTGCAATTTTTAACACTACAAGTCCCATAGACCCCTGCAGGGAAAAAACGCTGCGAATTTCGCAGTGAAAAAAAAACTGTGGTGCGTAGTCACCCTAATACAGGATGTAATTCAGGGGCAGTACATAGGTAATTATTTGACTTAACTTTATGTGCAGTGTTTCCAAATGCGACTGTAAAATGCCGTCTAGCGCTGAGCATCTCTCTAAGTTGTTGCTTTGCACGTATCGTTTGCAGCCACTTCCTGATCTAGACAGAAGGAATTATTAAAAAGGGAAGCAGGATATTCCGCACTGACTGTCAAAACAGAAAGTAGATAAACACCAAGACTCCTCCGCCGGACTCGCTCCTCCTCGCAGGGCTATTATTGCACATCATCTAGCTGATTGATAATTCAGGCTGTTGCGGCAGTAGCCTGTAGTCCGCACTTGTACTTCACTCCAAAGCATGCAGCAAGTTGTGGTGAGGGGGACTGGCAAGTATATAGGCCAAATGTACTGCTAAGTTATATGGCAGCAAGGGCAGGAGGTTCATGATGATCTGTAAGTACAGTGCGGCCCTGGTCATCATTAAACGCCATGTTATACCATCTAGATTTCAGAGCCTTTCTAAATCCAATTATTTTGTTTTCTAAATATATCAAATTATTTTGGTTCTGGTCATGTCAGCTATTATCTTTTTCACTACTCCATTCTTTTTTTTTTTTTTTTTTTTTTTAAAACATAAAACAAATTCCATGACAAAATACATAAATTCCATTTTCAGCAGTCTCTTCCATTTTTAACTGAAGATGGAGATATACATATATAGATGAATATATTATTTTTTAATCGCTCCAGTGTGATGCCTAAATGATATAAGCGGAATAGTTTCCATTTATGTCCGTCTCCCATCATGTACAATATAAAAAGAAAACGAAAGCTCAGTTCTATCTGGTTTTATTTTTTTTATATTGTACTCCAGAGCTGTACTCGCTAATATGCTGATGGATTCACTTTGTACAAACGTTACTGATCCTGAGGTAAAGCCCTTCTACACACAAAGATGATCGCTCAAAGGATGGCTTTTGAGCAAGCATTTTGCATAAACTACTAATTAGTACTGATGCCAATTGGTAGCTTGAGGCTCATTTAGATGGTAAGAGTGTTGGGCAAATGATGCCCAACACTCGTCCCCGCACATACTAGCTCCCGTTCACCTGCACAGGAGCGAGTATCGCTGGCTCGCAGCGGGGCAGCTGAAGGAGCTTACTCTCCTCGCTCTCCCCCGCCCCTCTCCATTGCCTTAACATAGCGGCTGTTTAGTACAGGATGGCTGCTATTTACACTGAATTATCAGCGATCTGCTCATCGTGCATCGTTTATGCAGCATAAACTATGAGCAGATCGCTAATCGTTAAGTGTAAATGGCAGCCATCCTGTACTAAACAGCCGCTGTGTTAAGGCAATGGAGATGGGCGGGGGAGAGCGAGGAGAAATCTCCTCCTGCCACTCCGCCGTGAGCCAGTGATACTAGCTCCCGTGCAGGTGGACGAGTGTCGGGCATCGTTCGCCTGACACTACTTCTGTCTAAATGGGCCTTTATAAATGCGTGAGCCGCCGGGAGCTATATTCAGAGAAGAGCGGGTAGTCTGTTCTCTGAATACATTCCCTTTGTTCTGCCACGTGGCTGACAGCTGAGACAATGTTTATCACCGCTCCCGGCGGAGAAATCGGTGTGAAGTCCCTGCTATCAGCTCTTCAGTCAAACGATGGATTTTATGCCCAACATAAAATCATTGTTAAAAAATCATATATCAAAATAGAGGCTGCCCAACTAAATTTCAAAAAGTGTGGGGAGCTTGATGGACTCCCACTCAACTTTGCCTATGATATGAACCCTAAAGCCTGAACTACACTAACCCCCTCCTCTCCCTCCCCACCATCTCACCCCCTCCCCCCCCATCCCCATGGACAAGCGCTTAGAACTTGTAATTTTCCTTTACCAGGATCAAGAATAAGGAAGAACAGCATTGTATTGTTTTAAAAAGTTTAAAAGTTTATTGTTACAAATGATTAACCAAGGAATGTAAGAAATACAGCAACATAAAGTATGTGTCAACCTAACTACAACTATGACTGTACCCATATTACTATGTGCCAAGCAAATTTCCTTTCTCTCATTCTGTATTTCATGAGTTCACTATTAATTAAAAAAAACAAATTGAAAAAAAAAACCAATCATTGTTGGGCAGAAAAGTGAAAGATGAGCACATTTACACCCAACGATTGTTGCATAAAAGATGGCTTTTGAGTGATAATCATTGTGTGTGTAAAAGCGTCTGTACATTCTGTGACTCCACCAGCAAAATAGTGAGTGCAGCTCTGGAGTATAATACAGGATGTAACTCAGGATTAGTACAGGATAAGTAATGTATGTAAACAGATACTCCATAGCTGCACTCACTATGTACATTTACTTATCCTGTACTGATCCTGAGTTACATCCTGTATTATATTCCAGAGCTGCACTCACTATTCTGCTGGTGGGGTCAAATACAGGATGTAACTCGGTATCAGTACAGGATAAGTAATGTATGTACACAGTGTCTCCACCAGCAGAATAGTGAGTGCAGCTCTGGAGTATCTGTTTACATACATTACTTACCCTGTAATAATTCTGAATTACATCCTGCATTAAGGCCCATTTAGATACAACAATTAACGCTCAAAATTCGCTCAGAAGCCATCTTTTGAGCAATAATCGTTGTGTCTAACTGCACTGACATCGTGCCGTTTTCGTTAAGCCGTCACTGATCAATGTCTTTAAGCATGCTGAAAGACAACGATGAGCCTCATCAGGGATTCACAGCGGGATACAGCTGATACTATTGTTTCAGCTGTATCCTGCTCCCTCATGACAGGCTGGGTATGAAGAATACAGCGGTCCAGCTCTGTTCTCCATACCTTACACGGAGTGCTCGGCTGTATAACACCCGGGAGCTCCGTGCAGAAAATACTGCTTCATTACTTGACTGCAAGTCTGACTTCATTATAATGCAAACACCTATTTTGATTACAATAGCCCAGTATCCCTTGGGGCTTACTACACAACTGGCACCATATTTTATTTGCTTGGTTTTACCGTAAGTAGTGTTACTTCTCATACATGAGTCATTTTTTTTATTTGTTTTTCCTTTAATTAAAAAAATAAGGGTCCGTGCAGCAAAGAACATCCTGCTAGTGTTCCCTTTTTAAAAAGGTTTGATTCCTGCTGGTGATCTTCTCAAAAATTCAAAAATAGGCCCCGTGTCTGCGGCTGAATTATGCCACTGTGCGGTGAGACAGTTTGTTCATAACGGCGATCTCCAGCTTATGCAAAATCGCAACCCCCTTCCTGGTAAAGGTTATAGTTTAGGAACTGGTGGAGAGCTAACGATTAGAGACCAATTGAAGAAACCCCTATGTAAATGCCTGATCTGACATAACGCTCTTCTCTCCTTACCTTTACTATTTAGGGTGCCATATTGCCACATGGTTGGATTGCTTCAGCAATGCTGATGAGCCTAGTAGCCGCCCATGCAGGTCCATGAGGCTTGCTGATGAATGAAATGGCCACATGGTTTTAGGCAAACTGCATGGCCATACACAAATCTGCAGCCAGTGAACACTTGATTTATCAGCGAGCCCCATAGGCCTGCATCGACCGGTATGTGGACTATATATACCCTTATGGCTCTCTCACAAGCGTTTCCGCAGGCGTATCTCCCGTGCAGGGAGGATGGAGCAGTACTTGGTGCATTGCGCTCTGACAAATCCCCATACACTATCTCGGCATATATGCACGTGTAATATGTGGTAGACACTTGTGTGTGAGAGGGCTTATGGGAAGCCGCCGGAGATTCATTATGGATTCCTCAATAGAATTTAACATTTATTTTGGCTCATTGTAAAAGATGCAGTTCTAAAGTATCACTTGAAATAGATATCAAGGAGAGCGCCTAGCACCTCAAAAGGCTCACTTATTTCAAAATGAGTAAGGAAATATAAAGTAGCTCACCCGGTGCTTGACATGTCACCCGAAGGTGATCATGTCTGCACCAATGGTCCTAGTGGGCTTATAAGGGTTCCTTCATCCGGGGTTCGTCAAAATCCAGTTAACTGGAGAGCCGCAGGTCGAGCCAATAATCCGTTCCTCGTAGAAGGCCGGATAACAATGTGTAGCAAGTACGAAACAAATGCCCCTGCGCTACTTACTGAAAACCCATTCAAAATGACATAAAAAACTTCAATCATAACAAGAGGTTTATTACTATTAAAATAAAGGAGGTAACATGCCTCTTTCACAAAAAAATAAAAATGCACAAGCAACGCGTTTCGGCATGTGCATTATGTTTTGTTTGTGAAAGAGGCATGTTACCTCCTTTATTTTAATAGTAATAAACCTCTTAAGATTGAAGTTTGTCATTTTGAATGGGTTTTCAGTAAGTAGCGCAGGGACAGTTTTTTCGTGTTTGCACATTGTAGAGTTGAGTTTTAGATTTTGCTACAGTTGCAGCCCGCTTACACAATCCTCTATCTACCCCAAGCTGATACAGTTCAGGGCTCGTTCACATCTGTCGGAGGTTCTTGTTGCAGCTTTAAAATACAAAGCGCTACATGCACCATTATCTTGTCTTGGAATATGCTGGAGGGCCTATCTGGATCTGGACGGTCCCTGTTAGTCAATGGGGTCCACCCAATGCTGTTTAGGATCTGCTCCATGGATGAAGCAGTGTGCACAAACCCTTAACTGAACTGATACAATGTATCGGGGCATGGATTTGTGATGCCAGTTGCCTACACTGGATACATTGGTAACAAATTGTCAGCTGTGACTAGTGTTAGGACTGTATCAGACTGTTCCCATTCACTGACGGGAAGCAGAGACCTTGACGCTGGTGAGGAATTGTTGGGTCTGTCAGAGTGAGTGTTCCTTTGTTAGTGACTCTCCTCTCTTGCTAGTAGAGGGGGTCTGGAGTGGGGGTCCCCATGTATTGTAAGGGGTTATCTTCATGAGCCAGCCCCTGTATAGAGATCCTGGCATAGAACATGCCAGCAATTTTACACAGGTTAATGGTAGAAAAAAAAATCCCTTACAAGCTACTGAATGAAGTGGTTTTCCCCCTTGTACCTTTTTGTTTTCCTTTACACATCTTTTAAAGTCATTCTGGCATTAGTGCCTTGGAGAACGTCAGCGTCATTCCAGCTAAGAGTAACTTTTCTTCTAACATGAAGTTATTTTTCATCCAAACACATCCCAGGCCCCCGTCCTACATCCCCGACCGTGCCAGATGTACTTTATTATTGGCGTGCCACAAAATCCTCATGAAGGAATTCGGACAGATACAAGATATTACCTCGTAAATGGTTTACTTCACCGAGACTCAATGAATTATCTTAGAAGATGAAAAGTCCAATTTACGTTTGGCTGGGTTCACACCAACATTTAAGGGCCGGTAAACCTAAAGTCTGTTTTATCTTAAAGGGGTTTTATATAGGGCAACATCTTTTCGGTAAGCTCAGTGACTTCCTATAAGATCATAAATTGGCCTAACATTTTGTAGTTTTCTGTTGACATCTGTCAAGATGCACTTTAAAGGGAACCTTTAAGGGGTGATGTATTTTTTTATTTTTTTACCCCAGTGTTTCATAGCGGTCACCCTAACACAAAAATCGGACTCTTTTCCGAGTCTTGTGCACGCACTCTGCTATACAAGGCTATGGGACAGCACGCACATGGGGACTCAGAAAAGAGTCCGATTTTTCCAGCGCCGCGCCATCTTTGGAGGTTAACTGTGTGTGTGTCACCCAGCTCCCTGTCACCTCCCTGAACAGCACCATAACTTAGTTTATAATGATGTAGGGATGTGACAGTTTCTCTTTTAAAGGGTGCTAGTCATTATCAGAAAGCTGGAAACTGGGTCTTGAAACTTTATCCTACAGATATAAAAGGGTCTGTCTTGTGTAATGCTTCGCTTTTCCTGTGGAGGCTCTGCAGGGAAAACAAACCATTAACAGCTTACAGTTGATTGTTCTTACCAGCAGGGAGATACTTTGTGATCTAACAGTTATCAAGGGATCTTTATAAGGCCGGCTGCACACAAACTGATTTTTTTTTCTGCAGAATCCGCGGTCCAGAGGATGGAGGCTCCACAGCAAATACCATTCAAAGCATGATATGTAAAATTGCTTTTTCCTTCACACTCACGGAAATGAATTAGGATTTCCACCAGCGGAGAAAAAAATCACAGCATGCTCTATTGTGCTGCAGACTCCCAAGGACTGCCTCCATTGAAGTCAATGAAAGCGGTCTTACCCATAGTCCATCTGCAATTGACATTGTGGGTACCCGTGTCATCGCATGACTGACGGCGAGAGGCCGCGGTCATCCGCAGTACAGAAGGAACAACTATGCTGGGTCGCCAGCTGGGGGCAGGGGCAGAGTCTGCTACTGGACACCGCATGCGGAATCCAACTCTGCCGTGTGCAGGCAGCCTAACAAGAAGCGCAACGGTGACTTTTACACGAACTAATGGTCGTGCAAATAATTGCTCACATGAGTGATTACATACAACTGATGATGCATGTGTACATATGACCTCCCCCCAACGGGACTGAGCGGGAAGTCACTCAGTTGTCGCGAGTTGTTTTGTTTCAGAGGATTCTTGCTCAGTGTAAACTAAGGTTGCTGAGTCTTTGAATGACTGCTTGCTTGCAGTGAATGGAGGAGGTGGATAGCGTGATCTCCAGCCCGCTCCTATTCTTTGCCAGACTCACTCTTGTATAAAAGCACAGAAGTGATAACTGCTGGGACGGCTGTTGGGCGCTTATGTGCTTCAGTCTTACCGTGTGAAGATGCTTAAGGCCCTTTTACATGGCCAAATTATCCAGCAAGAATGCTGGCCTGCTCAGACATACAAACATTCAGGCTAAGTCAAATACAGCAATTATGGTAGTCGATGAATGAGCGGACACTTGTTTGTTGGCTGATCGTTGCTTTTCAGCAAACCTAAAAATGTAAAAGGGGCAATGTGCAGTCCACCTACGGGACTGAAGAATGGAAGTTAATCGATCATCCCCATAAGGGATTTTAGGTCTAAGTAAAAAACAAACTAGGATGGCTAGACATGCCTGTTAATTGGTGCGTACTAAGTCTGTCCGAGACTTCGACTCGTGTAAAAAGACCCTTTTGGAAAGTGTACAGATCCTCACAATATGGGGGGGGGGGGTGGGGGCTACCCATTTTTCTTTTATAGCTTGTTCTAGATGGAGGATTAGCGCTTCAGAATCTTTCCTGCTACCAATTGCTTTTAGGAGTCCCAAGGCAGAATAGAGGCCGGCGCTATTGGCCGTGGGCAACTTTTAAGCCAGTTGCATGATAAAAGCATGAGGGCAGCGAACGTAGTTTACATGGACAACCGTGAAGACCTTGGGCCTCCATAAAGGAGAATGCTTTGAACTGTTTATAGGACGCATGCATTCACTTAAAGGGGTTGTCCAATTGTATACTAATAATGGCCTATCCTGAGTGCAGGTAGTCAATAGTAGGTCAACAGGGGTCTGTCACCTGGGGACCCCACAATCAGCTTTCTGCAGGGCTAATGTACTCTTGCATGGAGCTGGTTTCTACAGGAAGCAGACAGCTCCATTCCCACTGCAATGGCCAGGCTTGGTATTGCAGGCCAAGTTCCCACTCATTTCAGTGGAAGCTGTCCCTGTAATAGCAAGCCTAGGCACTGCAGTAAGAGCGCTGCTGACTGCTCTACTATTGGTGACCTGCCCTCGGGATAGGCCCTCAGTAGTTTTACAGCTCAACAACCCCTTTAAGTTCATTTCATAGGAAGAAAAGTGGAGACCATTTCCCCTCTTTATTCTTCCAGTCATTCCTACATGATATATGGAATAAATAGTCCCAGTGCTCTGTGAAATCTCCAGATCTGTCTCACGGTTTGTAATAAACTGATTTTGGAAGTATTAAGCTAATTTCCTCTCAGTGCACAGTGGCATGAAGTGCGGATCTGCAGAGGTTTATACAGGAAAGTGTGTTGACAGGAGGAAAGTGGTCCTGCAATGCAAGACATGCAATATCCTGGAGTGGAAGTTAAAATGATGAGGATTATTGTGTTTGGCAGCACATTATATTATTACAAGTGTTTCTGTTGATTGGGACGTTTTTACCCGCAGGCCACAGATAAACATTCATTTGGCATAAAGTCTTCGGAATATCACTAGGAAAGGTGCTCAGCGTTCGGCAAATGGTGACCTTATGACTAATAGGGGAGGATTTGTCGTTACATGATGGAGAGAAGTCATTCTGGCATCTGGGAATATTGGGTGACGACCCCTTTGGGGGCTGACATGATCATTCTGGTTGTTGCCCACCATCCTTGGGACAAATGCCTGCTGTGATCTGTCCTGTGTGCTAAGCATCATGGTCAGGGTGTGTTCTGTGACCCACACCTTCTGTACATATAGGACAGCAGCTTGTACCTCACTGAAGACGTACTTCAAGGAATATACTGCAGTCTAACTGCCTTATATAAATTCACGTTACCTAAAGAGAAGTCGATGTTTTCTTTTAGCAAAATCCCTTAAACTGACTCTCTGTAAGGGACAATTCACACGGCATGTTTTCTGGATATGGAAAGTGTACTGACCCCCTGAATTAAGTTGGTGTATTCAATTTTGTGTGTTTTAAAAAAAAAAAGTAAAAAATTGTGGCATGTCCTATTTTGGTCCATATTCGCATATACTTTTAATGGGCGATTTGGGTCTAAGTGCATTAAAAAAAAAAATGCAGTGAAGATGCATTATCATCCATATTGTATGTATTGATGTTTTTTTTGCGGGTCCTGTTTTCTGTGGGTTGTGACAAATCGGACATTGCTCGGGCTTTCTTGCATGTGAATTAGCCCTAAATTTTAATCCCTTTCTGTATTATACTCCAGAGCTGCACTCACTATTCTGCTGGTGAAGTCAAATACAGGATGTAACTCAGGATCAGTACAGGATAAGTAATGTATGAACACAGTGACTTCACCAGCAGAATAGTGAGCGCAGCTCTGGAGTATAATACAGGATGTAACTCCAGATCAGTACAGGATAAGTAATGTATGTACACAGTGACTCCACTAGCAGAATAGTGAGCGCAGCTCTGCAGTATAATACAGGATGTAACTCGGGATCTGTACAGGATAAGTATTATATGTACATAGTGACTCCTCCAACAGAATAGTGAGTGCAGCTCTGGAGTTTGTTTACATATATAACTTGTCACTCAGGATCAGTAGAGGATATCTTGCATTATCCTTCAGCGCTGCGCTCACTATTCTGCTGGTGGAGTCACTGTGTACATACATTACTTATCCTGTACTGATCCTGAGTTACATCCTGTATTATACTTCAGAGCTGCACTCACTATTCTGCTGGTGGAGTCGCTGTGTACATACATGACTTATCCTGTACTGATCCTGAGTTACATCCTGTATTATACTCCAGAGCTGCACTCAGTATTCTGCTGGTGGAGTCACTGTGTACATACATTACTGATCCTGAGTTACATCCTGTATTATACTCCAGAGCTGCACTCACTATTCTGCTAGTGGAGTCACTGTGTACATACATTACTTATCCTGTAGTGATCCTGAGTTACATCCTGTATTATACTGCAGAGCTGCACTCACTATTCTGCTGGTGGTGTCACTGTGTACATACATTACTTATCCTGTACTGATCCTGAGTTACATCCTGTATTATACTCCAGAGCTGCACTCACTATTCTGCTGGTAAGGTCACTGTATACATACATTACTTATCCTGTACTCATCCTGAGTTACATCCTGTATTATACTCCAGAGCTGCACTCACTATTCTCCTGGTGGAGTCACTGTGTACATACATTACTTATCCTGTACTGATCCTGAGTTACATCCTGTATTATACTCCAGAGCTGCACTCACTATTCTGCTGGTAGGTTACTGAATGCACAGTGTGTAGATTTGCTTGTGTGTATTTACAACCTGTTGAGCTGCTGCATAGCAAACCGCTGGGCCATTACATTATTCAGGCTGTTAAAGGACAGATGGGAGAGTCAATTATTAATCTGAGCCTTTCATGTACATTTTGTACTGTGTGACCCTGGGTTACGGCTCCGGCTGCCCTATCTGTGCTCCCTATTGGTCTACAAGGCCGGTCTCACGTCTGCGCTGGAACCACCAGCCAGAAGTTATGTCACAGCTGCGGTGAAAAATACCAGAAGAAGCTTTTTCTTCTGTCCAAAATCCAGGCAGCTGAGCGCAAAGCAAGTGGCCCACCTTATAATCAATGGGGTCCGCCCAGCGCTGTGCACTTCTGTCCTGAGACAGAACCTTTTGGCTGTGGGGATTCCCCGTTTTCTGCTCCCCAAACAAAGCAGGAAAGTGGAATCCCCACTGCAAATGTGAAACCCCCCATGATGACACAGAAATGCAATTAGAAAAACATGGCAGATTTTTTTTTTTTGGAAGAACACTGCCATACCTGTCCATGGGTTGTATGGTATTGCTGCTCATCACCACAATAGCAAACAGGACTGAGATGCAACGCTATGTACAACCTGTGAATGGTTGTGGCGCTGTTTCTGGAAGAAAGCAGACCTTTGTTTCCTTTTCCAGGGCACCCCCTTTAAGAATGTGTATCTTGGAGTTGAGGCAGGAGTGGCTGGGATGTTTACACACTGATGTAATGGGGATTCTGGAGAGAAGTGTGTCCCTATGTTTCCCTGGTGACTGTTGATTAGTTACGGTCAGGTCTTCGCTCCACGGCCTAGAAGGAATGACTGGCGCAGTGTTTGGGTTCCCACCTCTCCTGGCACAAGCTTGGCTTTTCTCTATGGTGTGTGTAAGTATTGACAGAGCGGCAGGGATCCTACAAGACAACGCGGCCCGTGGAGAAGTGACTCCTCACCGCCGGCCTGGGTACAAACCACCAGCTATATTTAGCCGGTCCCTGTTGGCCCGCTCACAGGAATGATGGCTCCCAGCCTGAATAGCTGCACATGACGTACCAGGACCCGGGTGTGCCTCCTAACACCGGTTCCTCCTAACAAAAACATTACAACTTATGTCCTATTAACCTCTACCACGCTGGAAATGTTTACTCACCGCCTGCAAGACGCTTCCATGTCATAAGAGGAAATAACAAGTGAGCTCAGGTCCTTGGCAGGGATATGGGGTAAATGTTAGAGAGCAGGTCTATAATAGACCAACTTCAAAGGCTCGTTCACACTTGTGCTGTTTGACTCCATTGTTGGGCAGCATCAAAGGTGTATGCCGGACCCGATCAGCTTCAGACGTACCCCATTGACTATACTGGGGGGATGAGTCCTTATTCCACTAAGCCTTCTGTAGTTTGTTCTGGATGTTAATGGAAATCTGTGATGGAGGCTCCGAACTGAACCTGACGGAAATGTGAAGGAGCTCTTGGGAACGGGACGATTAAGTTAAAGGGACCCTCTGATTGCGGGGGTATATTATCTGCAGTTCTTCTCTGCCGTCCCTCCAATCTGCCATTTTCGGTCCCTGTTTTCGACTGTTCAGAATAGCTGCAACCATTTTATAACTACCTTGTGGGTGGTTCTCTCATTGGTTTATGCTGATCACATGAGCAGCTCTGGCCATTCAGGGAGCTGGTATAGTTTTGGTAGTCTCACACAGCCAATAAACAGCTGGGATGGGGTAGTCTGAAAATTCATTCGGTTATCTTGGATGGCAGAAAACAGGGCCCCAATCCGGTGGATTAGAGGGATGGTAGAGGAGAACATCAGGTAATACACCCCGCTCCCTGGACAGAACTTGGTCCCGAAACTGTAGGTCAACTTTTATCGTTAAGAGCAGCTAGATGAATATTAAAAGGCGCTTTCAAACGGGCGACTTACAAATGTAATATCTGACTGATGGCTATATAGTCGCATATTGCACATGAAAAGAACCCAATTTAAATTGGTTATTCACATGAGCCATTTTTCTCCTGGACTGAGAGAAAAATAACTGCATATTCTCCATCGAGCAAGAGATGTTTTTTTGTAGCCATTATTCCTTCTGGTTAATAGATGAGGAGCCTGAATTTAGGAATACTCCCTCACATTAAATGGGTTGTCCAGTTATACACAATTAATGGCCTATCACAAAGCATCCTCAGTAATAGATTGATGGGGTCCGTTGCCCGTGGTCCTTGGCAATCAGCGGTTTGCCAGGCTGCTGCATTTGTCTACTGAACTTAGTTCTGCAAGAAACAGCTCCATTCTTACTGTAGTGGCCAAGGTTTGTAATGCAGGCCAAGTTACCATTGAAATGAGAACTTTGCCTCAAATGCTAAAATTGGCCACTACAGTAAGGACGGAGCTGTCTGCTTCCTGCAGAAATCATGGCTTCAGCATGGCAAATAGCTGATTCACGGAGCTGCATTGCCGAGGGCCTCCTTCAAATCTACTACAAATGATTTATTCCGAGGACAGGCCACGACTAGCTTACAACCGATCAACCCCTTTAACTCAAAATAAGTAATGTTTCTAAACTAAACCATCCCAGTGACAGTAAGGCCCCCTGTCCATGGGTGTTGCGGTATCCACAGACGAATCTCCGCCGGTCAGCCTAATCTGATAGGTTGACCTCAGAGAATTACGATTCTCTGCTCGTGGACAGGGGGCCGGCGCTTTCCATAGCGAAATCACTGCCGTGGACAGGGGGCCTAAGGGTCAGTTTACACCAAACAGTCTCTCCTTTGAATAAGCGCACTGTCCCGGTTCTCTCTCATGCAGCCTGTGTATACAGGCAGATACATCGTTGGCTCGCTCATACGGGAAGTCGTTCATTCACTTTATAAGTGAATGAGAAGGACTGAATGATCGGTACTAAACTGAACGATTAGTTAACAAGCCAACCATCGTTTTTATGCCAGTATAAAATGAGTGAAAAGTAAACTATTTCATCGTTTGCATTTGATTGTTGACTTGGTTTACGCTGGGGGATGATGATTTGGTGTAAAATGGCCCTAACTGCTCATAACATCATAATATCCCTCTGAGGTTCGTGCAGAAAATACCTTGTGATGGAAGGAAGTTCCGTCACCAGGCTGTTACATGTTCCTGGGTGTTATTAAATCAACCGGTAAAGGAATTAAAGAGGTATTGTATGACCAGCATAAAGGGTTAAATGGAAACCCACTAAGTGTGCTCCAACTCGATAAAAGTTTTGGAGGGCTATGGCTGGTGTTGGTCCACATACCGGCTATTGAGGCTGCGGTTTTGGTCTTTAAGATCTGATCAAAACTTTAATAAATTATATGCTAAAAATAAAGTTCCCCCTTTAAAGCCGGTCTTGTTTTTGTCAGTCGTCTCAGAACCTCCTCAGAGGGCACCAAACTTTCCCAGAGTGATCACAGAAGTCTTCGGCTGAGCAGAGAGAGAATTCTCACATCCCCTTTACCAGCTAAGAAAACACAAGCGCTTGTAAAAAAAAAAAATAGCTACATAGAACGAAGTAAGTTTCTAGCCGGAAACTGAAAAAGGGAAAAAAACAAAAACTTCAAAAACAGTGTAAACTGTAAGTAGATGTAGGAGCTGCAGCTGGCGTTGGCCGGGCATATGTCTGTCTTATTTATAGCTCCTTATTGGCTTCTGTTGTGATAGAATCCCCTGAAGGGAATAATATACTGTGCTTAATTTGCATACTTAACTCCTCCCCATAATGTGCAATATGGTTACTTTAAATTATTCATAGGTCTGAACAGATTCTACCTGTCGGCTGTTGTGGAACTACATGTTCCAACATGTCCAGGTTAGGATGGCATCACCTGGTGGGGCTCTTCGCACCTATGCAAAGGTAGCAGAGCTGAGGGTGGGTTTAGTGCAGGAAAGCAAATGTTACATGACAGTCGGCTCTGCTGCATACATATACCTCAAATCTAGGAACACGGTGCCGTCCACATTCCTGTGATAGAAGTGGGTGTATCCAGATGTTACATGACAGTCGGCTCTGCTGCATACATATAGCTCAAATCTAGGAACACGGTGCCTCCTGTGATAGAAGTGGGTGTATCCAGATGTTACATGACAGTCGGCTCTGCTGCATACATATAGCTCAAATCTAGGAACACGGTGCCGTCCACACTCCTGTGATAGAAGTGGGTGTATCCAGTTGATTGTACACTGAAATATATACAAGTGGTAAGCTCTCAGATTTGTGGCAGA
Organism: Eleutherodactylus coqui; assembly: GCF_035609145.1. Classification (NCBI taxonomy): domain Eukaryota; kingdom Metazoa; phylum Chordata; class Amphibia; order Anura; family Eleutherodactylidae; genus Eleutherodactylus; species Eleutherodactylus coqui. The sequence goes on from NC_089844.1 coordinate 138,753,434, forward strand.
ATTACGGGTCCCCATCTGATCTAAAGATGTGGCTGAGCAGAAGCTGATTGGATTATTGATTTGGGGCTGACACGATGCAGAAGTAATACAATATTCACCACTGGGTGGGTTTTGGACTGGGATATGTGCGGACCAGGGGAACTTCCGTTGGAGGATCACACTACTGCCTCCGCCAGCACGTTGGCTCTTGCGATTATGGTGCAGATTCCAACCCCGACATACAAGGGTTTACATATGCAGGATTTCCACAAGTCAATCCCTGACTACATATGCACCATGTAGGTTTGAGCTCAGCCGCTGCATATTTGCGCTGTAATTGCTGTGGGTTTTTCCTTGTGGAATGCCAATGGCGATTAAGCTTCGTTAAGCCTTTACACAGGCTGAGAATCTCGCGATTTCTCGTTTTGCCTGATGGAATGAGCTGGTGGTGTCATCGCCGGCTCATCCGCACTCGTTAAATCCGCTTTTAAAATACACGTTTCTTGTTGAGACTGAACTATCAGCACGAAGAATGAACATGTTGATGGGTCAGCCTGTATATGTGTAATATACTAATGTATCCCCCCATGTAGGGGAGCGACTGCTCTCTGTGCAGGCGGCGGAGAGCGGCCATTATGATGCTGATACCATGCTGTCAACATGTCAGTAGTTGCCTCTTCCTCTTAATGTACATTGTGTTAAAAACGAGAAGTGATACTGCTTGCATCTACGGATTTTCACTTATTTTTACTACATTACAGAAATTATTGGGCTACTTCCAGATAGTGGATGGATTTTAAAGGGCAACACCATCTTACAGCATAAATACTGTATGGGTATAGCATCGATATTTAAGAGGCTCGGAGCAGCCGACAATGCTCTGACATGTATTCTGTCCCGTCTTATGGCACCAATTCATCTCCTAAGGGTATGTTGCCAACTGCACATGGCGAAGAGTTACTAGTACGCAGCGCTTTTTCTTGGTTCCAAAAGCCAGGCAGCTGAGCGGAAACAAACCCCATTATAGTAAATGGGGGTCTGTACGGCGCTGATAAAGTTTGTCTTGAGACGGAGCCAATTGGAGCATGAAAGCAGAACCCTGAGCGCAGGTGTGAAACCACCCACATACCATGTGCTGTAAGGCACGTTCCTGGCATCATTTATCCTGTTGCAATATAGTAGGACCTGTCGGTCTGCAGCAAAGGGATTTACTTAGTCAGTCAGCGTGAAAGTGGTGTCCAAACCACAGGCCTAATGTTATAGAAAGGGAGGAGCTGAGCGGCCAGATATACAGTTTTATGGGATAATGTTCAGTATAACTTGTATTCTATTCATTTACATCTCTGCTCATTCTTGGTTTAGGAGTCCAGAGGGCGGAGCTAACAGTGATTGACAGATCTCTGTATTTACTTGGACTGTTCAGCTCAGAATGTGCAGAGATATAAGTGAATACAAGTTCTACTGACTCCTTTCCCCATAAAACTATATATTTATGTGCTCAGCCCCTCCTGCTCCCTAACATCATGCCTGCAGGCTGGGGACATTGTTCCTGCTAAAAGATTGCTTTTTAAGGTGATTTCTTGAATTAGGATATTGATAAGCTATCCTGAAAATAATCAACATCATATCTGTGGGGGTCCACTACTTGGGACCCCTTGAACACCTGCTGGAACAGGCCGTGGGTGGGGGAGGTGGGCGTAGTTCATGTGCCCTCTTCTCTCCTGTGGCAGCCATACTTCTCTCAGGTTGTGGCCCTGATCACCCGTAGACTGGCTGCATGTTGTGGTGACCGGAGGCAGTTCTATAAACAGCCCAGTATGCTGTGCTACTGTAACTTCCATCCACTTATTTTCGGCATTGTGGGAACAGATCAGCTCTGTCCTTGCAGCCATTTGTGCCAACACTTGGGGTATAAGCATGTAGGCTAAATGCTGTGAAGTTGTGTGAGAAAAATCTCCATGATTTACATCATGAGTGATGAGATTTGGACAAATCTCCCCCACATACTGCAGGGAATCTGTGCAGCACTGACATGTGGTGCAGATATAAAGCATGTCGATCGTTTGATTCAGATTTTCACCGCTGAATTCGCCCCTCTCAATGAGTGGGCTGGATGCCACAGCAAAATCTGCATATAGCACATAGAGTTGCACTAAAATCCATGGTGTGACTGCTGTTAAGGCACACTTGGGGTGCAGACAGATCCATTCTAGGTTTCGAGGAATGTCTGGTTCCCCAGTCCCTGAACACACCACCAGTAACCCTCTCGATGGAGCCCCTATTTATGATGCGGTCACTCATGATTATGGTTTTCACAAGGTACCCGCAGCCCTGGCACTTAGACTCGTGCTCGGTTGTAGTAAGCTTACGCCTGTTCTGGGGCGCCCTAAACCACAATGACTGCTGTACATAAGACTTACTGGAGGTAAGGACTGTCTGCATGAAGCCATCACCAGTGACCGATTGCCGAGCAGCATGAACTCTCCCCCGGTCATATGTAGATGAGGTGTAATTACTGTAAGAAGTGCTGACACTCTTATGTTTTTAACTAACCAATATAATCTGAGTCTTTACTTGCTCTTACTGAATGGAAGCATTGTATCATTCCTGCTCTTGCTGCAGGTATTTGTTACCTTGTATCAGTCAATGGTAGAACACCAGCTTCCCTTCAGTACTGGACATCCTCGTATTACAGGGATACATTGTAGTAAACTAGGTCTGGGAGTTCTCACAAGGCACCTGCCCTGCTTTTTGACATATCACAACATAAACTCTTTAGTCTTTGTTTTAATGGTTAATTGGTTCTTATTTCATATTAACTCTTTGTTGCCCATGTGACTCAGTGCTGTACTTTATGGACTGAACTAGGTCATCCAACTGCAGGTTATTGCTGCCAGCTTTCTTACTTGATTGATATATTGTAGTTCTCTATATACTGTGCCCATATTATACCCGTGTAGGATGTATAATAACAATGTTCATCTTGCATTGCCTCTTTCTATAGACTGCTCTAATATAAGCTTATCGCCCAATGATCAGATGTCACCAAGCAGTGTTCTCTGCAGGGAAAATTTTATTACAAGGGTCTATTAAAATCAACTTATTACATAGTAGTTCAATGTTCTCAATGACCACAACCCTACACTGTAACCAGTAGAGGCGACAACCCATTTTCCAAGGTTTCTTGGAAACTGAAGTCGCGATTCATCCTTTTTGCCACCCTACATGCAAAGAAGAAACCACACAAGTCTTTGCTTCTATAGTCTGAGTAATGGTTGTATAGCTCATCGGGATAACAGTTTCTATGCTGGAAAACATGAATTGGGAAGTGTTTGCTTCTGTTGAAGCCGGTTGTCGTGCTGGCAGACAGGAGTTGTGGTCCTATGAAGCATGGCTCAAGTTCTCCACCTCTTGTGCCAACACACATAATGACTATATTGGGAGCTGCTAGGGTGTGCAGAGTGGCATCCTGCGTATTACACAGATGTAGCCAAGCTGCCATCGTGGAGTAGATGTGAGGTTGGGCAGCTGTTGGCACTACCAGCACCTGCAACGGAGATGATGGCCGATCTCTAACAGTGGCAAGCATGCAAACCCATTCCTACCGGCATAGTAGGCCTAGACCACCACTTTCATAGATGTTGCTGGTCCAGCTTCCGAGACCCAGTTCGGACACTTGTGCATTTTATGGTGATGAGTAATAGTCCATGCAACTTATGGACAAGAGTTGTTTAGACCGCTTCTCCGTGAGCTGAGAGCTGGTGAGAAGAGTGTTGAGCCCTCCATATGTTCTTGTAGAGTGTATGGACAGGTGTTGGCCTATTGGGGTAATCTCTATAATATGACAAACTTTCAAAAAGTACCATTGGGTGAGACCTGAATTTTATGGGCTGCAATAACCATTTATACATGGGCGGTAAATGAAGGGTTCAGGGAAAGAATGATCCAAGTCCACTTTTACTGAAAATTGATCCTTGTGAGGCTACTTGCACATGGGCCCTTTTTCCATCTGATTTTCGGAGCAAAAAGTCGGTCCAAAAATCCGAAAAAATTGGCACCTATTAATTTGGGAGTATTCACAGGGCCTTTTTCTTTTACTCGGACCAACAGTCCAAGGGCAAAAAAACGCAGGATGTTTTATTTTCGGACGTAAATAGTACATGTCGGTGTGTTTTCAGCACATAAACGGGGCGTCCGTGTGCCGTCTGATCTAAGTTGTGCCAGAGATTCTTGGGCGCATCTTTCTTAACGCCTTTTTGCATGTACCCTAATTTAAAAGTTTCATTGGCAACAAAGTCCGTTTTTCTTAGACAGTTTTGATAAATGAGACCCAGTGGATCAATGTACTAATCACACAAGAGTACTGGGGACTGACATGTTTAACAAACTGTACTCTCATTGGCTTTTGCAGTCATGTGACTGGACCCTGATTTTCCAGCATCTGTTTGTCTTTGTACGGCTCTGGAATGGACTTTTTTTTCTTCATTTATCTGCTTTAACCCATGAATTGTACAACATTAACAAACTGGTGGGTTTTCTTTAACCCCTTAGGGCTAATGCCCACGTCCGTATTTCTGCCGCGGCGTTGCCCTGCAGCTATTAGGTTCTAGTGAACCTAATGGCTCAATGTTCACGCTGTGGAATTCCGCAGCATGAAATAAACCTCGGCATGTTCTAAATGCTGCGGGAATATGCGGGGCTGGCTTCCATTGTAGTCAATGGAAGTCGTCAGTCACGCTATACTTCCACTGTAGCACAGTGGAAGTATAGCGTGAAGACGTGACCCCGCCCACCGCTGGCTGCGTCACGTGACTATGCTGACGCATCATGCCCAGTACTGCACATGTGTGCCAGCCCTCTATGTAGGACACGTTCGGAGGATCCAGAGGGGTAATTATGGGGGGTGGGGCGCTGTGTCGAACTCCGCTGCGATATTCCGCTGGCAGAGTCTGTCACGGCCGTGGGCATGAGCCCTTAAAGGTTTAAGCTTGTAACTATACAGCACTTAGTCCTGGGCTTTAATTCCTATGGATAGCAATGTACGGCGTGGGATTTAAGCCTCTGCTCCTACAATCAAGCACGAGGACTATGGGTTCTCAGCTGTTAATCCCAGCCGAGGACCCGGAGCAGAAGGGAGAAGCGTTTTCTCGACTGAGAGCTGCAGGGAGCTTGCTCAACCATTGTTCCATACGCCAAGGTGCGGATTTACTGTTGTCCCTGCTTATGAAACTAGTGTGGACTGAGGGGTGGAGCCTGGCACAGGGATTCTCTATTGGCTCCTCCCCTTTAAGTTCTTCACATTCTGTGTTCTCTCTGTACAATACACCTACTCAGGGTGACTCCAAGAAGGCCACAAATCACTAACTGGTGATGACTCTTATTTATGGCCCCTAAAAGCTTCCCTGCGCTGACCGTCCTGATGGTTTCCGGCTCTCATTAGTGCCATCATTTCTGTTTATATAAATTTTTTAAAAGGCTTTTCTGCCATTAGCGCTAGGAGGACGTCCTGTGAAGACCTGCACAGATATTAGACAACAAAACGAGATTCAGGGCGTGTTTACGAAAGGCTGTTTTGTAGTAATTCTCAGGCTGTGGACACGGTGTAGGTTTCATCGGATGTCTGTTAGTTTGGCGCATATATGCTTATGTGTATCTGCCACAAGCCATGAGTTGTCTTAGATGTCCATATGACTCTGCTGATTTTTGGCACATGATTTGGGAGTGTCCAGTTAGTGGAGGCTTCTGGGGAGAGGTCACTGACCTACTTTAAGGTTTTGGGAACCTCTGTCCCTGCTAGCCCTAAAATATGCCTCTTTGGGATACTCTGAGGAGACTTGGCAGCACCATCTTAGAATATTCTCGAGAGAGGAGGTGCTATTCTTGGCTAGGGAGGTGATAGAGATCCCTCAGTGTCAATGTAGCAGCAACTGGCCACTTCCACTATTCCTAATAACTATGTAGTCTATAAGGGGTGCAGATGGCCAAGGAATAACCCTTCAATGGGGCATAGAGCATGGACCCCTGGTCATGTGAAATCACTGACCTCTACAATCACAGAATGGAAATATTCTTATCTACATCCAAAAGCTTAAGGCCTCCTTCCCACGAACGGATTTACACCGTGTAATTTGCGGCGAAAATCCGCTGCGTTGCCCGCAGCTATTAGGTTCTATTGAACCTAATAGCTCAGGGCACACGGTGTGGAATTCCGCACCGTGAAATCTCCCGTCCTCACCCGCGGCATGCTCTATTTGCCGCGGGTGTACGCGCTGACGGCTTCCATTGCAGTCAATGGAAGCCGTCCGTTCACGCTATCTCCCGTTGTAAGACAGCGGAAGATAGCGTGAAAACGCTTTCCCGCCTACCGCCGGCGTGTCACATGGCCGGCCGCGTCATGTGACGTGGCGGTGGTGGGTGGGGAAGCGTCATGCGGGAGCAAAGACGTCGGATCCGCTGGTAAGTACGGGGTCTCTGTGGGGTGCCGTGACGGGCTTCGCCGTGGAATATTCCACGGCGGAGCCCGTCACGATCGTGTGCAGCCGGCCTAAGGCCGGCTGCACACAGCCGTGTCAGGTTACACATGCGGGAGCCCGCAGCGGAAACCAACCCTATGCCGAGGCGGCATCCGCGCATACCTGACACTGCTTTTTTACTATACTGCGAATGGTCCGCATGGCGAGCCGTACAGTTTTTTGTTTTTATTTCTGCTCATGTAGAGAAACGTTTTTTGTTTTTCTTCATATGTTACGGAAGGTATTCACTGCGGAATCCAGAAGCGGACGCCTGCTCCGGATTCCTCAATGCAAATCCACCTATGTGCAGCCAGCCTAAAGTGACCCTCCATCCCTGGACCAACAAAGATGGCCGCAGCACTTCGCTGACTACCTGATGTACACACTGTATTAGTATGCGTTCGTGGTCTGAGACTACATGCTGATCTGACGGGTCAGTGCTGCTCACATGACTTCTCAACAGTGCGGCCATCTTTGTCTAGGCCTGGAGGGTCGCGTTAAGGTTTTGTTCACATACTGGGCTAAAGCTGTGGATTTTACACTAATGGCAATGTAGATGAGTGGGGAGAAACTCCAGAGCGTAAACTGACTTAACCCTTTCCAATCCACTGTCTGACGTCTGAAGACATTCTAATTGAAGGCTGTACAGCTTCGATGTTGGAAGACGTCTGGCAGGGTATTCTTACTGTATATTACTGGCCTCTCTGTTAGGGGCCTCTCCAGCATGTCACATACCGCAGTACTGGCTCTAGCCAGTAGATGGCGCCATGGTATAATGGCAGAAAGAGAGAGCCCCCCTAGGAAACCCTGAATCCAAGATTGGATTGCAAAGGGATAAGAGTCAGATTTAACTTTGCAGGATGTCCATTTATGATGTTGATTTTCACATTGTAGTTCTCATGTTGTGAGCTACCTGCAGGCACCAACAGCATGGAGCCGACATGTCCATAGCCCACGTTGCTTTAATCCCCGCAGGAAGCATCTTTTTACGTCCACCTAGGCAGGACATAAAAACACTATGTGCTGGTCACTAAGGGGTTAATGCCCTTGCATTGCGACAAGGTTGTTGGCTGCATCGTTGGCACAGCCCACCTGTGCAGTGACTGCTACATGGGACCGTACCTTTAAATGTTGTCATGATTACATTCATGTGAAACTGATGAAATCGGCTACACTCTAACAACCTGCGCACCGATGGACCTCTTGAGAGAAACAAGAATAATTCCGTTTGTTCACAGCAAGCAGAGGTGTTAGAAAGTTTAAGCTTTTTTGTGTAACATTGAATAAACCTACTCTTCTGCAATGAATGCCATTCTTCATCCATCCTAACCTGGAGTAGATAAGGGAGATGGAATAAATCCTCCACAGTGCCACCTACTGAAAGGCAGCATTCCTTCGAGTCAAAGTGGGACTTTTTATACAAGTCTTGCTACAATGACTGGGAATCAAAAGCAAAGCCAGACCCCATGTACATACAGCTGTTTCCGGGTTATTGCCCATCATCAGTGTACAGTAGGAGTCTGGCTTTTGCTAGTGAGAGGCCAGGGACAGGGGTCAGAAACGCTCTTTTCTCCTTAGGGAGAGCAACTATATACTATAAATAAGTGAGGAGACTCAAATGGCCACGCACGCTCCTCTGGGTAATATGCAAATAAGGGAGATGGAATAAATCCTCCACAGTGCCACCTACTGAAAGGCAGCATTCCTTCGAGTCAAAGTGGGACTTTTTATACAAGTCTTGCTACAATGACTGGGAATCAAAAGCAAAGCCAGACCCCATGTACATACAGCTGTTTCCGGGTTATTGCCCATCATCAGTGTACAGTAGGAGTCTGGCTTTTGCTAGTGAGAGGCCAGGGACAGGGGTCAGAAACGCTCTTTTCTCCTTAGGGAGAGCAACTATATACTATAAATAAGTGAGGAGACTCAAATGGCCACGCACGCTCCTCTGGGTAATATGCAAATAAGGGAGATGGAATAAATCCTCCACAGTGCCACCTACTGAAAGGCAGCATTCCTTCGAGTCAAAGTGGGACTTTTTATACAAGTCTTGCTACAATGACTGGGAATCAAAAGCAAAGCCAGACCCCATGTACAAGGAATGCTGCCTTTCAGTAGGTGGCACTGTGGAGGATTTATTCCATCTCCCTTATTTGCATATTACCCAGAGGAGCGTGTGTGGCCATTTGAGTCTCCTCACTTATTTATAGTATATAGTTGCTCTCCCTAAGGAGAAAAGAGCGTTTCTGAACCTGGAGTAGAGAATGGCACCCTCTTAACCTCTGAACCCACACGCAGGAATCTGTCGGTCAGGTGAGAAAGGGATAAAAAGTGATCTAAACATGGCCAACGTGTGGGTACCGTATGCCGCTGCCCGTTTTATTAGGTACCTCCTCTACTTGGAGTTTATTAGCCCCATTGTGGTCCCCCCCCCCCCCCCCCTTCTCTGCCATTTTTCAGTCCCTTCCTCTGAATTTCCCGTTGTTTGGGTACATTTGCAGCGATTAATGAGCAGAGATTACCGCTGCTGAAGTGCTTCATTGTCACATTAAGATGTGTAAGTGGATTATGTGATTATATAAAGGGCAGGAATCTCTGGGCATTAGAGGCGGCCATGGAAAACGGCAGAGTTTTCACTTTTCCATGAGAAGACAATTAAGGCTCCGCCGCCGCCCTCCTCCACGCAGACAGACGGGTTTCTGGGATATTTACGGCTTCTATTACACGGAGCGAGAAACCGTTTGCTCATGCAGATCATGCATACAGATACATTGCTTTCATGTAATCCCTTCCATCGTCTCGTCGTCCACTTTCACTAACGACTGAACGATTGCTGTTTGCACGTAACGAGCGAATAACGATATGCCCGTATAAAACGTAACAGCGGACATTCGATGTACAGTCGTTAGCCATGTTTACACTGAATGATCACCGCTCAAATTCACACAATGCTGCGCTATCATTCCAAGCGGGGCCCTTAGTCCGCTACGGTGTTACCATGCTGCTTGGACCATCCCTGATGGCTGACTACGTTGCCTGTGGGTTGTCCATCTTTCCTCAAATCATTATATCCCACTCCACCACATTTTTTTTCTTTTCACTCCACTTGTTTATCAGTCTGTACTGTAGTCCTAGCATTCTATTCATGTTCAAAGTATGAAAGGAGAACACTGGTAAGGTGAGCCGTCCCTACCAGTCTGCTGAGATGTATGCGCTGTCTTTACACCCCAGCTTTCTTCCGGCCTTGTGGTGCCTGTCTTCATTTATATACAGTTCCCAATCTAACAATTATTTCTATCCATTAATGGAACTCTATACCTTTATTTATTTTTTTAACCCCTGGTGACTGGCTTATTTTATGCCTTACGGACCGAGCTATTTTCATAGTCCCATTGCAAGAGCCGTTTTTCTTTGCTATAGGCCTCCTGTCTGCACGCAGGTAGCTCAATGAACACTTTCCATAGGATAACTATGGGAAGTGCAGCCTGATGTGCAGAGTGGAAAATCGCCACCATTTTCCGCGATGAACCTACTATTAATAATGGGTTTCTTTCAGAAAATCGCAGTGACTTTAGCGTCCTCCTGTGGCAGAAAAACCCCTATGGGAAACCGTTACACCTGTGGACAGGCGGCCATAGCCGTATGAGGGCTTGTGCTTCTGTGTCCACTCTGGGGTACTAAAAGTTAGACAACACATATTTTTTTGGGGGGGAAAAAACGCCATAAATTTCCTGTTTCCATGGTATTCATTCCCTAAAAATAACACTTTTATTTTTCTGTCTGATCAGAATGATGACTGCGATACCAAGTTTGTGTAGATTAATTTTTTTTTTTTTACTATTTTTTTGCACAATTTTTTTGAAGAAATAATTAAATCTGCATCTTCGTATTCAAAGACTTTTTTTTTAGTTTTCTGGCAGTGGAGCTCTGTGAGGGCTTTGTGTGGGAAGAGTCGCAGTTTTTATTGGTACCGGTTTGAGGTACATGGGACTTTGGATGGCTATTCATTAAAGGGGTTGTCCCGCGGCAGCAAGTGGGTCTATACACTTCTGTATGGCCATATTAATGCACTTTGTAATGTACATTGTGCATTAATTATGAGCCATACAGGGGGGTTGAAAAAAAAAAAACCCCGTTTCGGCGCGGGACAACCCCTTTAAGTGTTTTTGAGAGGCAAACAAAATGACATTTCTGGCATTGTTTTATGGTTTTCACCATGCAAGATAAATGACATAATATTTTAATTGTCGTTACAAATGTGTCAATACCTTTTTGTGTTGCTTTTTAAACTTTTTATTGTGTTTTTATCTATTTAAAATGGGGTTTTGTGGGGATTAAGTGTAATGATTTTAACTTTGAAATTTTTTGGATGCTACTTTTAGTCTCAAGTAGACTTAAAGATGTGACTGTTCGATCCCTAAGATGGTACACTGCATTACTTATGAATGCATTTTCTACTAAGCCCATGACAGCAGCCGATGAGACTCTGCCGAAGCAGAGTTACATGACAAGCACTGAGGCCTTTGTCAGGCTTTTAGCTGCCATCGGGACCTATTAGTATCTTGGGATCACACTGTGGGATAGGAGTGATAGGAGGATGGGTGATAAGAGGAGCCCCCACCTCCTGTTAACTGCTTATATACTGTAGTCCCTAAACTGCTAGCATCTGAGGCTGCTCCATTCCTGGCAGTTACAGCAGGAGCCTGGCTGTCAGTAAGCCAAGCTTAAGTCTTAAAAAGATGTATGTGCATGTCTAAAGCCCATTAGTGACCGCCATGAAAATGAATCTCTGGGTACCCACTGCTCAGATCCCTACTAATCTGCTGTGGGCAATGCAAGAAAAAGAATGCTCTGACCATAGCGTAGTGGCCGTGGTTGGAACTGCAGGTACAGCTCATGTTAAATTCATTGGGTGCTGCACGTACAATACCAATCTTGGCTGCTTCCTGCATTAACGGCGGCCCCAGGAATTAGCTGACTGGTAGGGGTCAAAGTGATAGATCCCCACTGGTTATCTACAAATTAACCTGTTAGTCATCAATAGAAAAACAGAAGTCTTGAAATACTACTTAAAGGGGATAACCATGACGTGCCTATTTTACCCCATTTCATGGCTTGTGTAGAATGGCCCATCATGCTGTACAGGTAAACTTTCAGAGGCAAACAGACAAAAGATTCCTAAAGGTTAGAACGAATCTTTGGTAGAGGACTATCTGCCATCGGCCGTCACAAGGACCAAAATCGAGCGACCATTCTATCATGCATGGCCAGCTCCCTACTCTTAAAATTAATCTCAGTACTAATTACTCTCGCAGAATTCCAGTTTTGTCAACCAGAATTTTCTCTTCCTTTTTTTCCCTCAGTAAAAGGAACAGGACCGCCCGCCCCAGATGACGGCAGAAATGTCCAACGCGGGGGGGGGTCTTGTGCAATAACTGGCAGACAATAACCCCGTCCCAGACCTCTGAAGCAGGGTGACTTCCAGACAAAGGAAGGGAAAACCCTCTATTTCCTCTTCCCTCTTTTTGCTGTCTCGTTGCGCTATTTCCAGTAAGTGTCGGTGCCGCGGTCCTCCGGCGTGGAGGGCTTCTCATGCACGTTACATAAGAGCAGGACGTGGACTTGACTTAAAACAGGAAGTGAAAAGTACAACAACTTGTGTGGCTCTTGAGTTTTTACTTGAGTGTCTGGAAGCCGTGTGATGCGGGTCTGTAACCTTCCCACCATTTGTTTGTGTGTCTGTAAGGTTATATAGCTTTCCCAAACTTTATTTTTTGCACTTTTGATTTTCATTCTTGCTCCCCATTTTGTAAAAAGCGGTAATGCAGATCCTGGAAGAAGCGGTCCTTGCATCTTTAATGAGCTCAGTTCCCAGCACCCTTCTGTCCTCAGGAAGCAGCCAAGGTCATCGCCAAGTGTTGACGTCCGTTTCCTATCTGTAGTTAGGATTCTGTCTGCAGTAAAGAATGAAAATAAAAATGAGGTTGAGGCGTAGCACGAAAGGCGGGAGAAGTGCGAGAGCTGACTGCTACATATGCATTAATTGTATAGTAGTAATGCATGCTATGGTCTCATTATTTGGGGGGCCTTCAAGATGTCTTAGCTGAAACGGATGATTGCGCCATTCACCTCAAGTTGTGCTACGGAAATCTTGGCATGTTATATCGTGGTGGGCAACTTCTCGCATTTACCCCTTAAAGGGATTGTTTACTTGTGAACTATTGATGGTCTATTCTCAGGATAGGCCATCAGCAGTAGACTGGCAAGGGCTTGTCACACGGGTCGTCCACTGATGAGCTGTTCGAGCTGGTGCACTCATATAGAGAGCTGATTACTGCAGGAAGACGAGGCTCAGTTCCTCACTGCAGTGGCTAAGCTTGGTATTACAGTCCAAGTTCCCATTCGTTTTCAGTACCAAACTTGGCGTGTAATACCGAGCCTGGCCACTGCAATGGGAACAGAGCTGTCGGCTTGCTGCAGGAAGCAGCCCAGTGCTCTGAAGCACACCAGCTCAGCAAATAGCTCATCAGTGGGGGACCCGAGCAATAGACATGTGCCAATCTTCTGTTTGTGTCCTAATCTGAGAATAGGCTATCGATAACTTGCAACTGGACAGCCTATATTAAAGGGGTTGTCTAGTTATCGAACAATCTCCCTTTTTCAAATGGCTTCCTGTAGTAAAATAATAAACAGAGCTGCTACCACAATCCAGCAATGCAGCCCCGCTGTGGTTCCAGTGTTTGTGACCGAGATCAGGTGACCACTGCAGCCAATCACTGTTACCGAATGTCTGGCATCATGGCGCTGAGGAGAACAAGCCATGGCATTGCGGCCTCTGATTGGCTGCAGCTGTCACCTGATATCCTGGGACTTCATCTGTCACATAAAACACCAGGACTATATTGCCGGACCGTGGTAGCCGCAGAGAGGGGAGGAATGCTAGGATATAATTCCATACATCATCTCCATCCTTGGCTGCCACGCTCCCATTGAATGTACTGTGCAAAAAGTCACAATTTGCACAAGACAACCTTGCAGAAGAAAAATTGCAACTTCATGCAACAGTTTTGAGTTGAGAAATCCCCCGTTGTGGCTGTTGCCTCTAGAGAGACCGTACAGCTGGCTGTGCTATGGGGTCACTATGGCTATCGCTCTGGATGGCCCACAGGTTGGCTATAGTATTTGACACTGGTGATGGGGACATTGTGCTTTTCTCTGTTATCGGGACAGTATGGCTGGTTAGGTAAGTGCACCTCTGGGTTGGAGGATGAGGGCACTGCAGGGGGCTGGGTCATGTGCTGCCTGGGGTCCCTGGTTGTATAATCTGGAGTATTGTGGGATCCCGTTTGTAACATTGCAGCAGCACTTCCTCATTCTCATATCCCAAACTGGAGAGATTTACCACCTTCTTCCAACCACTAATTGTTGCAGTCAGATCTCACTAAACACCCTAGATGTGCCATTATGGAGTCAGCAGCTTGCCGACATCACGGCTCCCCTGCCATCTTCCTGCTCAGAGGGATTCAGCTATAATCTTGGGGACTGTATACAGTCGCTCTCCCTCCTTCTAGTAGTCTTCTCTCTATACCTTTTGCTACTCTTTGACCCGAGTTGCCATTTTTACAGCTGCTTTCTGCTGCTGCCTTGTTGAAGTTAGTAAACTTTATAACAAAATGTTTCCTTATCTCATCTTGTAAATAATAAGGAATGTATTGCTTAGCAACAAGTGTCTCAAGTAGTCTTAAAGGTCATTGTTTCATTTGTTTGGATGTAAATATTAGTTTTCACATATTTATTGAACAGTTCTAGTTACTTGTGGATTTGGAATGTAAATGCGCTTTTAACGCTGCTAGATGAATTGGGAGAGCATGCGGCCAGCAGTGAAGTGGCGATCGTATAGCGTTGGCTTGGCATGCAGTTACATGGAACAACAGTTGGCTAGTATTTCTCCTTCATTGGATAACTGCGCCTCTTGTCACTCCTTCTGCCACTTCTTTCTATTCTATACCTGTTTAATGTTTTGCAGCAGACCAACAGTGATTTTAGTACCCGCTGGGAATGAATCCTTATCGGCAGGTAAGCTATTTAGTTTAGATGCAGCCCAGCAATAAGCAGCAATTTGCATCGAATTACTGCAGACATCCGTAGTTTGTAATAAGCGGCCCCTAAGAAGGCGTTAGTAGTTAACAGGAGGAGAGTCCGCCAGTTCTAAAACTTTGTAGCAGTAGTTAACAGGAGGAGTCCGCCAGTTCTAAAACTTTGTAGCAGTAGTTAACAGGAGGAGTCCACCAGTTCTATAACTTTGTAGCAGTAGTTAACAGGAGGAGTCCACCAGTTCTATAACTTTGTAGCAGTAGTTAACAGGAGGAGTCCACCAGTTCTATAACTTTGTAGCAGTAGTTAACAGGAGGAGTCCGCCAGTTCTATAACTTTGTAGCAGTAGTTAACAGGAGGAGTCCGCCAGTTCTATAACTTTGTAGCAGTAGTTAACAGGAGGAGTCCGCCAGTTCTATAACTTTGTAGCAGTAGTTAACAGGAGGAGTCCGCCAGTTCTATAACTTTGTAGCAGTAGTTAACAGGAGGAGTCCGCCAGTTCTATAACTTTGTAGCAGTAGTTAACAGGAGGAGTCTACCAGTTCTATAACTTTGTAGCAGTAGTTAACAGGAGGAGTCCGCCAGTTCTATAACTTTGTAGCAGTAGTTAACAGGAGGAGTCCGCCAGTTCTATAACTTTGTAGCAGTAGTTAACAGGAGGAGTCTACCAGTTCTATAACTTTGTAGCAGTAGTTAACAGGAGGAGTCCACCAGTTCTATAACTTTGTAGCAGTAGTTAACAGGAGGAGAGTCCGCCAGTTCTATAACTTTGTAGCAGTAGTTAACAGGAGGAGTCTACCAGTTCTATAACTTTATAGCAGACTATCAACCCTCTTGAGTGCCATTTGTTGGCTGTGCAAAGGTCAGTACGACAGATTACATTACTCAAAGTATCTTTAGACTCTGATGGGCTTTTTCACACTAGATGCAGCAAACAAAAGCAAACATATATTAGTACATCTATCCCTAATCTCTTCCTTGTCTTTGATCCTATATAATAGTGATGGTGAACCTTATAGAGACCGAGTGCCCTATCTGCAACCCAAAACCAACTTATTTATCGTAAAGTGCCAACACATCAGGGGGCGGGGCTTACCACGACGTAAGATTATACCCCTGTTCTAAAAACAGGGCTGTTTTGAAAATAGACAATGTACAGATTTTGACTGTTTTTTTGGAAGCGGAAATGCTGTAGAAATTGCCACGAAGTTCCGCTGATGACATTGTCAAGCATTTCTGCCACATATAACCCTCCCCCAGCATTAGTGGTGAGCCCACTCTATATACGGTGGGTGTCAGGCAGCCAGGACCTGGCTGTTTACAATTTAGATGGTTTGGGGCTACTGTTACCTCTATTAGTTGTTTGTTTCTGTCTGAAATGTCTGTCCCCTTTTCCTCAGATGGTCATGTAATCTCAGTTCTGACCATCTCTGATCTACTTTGGGGTAATGGATACCTTTTCTAATCCATGTGACAGTCTGTGTGATGCTCTTTCATTGATCTGGCGCAGCACTTCTATCAGTAACTGATGATTATCACACAGCTATAATAAAGGAGATCACAGCTCAGCCTCCTGCCTGTATGCTTAAGGGCTGTAGCTTATTTAGGGGAGTATAGAAAGTAAGAATAAACTGTTGCCCCTATAGGTAGAATGGTATGACTGGTACTGGTGTATCTTGACACCACCGGAAGTAGTGGTGGATCCAAGTTACAGTGTGTTTGACGGGGTTGACTCCCCCCTGTTCGTGATTGGCTGGCCGCCTGTCTCCCTGTCCTCAGGTTCACAGGTCCTGTAGGCACCGGCAGCCTCCTTGCAGTGCTGATCCTCATGGCCTCCGTTCCCTTGTAGCGGTGAGCGCTGCTGTGCCACACCTGAGGGTTGCCTGTTGAAGGTGGCAGCCGCCAGACTGCAGTTGCGAGCGGTGTCCAGCGGTGGTGAACGGAGCTGACCGGGAAGGGGAGCCTGCAGCGCAGTGTGGTAATGGGCTACACTTGGGAGCGCTGTTATGCGGGGGATGAGGTGAGCACACTGTCATGTGTAGTGGGCCAGGAGCACTCTGTCATGACCAGGGGTGGCCGGGAGCGCAGTGTCAGGTGCGGGAGCCAATGGCCACACAGTGTATTAGGCGGAGTGCTATGTCAGGAGCGGGGCACAAACTGCTGCTAGGACCTGGTTGCATCTAGCCAATCGGGAGCTAGGGGCGTTCTGCATGGAAGCCCTGTCAAACCCCTAGCTTCCTGGTGGCATCAAGATACACTGCTACCGGTATGACTCTAGGTAACGTTGTGCTCATTGCATTTTGGGATAGATGTCAAACTGAAAGGTAAAAAATTTAACTCATGATGGGGACCTAAGGCCCATTTACACAGAGTGACGATCACTCAAACGTCAGTGAGTGACAGCTTTGAGCGATCATTTTGCATGAACTATTAAATAGCTACTCAGCTACTTGATAGCTTAATGGCGTGTAAATGAAGCCTTAGCTGAAAGCAGTTAATAGCCCGAGGGCTCTTATCTCCATTCAGCTTCTTTGTTTTCCCTCAGGAAACAATGCTATCAGCACTACTCACAGAACTCTGCGTGCGGTCCTGATCAGACCGCAGGACGATTATTAGGTTGACCTGAATTAAACGATCAGCTAGCAGTGCACGGTGGCCGTGCGTTTAGACGCAACGATTATTGCTCAATCGCTTTTTAGCAATTTTGTTAAAGCGATCATCGCTCTGTGCAAATGGGCCTTTACAGTGGGCTGCACTGCAAAGTGGCTAGAATACACAGAAGAGACCTCCAGAGTGACAGACAATCAGGTGAGGGGCGCAGACATGGAAAACTGTGAGTTGTCCTGTAACTAAAAGCTCTGTGGGGGTTCAGGGTGTTGAAACCATAGTACAGACATTAGATGGCAACTGGCTTAAAGTTGTAGATAAGGGTTCACTAATTGCTTTTTTGTAGCTACTGTCCCTTTAAATCTACAATCTATTTGCTTTTATGATAAATGTTTAGTTAGCAGGAATTATTCTATCTTGTGACTGTGGAATTAGCACGGTCACATAGGACAATCTTCTCTGACCTGGCAGCCAGCGCCCATCACAGCATGCTGGGAGTTGTAATTTTGCAGGACATGGGTATGAAAATATAGAAAACCTTGTGTCACTGGTGACTGACACCACTGAGCAGGAGGTGAGCTGCTGCTGTACAACCCTGGTATTGCAGATTTGTCGAACCTTTGTCCACACTTACAGCATCCTTTGTTTAGGAGACAGTGCAGGCAGCCCTGCAGCTAATCAGAAATGGGGGGCGTCACCTGGCTGTCAAACAGTCTTACCATTGACCACACCCACCACTTCCGGTGGCGTCAAGGTACAATAATACCGCTGGGTTTTACTGCTAACATGGCAAAAAAACATGCAGTTTCCCTGAGGTTTTTAACTGCAACCAAATTGAACCATATTAAGAGGCCTCAATGATTGCACTCTTAAAGTGGCACATTTCTTGCCACAGACAAAAGAGAGCCCAGCATACGGTTTTACATGATTTATTGTTCTCTTCGATGCGCTTGTGATTTTTACTGCAACAGCGTTGAAAATGCTGCAAATTCAAGTAAAACAATGTATCGTTTTTCAGGTGTGATTTCTGTTGCGGTCGCAACTTCTGAATTCACCTAAAGAAATATTGGGGCAGTTTCTGTGTCTGGGTGTGAACAGGAAGGTTCCCATTCACTCACAGCAAGCAGATGTTCTAAACTGTGAGGGATTGAACCCTAAAGTATGATAGAAGGTTGCAGACCTTTGAATGGATGCAATATATTGAGCTCGCTACATTGATTGCTGGGTGCCATACTGTTTGCAAGAATTTCAGTGAGCACGCATAATAGTAATAATAATCTTTATTTGTATAGCGCCAACATATTCCGCAGCGCTTACATAGACAGGGGGAATACAGAAAGACAAAAGTACAAACATTACAGAACCACGGTTACAATCGTAATCAGCTGATGGAAACAATAGGGGTGAGGGTCCTGCTCCAACGAGTTTACATACTACAAGTAATGGGGTGATACAGAAGGTAAAGGGGCTGGAGATGTGCACTGTATGGCGAGGTGGAGAGTGAGGGGTGATATACACATAGACAATGGTCAGACATTTAGCCGTGTGACGGCAGAAACGGTATGACTGCAGGAGCGGTTTATGATGGCTAGTAGGGATTGCAGTCAGTAGGTCAGGGAGCATGTTATCAGGCGGAATAATCACTGCTTCGCTTCTATGGGACTGAGGGAGTTTTGCTGAGATCCCTAAACTCCCTCCGTCCCATGGAAGTGAATGGCGCAGTGATCATGTATGTGGGAGCACTGTTTTCGGGATCTGTCAGAGTTCAGTGGTTGGACCCCAGCGATCAGACTTCTACTGCCTTTCATGTTGGAGGGGGGGGGGGGGGGGGGATAAATGTCTTTACTGTAAAAATCCCTTAAATTTCTCCACTCATCCAAGAGAATGAGCTTACAGTATATTATGGTTTCCACAGAGGGACCCAGACCTGGAACATGTTACAGGTTTCCAGTACAATCCGGGTGGAGGAAGGAGAAATGTTTTACCACTGAGTCATATAATGTGGGGGGAGGGGAAGTGCTGCTTTTCTAGTAGTAACTAAACTTTGCACATGGAACATGTGAACCTTTATACCATAACATCTACAGAAGATTCTAGACTCTACTGGAACTTGGAGGGTCAGTTCATACACACTTACCCTGGGGTTTCAAAAGCCGTGTTACAGATGATCAAATATGCCGCATACTCTGCATGTTAGGGCTTAAACAGACTAATGTTTTTGCGCGCGTGAAACTAACGTCTGCAATACGTGATGAAGCAAACCCAGTGATTTCAATGGGTTTGTTCTTAGAAGCGTGCTTCTCTACTGCAAATCCTGTGCTAAAAAGGATAGGACCAAACCTACCGTTCAATGCAGAAAGCAGCCATTGAAGTCTATAGCAGGGTAAAAAAAAAGTATCAAGGGGAAGGGTGCGACCCTGCCGACAACCCTTGTTCATGCGTAAATGGTCTCCGTTTCAGCCAGCGTATGTGTGCGTACCTCTGTCTGTTCGAGCCATAATATGTTTTGTTACTGTTTCACCGTAGATTAAGTTTCTGCTGCAGCTACACAATCTGAATATTTAGGGTGCATTCACACAAATGATGTTGCCTTGGAGGTTGTCAGATTCAGATGAGGTCGGGACTGCTGTATGCGGTTCCCGGTCACATGATCACTGTTATCCATTGGATAACAGTTATAATGGAAAGTTAAAACTAACTTTTTAAACTTTTTTTTTTTTTTTTTTTTTTAAAATCTCCCCTTACTGATTGTATCCATGAGGGGAGATGAAATTACATAACTAAAATCCCCAGATTTGTCCCACAATGGGATCTTTATGCGTGGATCTTAGCCCGTCAGCAAAATATCAGATTCATGCACAAAAGTTAAGGATTGCCCAGGAAATTTAACATCTCCCTCTTCCTGGCTACTGATGGTAGCTGAGAGCCTGGAGATGTCACGAGGGGCTGCGATGAGTGGTTCCTGGTCATGTGATCAGTTATCGCTGTTCAATGGATAATGGCGATCACGTAGAAGAAAAAGTTAGTTTCATCCCCTTCTCACTGATGCGATCGGTGAGAGAAGATGAAACTTTTTACTGCAGGCCTTCGTATTTGAACCCCGATGTGATCCTCCTCCGTAGACCTTGCCTGGCTTCTGCGCATGTGACCGCTGGCAAAAAGGTGGACGCTTGAGCAGGAGCTAGGGAGAGCCTGGGAAATGTAAAATCTCCATAGGTTGTGTAGAGCATGGTGGAATAAGCGGTGGCCTCGTTGAGCGGTCTCCGCTCACATGATAAAAATGTAGTGATCTACAATTAGGACTGATTCGCACATTCATGGTAATACGCAAATCGCTCGCATTGGATTACACAATTCCGTTCACATTAGCGGGTCAGAATTACATAATCCACTTGCAGAAAATGGAACGTAGCATGCTCTATTTTACTGTGGATATCTGCAGCATAGAGCTCATTGTGCGCCATGGTCATGGATATACCTGTAGGCTATACACTACTACATTGTGTACGGGCTGCGGGTACCAGTCATTGTTAAGTGATGGTGCAGGAAATACAAAGTGGATCCCACATACGGCCGTGTGAGCCTGGCGTTTAGACCGCCACCTGTTATATGTAATTTACAAGAAGCCCCGGGAACGCTCGCCTTCCTGCAGTTCCAGGAGCAGCTTGTTGAGCGCCTTCTGTGTGAGACCACCGCACCGTGGCGAGATTACGAAGCCTCAGACATTTTTTTTACGCCCCATCCCTGCCACTAAGGTAATGAAATACCCCCGAAAAAGCATGGGAGGAGGAGGGATACCCGGTTTAATTGCTCCATGTGCCCATCCCAACCAGGCCCTCGTAATTACCCCTCTCTTCGGACATACCACACAGTTTACATTATTACTTCTATCTAAGATTTAGGGAACACCGAAAAGGGAAAGGGGGGGGGGGGGTGTAAAATTATTTTTAGGGAGTCAAGTGAGCAATGGGGCCTGGAATTTTTCAGTTGTGTCCTGAAGTTCAATCGGTGTTCCTTCCATTATAGGCCTAGCCATGTGTCCTATAAGTAGATTAGGGCCACAATGGCTATGTTTCTGAACACTGGTATCCATTTTGGGGTACAAGTCTAAATTCATATGTATGCTGTTCAAAAAAAAACTTTTTAAATTGACAATTGCAAAAAAAAATGAAAATTGTAATTTTTTTCTTTCTTATGCGTCGCTTGCATTCATTTTGAAACTGTGGGGTAAAAATGTGCAGTACACCCCTAGATGGATTTAAGGGGGTCTAGTTTTCAAAATAGTGTGGTGTGTGGGGGTTCTCCATCGTTTTTGCTGCTCAAGGGCTCTACAAGTGGGCGATGGGGCTTAACCCTCTTAGTGACGAAGCCTGTTTGCGCCTCAGTGATGAAGCCAAATCTTTAATATCTGACGTGTCACTTTAACATAGAATAACTCTGTAAAGGTTTTGCACATCCACGTGATTCTGACATTGTTTTTTCATCACATGTTGGTCTTCATTTAGGTGGTAAAAATAGACCCATAGAATTTGTGTATATTTATGCCAAAGTTGGTAAAATTTTAAAAACCTTAACTTTCCTATACTGTACAGACTTTTTGATAAGATATATATTTCCATCTGTTTACTTTATTTGAATAACATTAATTTTTTTTTAACCATTTAGGAGACGTACAAATTTAACATTGATTATCAACGTTTTGAGGGACACTTTATTTTCTTCTTGTAAAGTACATATAACAGGCAGCGATCTGATTAACGCCGGGCTCACATGGCCGTATGTGGGATCTGCTTGCACCACTGGCTGTTCCTTTCGGTTTGGGCCCGGTTGTGCGTACAGACATAAGATAAAGGCCACAATGGGCATGTTTCTGAATACGGGACAAACGGGAGTTTCCATTTTGAAGTCTAAATCCTCATTTCCATGTGCACTAGAGGAAAAAACATGTCCTAAAATTACATTTTTGCGAAAATATGAAATTTTATTTTTTCTTCTCTAAACTGCATTAATTCCTGACATAAAACTGTGGCGTCAAAATACTCATGACCCCCCCCCTTCCTTGGTGAATACATTACCCCTTTCCTCCATATGACATAAGGGTACGTCATGGCTGCTGGGTACTTCCCGCAACTGGACGTGCCCTTACATCATGGGGATAGCAAGGGATCATAAGAGATCTTGCGCTATCTGGCAGCGGGAGCCGGCTGTCACTAATAGCTGGCCTCCTACTGCAACAGTGGTAATGCATCGGAGATGCCCCCCCCCCCCCCCCCCCCGCGCTATTAACCCTTTACCTGCCGCGATCTATGTAAGGTTCACAGAGGGAGCGCGCTCCCTCGGTGATATTATCGGGCTCTCGTGATATAATCGCAGAGAGCCCGGCTGATTGCCATGCCAACAGGATGCCAGATACCGGCGTCCTGTATTGCCATTGCCTATGATCTCTAACAAGTGATAAGGCATTGCGGGAGAGAAGTTCTGCAATGCCTTATTATACTGATCAGAGCTGGTATGGTGTAAGTTCCCCAGAGGGACACAGATGGGATAAAAAAAATCAAAATAAAGTACAAAAAAATTAATAAACTTTTTGGGGGGGCTTTTTCTTATATTTGCATAAAAAAACACTTATTTGGTATTGTGTTGATAATGACACGTACATTAAGTTAAACATGCTTTTTATCCTGCACGGCAAAAAGCGCTAAACTGTGGCAAAGTGCTAATTTTAAGCATTTTGCCTCCCAAAAAACGCAATAAAAGTGATCAAAAAAGCCGTGCACCCCAAAATAGTGCCAATAAAATCTACAGCTTGTCTTGCAAAAAATAAGCCCTCAGAGAGCTCCATCCATGGAAAAATAAGTTACAGGACTTTAAATGCAGCAATTAAAAAAAAAAAAATCCAAAAAAGGGTTTTTATTGCAGAAAAGTATATATTAAGTATATAAAATATAAGACTTCTGGTATTGTAATCGTGCCGGCCCGCAGAAAAAAATGGATTGTCATTTATGCTACATAATTAACGCTTAAAAAAAAAATCTATGGCAGAATTGATTTTTCTCTTCCTGCGATCATAAAAAAATTTAAGTTTTACAATCTAGTCTATGTACCCAAAAAAGGCACGGATAAAATCTACAGATCACCACACAAAAAACAAGCCCTTATACGGCCGCGCCGACAGAAAAATATAAAAGTTATGGCTTTTGAAAAATGGAGCTTAAAATCAGCCAAAAAATCGTTGCGTCCTTAATCCCAAAATAGACCATGTCCTTAAGGGGTGCAGTTTTTTAAAATGGGGTCATTTGTGGGGGTATCTATCATTCTGACCAGCCATGAGCCTTTGCAATCTTGGCTGTGTGTAGGGAAACAAAGGCCTCATGTCCACAGGGACAGATCGCCAGCGGGTGTCCCGCATGCGTGATCCGGGCCCCATAGGGATGCATTGAACACCCGCAGGTAATTAAATATATGCGGATGTCATTTTCCCTTGAGGCGCGGATTGCGTGTGCAGGAAAACACCCACACCATGCTCCATTTTAGTGCGGGTCTCCCGCGGGGATGGCTCCCACAGGCTTCTATTGCAGCCTATGGAAGCCGTCCGGATCTGCGACACACCCGCAGCTGAATTCCTGCTCTCCAGCGCGGGAGCAGTAGCTAAGAAATAAAAAATAGAGTTCATGGCGCATGCACGCTGCCGGCGTGCCTGCACATCCGCCGGGCCGAAGCAAGATGATCCGTCCGCGACAGAGGGCAGATCCGCAGCGTCCGGATAGGTAAGTAATGCTTGCTTTTTAGCCTCATGTCCGTGGGAAAGGGACCCACTGCGGGATTCTGCATGAAGAATCGGCGGCGGGCTTGATTTTCCCCGTGGACATGAGGCCAAAGTGTTCCTCAAAATGTTAAATTTACGTCTCCTAAATCTTTTAACCAAACATGTCCAGAATAAAGTACAGATGGAAATATATATCTTATCAAATATTTGTACAGTGTTTGCACATGTCTGATATAGTGCAATTGAAAATGTGGAAAAAATGATGTTTAAATTGTTCCCAGTTTTGGCGCTTTTAATAAATATGCAAAAATTCTAATGGTCTATTTTTACCACATAAATAATTGAATTTTGTCATAATTTATTCAGTGAATAAGCCTGTTTGCGCCTTAGTGACAAAGGGGTTAAAGTGCAAAATTTAAGTGCACAGCATGTCCATTTATGCTGCCATTTTCAAGACTGTTGCAAAGTTGCACAAACCCAGTATGCGGCACACAGCGTTGGTTGTGTCCCCTGCTGTATGCTCCCCCTGCAGAGATGCAGTCCTAAGCTGTCACTCATGGTTCAGGTAGCCGGCTCGTGGGCGACTTGTCCTTCCGTCCTTCTGAGGTCGGTAAAATGAGTACCCAGCTTGGGGGGTAATAAAAATTACCTGAAAGCGCTGCGGAATAAGTTAGCACTATACAAATAACCAGATTTATTTTATATTTTTAATATACACCATAAGGTAAAGGGTATTAGTGTATCTTGATGCCACCGGAAGCAAGGGGTTTGATAGGAGGAACACCCCTAGCTCCCGATTGGGCCAAGGCTGGCAGGTCCTAGGAGCACAGTGTGGATAGATGTCTGCGTTCTGTGCACATTTATGCTTGGGCTTACATTATTAGCTGTAAATGCTGCCATGTTAAAAGTGTAACACGGCAGCATAAACATCTAATATAAGCCTAAGAAGAAATATTACCCTCACCCTAAGGTCCCCCGCTCACAGCTGCCGGCTTCACTGCTTCTGCTCTGCTCCACTCCGTGGATTCTCAGCTCCGTGTCGGCCACTCCCCCGCTCACACCTGCCGTGCTCATCGTGTGCGCTCCAGCGCTGGGACTGTCAACTCCGTGGACGCCGCTTCCTCGCTGACAGATGCTGCCCAGGACTGTGAGAGCCGTCCCCTCGCTCCCACACTGAAAGCTGCTGCTCTGTGCCCTTGAGCTCCGGCATCGGGAAAGCCGAATCAGGTGGGGGAAGTCCAGTGGCGTGTGCTCCTGCACTGGCCGGCCGCCAGATACGACTCTCCCCCTGGGTGTGTCGCCGCTATGCAGCTGCCGGTATCTTCAAGTTAAATCGGTTGGGGGTGGGGGTGCCTGCTGTGGAGCGCCGCCGGCGGCACAGCAAAATCGGCTTCAGAAGGTTTTTGGCTTAGTGGTAAAACACTAAGGCGGGTTGTGCTTCGGTGGACAGGAAGACCGTGGGAGCTCTGCCTGTGCGTTGGAACCAGGCCTCCACTGTATGTTTTTTTTCTGGTAACTTGTAGTGCCCTTCCAGGACCTATGTGCCAGGCTGCTGTGCAGCCAATTGGGCACAGGGGGCATCAACCCCCTGTCAATCTTGACTCCACCAGGACTTTCTGGTGGCGTCAAGATACACGAATACCAAGGTGTAGAGTAAGCGCCTATAGCATGGTATAGTCCTCATATTACCCAATGCAGGGCTACATGTGGCCCTGTGCATGCGACCTAAGGGTATGGCAACTCTAACACCAGCATTTGTGATGTTGCCAGAGGGACAGGAGAGCTTGGCTTGAGTTGCATTTAGATGGCACTGCCGATTGTCGTTCAAACAGGCGAACAATGACCGCTTGGTCTAAACGTGAGCCAGGCATAAAAATGATTGTCTCGTTAATGTATCGTTTGGTTTAAACTGTCCATATACAGCGAGTGTGAAAGACTAAATGGCTCATCTAGAAGGACCCTTAGGTTCGTGGTAGTCTTGGTGTGACTGGACGTAGAGCACTAGTTGGTAGGTCCTCGTTGAGCCACTTCATTCTTTGGCCGTAGGGTTAGATCTCGGGTAATAAGGTGCTATGAGCCTTTGGTATCTTAATGTGCACTGTAAACCTTCTTATATTCTAGTACGTTTCCTTCAAGAAAAGTAGCTCTAGAAGTGGAATAAATTTCGAAGCACTTAAACTGTCATCTCTCATTCACGTGAATGTAGCATTAGCGCATGTTCTAACTCTGCTTCATTCACTCAGGGACCGACCAGACCGCAGTTCTTGGGATCCGTGGGGGTCCTAGTGGTTGGACCCGAACTGTGGATAGCCTATAACTTGGCACAACCCCTTTAAGCCACTTTGGTAGCCGTGTTCGTCTGTATAATAAATACTACTAAGGTTCAAATGCAGCAAATAAAAAAAAAACACGTTCCTATAAATTTGTGCAAAGGAATCTCCTGTAGGAGTAATTACAGCCCGGAGATGCAATGTTTGTCATTCATTCTCCTTGTATACTAAGGATGGGGCCTGGACTTGTCCCAGAAGACTCCTGGTAAATACCACAGATTCCTCCATTGTTTCCTCTTTGTTGTACAGCAGAAGGGATCCAGGCCGGAGCCGGGCATGAGAACCGCTCCTGTGTCACACCTGAGAGACTCGCTGTTATACTGGAGTGAAAAGTTTTGTGACCTGGCTCATACATTATACATAAACTGCAGAAACCGAATACCGGTGTGTGCAAAATGTGGTGGAGCCTCCTGTACAGGGAGCAGGACGGCGCATGGGAGGCGGCTCTATCTGCAGCGCCTCCGCCGGCCTGCAGCTTATTCCGGGGACCACTAAACCTGAAATGCTGGTTGCTCTATACCTGCTGGTTACTGTCATAAGCCCATCGAGAAATTTGGCAAATATTAAGACAGGTCACTTCGCTTCATAGGAAAAAATCCTCTATCACAACACAAAGAATAGACCTTTATTGAAGTCCTTTAAAAACAAAACATTTTCTCATAAATCCCTGTTCCATAATGTATTACTGGAATTAGCTCTGGAGATTTATAATTGACTTAACCCACAGAGTCCGCTGCAGATTTAGGGGTAAATCCACACCAATATCCGTATCAAAATCCTCCTGTTACATGCAGATTTATACACGGATCCTTGAGTGATACGAAGCTGCCAGAGACTATATTAGGGCTCCTTCACACTGGCGAGAAAATCAGGCGGTTTTCTTGTGTTGCTTAAGAGAGAACGCATGATTATGAAACCAATTAATTGTAATGGTTTCGTTATTTGCGAGGTTTTCATGCCTGCAATGCTGCGTGAAAAAAAGAAATTGCAACATCTTTCTTTCTGAAATATCGCCCATTGATTTAGATGGCCTGGAGGCAGCAGCAATCCCCTGCTGTGGCTGTGACAGCTGCAGCAGGGGATTCCTTCATCCAGGGTTTCACCTTGTTTCCAATGGGGCCGGCCGCAGCAGCGCTGGCTCTATTGAGAACCTAGTGAGAACATCACAATCTCCTGTCGCTGCTGTGGCAGGGGATTCCTTAATCACTGAACACTGGCAGCAGCAGGATGTTCAGTGATGAGGAGAATCCCCTGCTGCTGCTGTCACGGCTGGAGCAGAGGATCGCTATCTTCTCCCCCATGGAAAGTAGGGATTCCCTGCAGGGATGAGTCGCTGTTTTCACATGAAACTGCCTCTCATCCAGGGTTTCCACATGCATTGTGAGGGAGATATCGGGCTGTGAATCATGGCCTGATGGTGCTCCCCCAGTCTGCAGGAGCCCTAACTGGTGACCGCTAAGGTCTTCAGAGACTTTTCACACTGGGAAAGAGGACTTTGATTGAAATCCTGGTTAACGGATAAGGATTTCGAGAAACGTGATATACGGGTACTGGATTTCCAACGTGGATCCTCTGGAATAGCTGACTGGTGCACGGTCGTGTCGGGACAAGACAATCCTAAAAATAAACAAACTGTTTAATTAAAGTTTTCTGCTGAAACGTTTGTTGGCGCCCGGACACTATATGAGCTATTCTGCAACCTCCGTGCTCCAACACAATCACAGATCACCGGGGGACTGCCGAGCCCAATACCAGGAGCCCCTCACAATCCATTACACACAACTATGGCTAAGATACAGATTGTAAATGGGACTAATTCTTGTGCAGGCTTCTAATGTGGAATGTTGTGTCACGTTGTCTTTTCCGTACGTGGGTTTCATTGTTTGCACAAATTTCACAGCTGACTTGATGCAGAATTGGCACAGATTCCTTGTCAGATCTGCTGTGGCAACAAGGTCTAAAATGTGCATTTTTTGCAATCCGTCTGCAGCATTTCTGCTACATGTTATCGAAAACAATCAGGAGAGTTGTGAAATTGGGTCGCAGCTGTATTCTATGCACTCTTCTACGGGGTATTCTGGTAACGACTTTATATTAGCCAATTGTTGATGCAATTACGCAATGTGGTTTTTGTAACGAGTGCCTCCAGTCTATAATGGAGGCTTACAAGGAGCAGCGGCTATACTCATGACTGTGCCGCGGTTATTGAAAGGCTCGCCTGATCAGCTGTTTGATGCCTTGTTATAACCGCTATGAATTACACTTGGGTTTAGCCAATCTCTGTGACCTCGGCCAAAGTAATGCGGCTGTATGTGAGCTGCACCCAAGAAACGCCATCCGTGTCTTCTCCGACCCACTTGGACACTGAAGATTGTGATCTGTTATCTGTGAAGACGGATGTGGATACAAAAGGCCTTAATTTTTTTCACACAGACCATCGGCTCTCGTGACAAACCGTGCATGTGAATAGCCGCCTAGACAATAATGGGGTCGTACGTGGGATATATGAACAGCACATAGCCAAAATAGAGACCGCTCATATCCTCAGGCTGAGGTGGGTGTCTGGAGAAGTGAGGATAAAGCCGCTATATCCGCGGTTCCTTCATGCGGTGTGAGGTATACTGTCCGTATAATGGCTGCTCGCTGGATACAAGGCCCCGCTTTTCTCGTGAGGAGCTGGGTGGTTTACTTATAAATGTTTTCTTGTGTTTATGGGAATTGCTACATGGAGACGGCTTGTTGTTCTCGTCACGTAAACATTTATATTGAAAATGGCGTCCTGTTTGACAAGCGCAGAGTTTACGATGGCTGACCGGTCGTGTTAGGAAGTGACTTGACTATATATCTCGGCTTCACTGACCGATGGTTTTCTTTCTTTTCTCTTTCAGAGCGGAGAAGACAGAAGTGTTAAGTGACGACCTCCTAAGTGTAAGTAACCTGTAATCGCATGCGACAAACTACTCATCAGCTGGTGATCCGTCATCTACATGGGAGGGAGTTGTCTATCCAGCAATGACTTCAGACTCTAATTTGCTTCTGATAAATGAAAGCAGCCGCAAAGAAATCGAACTATCCGTAAAGTGCTGCGCAACGAGCGATCACAATTTGTCATTAATTGCAGGGCTGCTCAGTGACTTGCAAGGGCAGAATTCAGCCATTCAGTCTTAGTGATTTCAGTAATGGTACACTTTCCAACAGTCTTTGATCTATTACCGTTTATCGTGTGTTCAGGTGGGGTGGTTGGGGTGCTGTTAAAACTGCATTAAAAAACACCTGAAAAAGCATGCACGGATTTGCCATATTTTTTCGCTTTTTATCGCAGCTGCATTGGAAACTTCGGCAAAACATTGTGTGGTTGTTCAGTTGCAGGTTTTTATGCAGTTTTATCTTGCTTCAACTGCCCCGTCCGATTACAGCCTTTGAGAATTAGAACACACGGGTGTTTGGGTTTTGGGTAATTTGCACTAAAATCAGTCATTTTAGGCCTGTTCCTGGCTGATCTGGGGCAAAACTTAACATGTCTCCTGATTATGCATGTAATGCTAGTATGTAGGGGATGTCTATTATTGCAGTTGATGATGCAGCACCTGCCAAAAGTTTGGAGACTCCTTAGTGTTGCATGTTTTTTTCTATTTTGTACATTGTAGATTCATATTGAAGACATAAAAACGAGACAAGAACAAATGGAATTACCTAATAAAGTATTAAGCCAGAATGTATGTTCTTTGTTTCTTAGAATCTTGAAAGTTGCCCCGTTTGCTTTGACAGCTTTGCACTCTTGACGTTCTCTCAATCAGCTTCATGAGATAGTCGCCTAGAATAGATTTCCAACAGTCTTGAAGGCTTTCCTAGAGGCCTTAGCACTTGTTGGCAGCTTCTCCTTCAGGCTACGTTCACACAAGCATATATTGCACAAGTTTTCGCCGCCGGATGATATATGCTACCCATCTGATGTATTCACTTCCAATACCTTAGATCAGATGTCTGTTTTTACTGTGCGTAAAAAAAATGGCTGACCGGAAAAGATAAACCATATGTGTGCCTTCTGGTCAGCAGTTTTTACAACAGCCCGAAAAGATAATTCTGGAACTATCTTCCATCCAGAATATGGCGGCTGATCCCATAGACTCCTGTAGGAGCTACCAAAAAAAAGAGGTGGGGGGGGGGGGTGGAGTTAAGCAGCGTCTCTGCATAACTTCCTTCCCCTTCCCTCCCCTTCTTCGACTTTTGCCGGCTGTTGGCAAATAGGCGGGTGGCTTTAGGACTGGGTGAGAGATTTGCACACTAGCTCTGGCCCATTCCCATTGCGGAGATGGTGTTGAGCAGAGCTGAACTCTCCCCCTTGGCCCGGCGGTGTTCCGAGTGTGGCATAGACACGCTACACTCAGCCGTCTGTACGGGCGCATAAACAGGAGGCTGCCTCTTGTTAATGTGATTTTCGGTCACGCTGTGGTCATGACCAGGTCGAAAATCGCAGTGCCTGTGTGAAAGAGCACTCACTCTGCAGTCCAACTTAATCCCAACCATCTCAATTCAATCTAGGTTGGTGATTGAATGAAAGCCCTCCGTCATTCTCCTCGATCAAATAGTCCCATTTGGGATTGTCCTGTTACAGAACAAATGTTAGTCCCACTAAGAGCAAACCAGATGGAAGGGAGTCTCTGCAGAATGCCATGGTAGTTAAGAATAACTCAACAGTAGTGTCATCAGCCAAGCACCCCCACACCATCACACCTTCTCCATGCTTCATGGTGGAAACCACACATGTAGAAACCATCCGCTCAGTGTTGGATGGCTTTCATGATTTCACTTGAAGATTCCTTCAAAGTTATTAAAATTTTCCAGATTACCTAACCTTATCTTAATGGTGCTTTCTATTGAGAATACTGTAGATGACCTGTCCTCAGGATAGGTCATCAAGAATTAATCTTCTCGGCTCTGTCATTTGGGACAATGACTGACTGATTACCTGAGCGGGCACATGCTATCTGCGCTACAAATACAGAGATCAGAGCCGAAGCAGCAGAAGTCTCAGCACTGACCTCAGTGTAGTGGCCGGTGCTGGTAACTGCAGACACGGTTCTCATTAGAAATTAACACGAGTCTTACCTGCAGTGATGTCACTCTGAATGGAGCATTGGTCGAGCATGTGCAGTCAGGAGGCCATTCATTTAGTGGGGAATGATGGAAATTCCAGAGCGGACGCTACTTGGGTAAGTCAGCGGTCCCACTGGAAGTGAATGGAGTACTGTCCAGGCATGCTTGGCCACCCCTCCATCCAGAGTGACATGGCTGCAGTGACAGGAGAACGGGACATGGAAGTCCTGCTAAGATCGGCAGGCTTCTCAGCAGTTAGAAATTCTGCAAACTAACTTTTGACCAGGCATACTTGTTAACTGAAAACCATTCCAGGTGACCACCTCATGAAGCTGATGGAGGGAAGTGTGTGCAAAGCTGTCATCAGAGCAAAAAAAGGGCTGCTCTGAAGAATCTAAAATATAACACACATTCAGGTGTAACACTTTTCTTTGTTTACTGCTTAATTCCATATGTGTTCCTTAATAGCTTTCATATCTTCAAAATGAATCAATGTTGAAAGTTAAAAAAACATGGAGCTAACAGGTGTGTCCAAACTTTTGACTGGTACTGTATATGAGTAAAGTTCACAAAAGATGGCAGGCAGAGGTTGTCCCCCATCCCTCCAAAGCCATGCAGAACTCCACATCAATACAGTACATACAACTTTTCTAAGTAACCCGGCCTGCTCTCCACTTGTGATGGGGGTCATGTCTGAATCGGGGAGGTCTATTAACCACAGCAGTCAGATTATAGCAAAAATGCTGTGTGAGATGAAGAGCCGAGTCCTAACTGGTACTTGTAAGGCTCAAGCTGCTTCTCTGCACCTGACTGTGTCCAGCGCAGTTTGGGCTCTGGCCATGTTTTTGTGCACAAGCCTCTATCCTCATGTTGTTTTTGGGCAGTTTTTCCACTGAACTATTTCCAGACTGGTGACAAACAGGAGCAGGCAGAAGAGAAGAACAATCGGCTGGCTTTCCTACAATTCAAGCAGCAGGCAGGGTGTGGGGCTGTCCCGGCTGAATCATCGGCACAGTTTGGCTGGTGTCGCTTTTGTTTACACACTGCTTTTTCTCAAATTTTCTGGTATTTTTTGTGCTAACCGCTGCACACCTCATTAGTCTGGATTTCATGAAGCCATTGTAGAGTCACCCAACACTGTGTATACAGTATATATTTTCCAATGCTTCTTTCCAAAGCTGGGAGTGGATACCAACATAGAGAAAGCTGGGAGACAAAATAGTGTAAAATATGAACACTAATTTTTTCCCTCATTTTAAATGTCACTTCTGTCACCTCTGAAGTCTACTATTGTCTTTAGCTTGTATGGAGATTTTATTTACCCTATTGTAATTATTTGCTTGTATAATCTACAAAGACGAGTAAAAACCCTTTTAGGCACAATGATTTTTGCTCAGCAATCGCTGAAAGCCGTCTTTTGAGCGATAATCATTGTGTCTAACTGCACTGACCATGGTGCAGTTTTTCGTTAAGCCGTTGCTGATCTTTCAGCATGCTGAAAGATCAGCTATCAGTTGCCAGGACTTCACAGCAGGATACAGCTGATAATATTGTTTCAGCTATATCCCGCTTCCTGAAGACAGGCGGGGTATGAGGAACAGAGCAGTTTGGCTGTGTTCTCCATACCCCGCTCGGAGCGCTCAGCTGTACAACAGCCGGGTGCTGAGAGCGCAAAACTGCTGTATGCAGAAGACAAGCGAACCCGCTTGTCTTATGCATCCCCTGCTCACAGCACAAGGTGATAGCTCAACATTTGTTTTACAGTGCAAGGTGATCGCTCAAGCACACAAGGAGTATCACTCAAAAGATTTTTTTTAAATTAAAATCGTTTTCTAAACCAGGCTTTTAGGGATAAGGAGAGCCAACAATTCTCAACAAATTATGGCTCAGAAACAGGCGGTGGTTTTTATTATCCATTAAACAGTTGACCTAAAAACTGTTACATTTTCTTCCTTATAACTCCACATTATAACTACTATAATACTGCCCCCTATGTATGAGAATATAACTACTATAATACTGCCCCCTATGTACAAGAATAGAACTACTATAATACTGCCTCCTATGTACAAGAATATAACTACTATAATACTGCTCCTATGTACAAGAATATAACTACTATAATACTGCCCTCTATGTACAAGAATATAACTGCTATAATACTGTCCCCTATGTAGAAGAATATAACTACTATAATACTGCCCCCTATGTACAAGACTATAACTACTATAATGCTGCTCCTATGTACAAGAATATAACTACTACAATACTGCCCCCTATGTACAAGAATATAACTACTATAATACTGTCCCCTATGTACAAGAATATAACTACTATAATACTGTCTATGTACAAGAATATAACTACTATAATACTGTCTCCTATGTACAAGAATATAACTACTATAATACTGCCCCCTATGTACAAGAATATAACTACTATAATACTGCTCCTATGTACAAGAATATAACTGATCTAATACTGCTCCTATGTACAAGAATATAACTGCTCTAATACTGCCCCTTATGTACAATAATATAACTACTATAATACTGCTCCTATGTACAAGAATATAACTGCTCTAATACTGCTCCTATGTACAAGAATATAACTACCATAATACTGCCTCCTATGTACAAGAATATAACTACTATAATACTGCCCCTATGTACAAGAATATAACTACTATAATACTGCCCCCCTATGTACAAGAATATAACTACTATAATACTGCTCCTATGTACAAGAATATAACTACTATAATACTGCCCCTATGTACAAGAATATAACTACTATAATACTGCCCCCTATGTACAAGAATAGAACTACTATAATACTGCCCCCTATGTACAAGAATATAACTACTATAATACTGCTCCTATGTACAAGAAGATAACTACTATAATGCTGCTCCTATGTACAAGAATATAGCTACTATAATACTGCCTCCTATGTACAAGAATATAACTACTATAATACTACCCCTATGTACAAGAATATAACTACTATAATACTGCCCCTATGTACAAGAATATAACTACTATAATACTGCCCCCTATGTACAAGAATATAACTACTATAATACTGCCCCCTATGTACAAGAATATAACTACTATAATACTGCTCCCTATGTACAAGAATATAACTACTATAATACTGCCTCCTATGTACAAGAATATAACTACTATAATACTACCCTCTATGTACAAGAATATAACTGCTATAATACTCTCCTCTATGTACAAGAATATAACTACTATAATACTGCTCCTATGTACAAGAATATAACTACTATAATACTGCCCCCTATGTACAAGAATATAACTACTATAATACTGCCCCCCTATGTACAAGAATATAACTACTATAATGCTGCTCCTATGTACAAGAATATAACTACTATAATACTGCTCCTATGTACAAGAATATAACTACTATAATACTGCCCCCCTATGTACAAGAATATAACTACTATAATGCTGCTCCTATGTACAAGAATATAATTACTATAATACTGCCCCCTATGTACAAGAATATAACTACTATAATACTGCCCCCTATGTACAAGAATATAACTACTATACTACTGCTCCCTATGTACAAGAATATAACTACTATAATTCTGCCCCCCTTATGTACAAGAATATAACTACTATAATACTGCCCCTATGTACAAGAATATAACTACTATAATACTGCCCCCTATGTACAAGAATATAACTACTATAATACTGCACCCTATGTACAAGAATATAACTACTATAATGCTGCTCCTATGTACAAGAATATAAATCGGAAGTATTTTATCCTTCAGATCTGTGTTTCTCTGTAAGATGTGAGTTAGTAGAATTGTTCACACGCTGGATGGAGATTGCAGCTCCCACATGAGGCACATTCCAGCCTGAGAACCTGGTACCGCTTGTTACCTTGCAGAAGCAGATAAGAGATTTCCGTAACTAGCTGTCACTTTGCAAGGAGACTGCTTCATTAAACCTAACAGACTCCACAAACCGGACATGTGATAAAGTAGAGCTTTGTTAAGGGCCATTTACAAGCGACGATTATCGTGTAAAATTCTTTATAAAATGCTTGAGAATCATAGCGTCTAAATACAAAATATCGTGAGGCACTGAGCGACAAGCCAGCGTTACTTAGGGGTGATCTGCCTTTCTAAATGCTCTATATGAAAATGAAGTGCTCCTTGACCTTTCTGATCGTAAGGATATGTGATCGTGCTGGTACACAATGTGCATCTTCTGGCAGTGGTTTGCAGGCTTAAACCACGCACCACCTTTTACAGAGCTTTTACCACGTAATAGTTGAACTTTTTGAATGTACTACATTACTTCCATACTGATTCTAAGATATATCCTGTATTATACTCCAGAGCTGCACTCACTAATTCTGCTGGTGGAGTCAGTGTACATACATTACATTACTTATCCTGTACTGATCCCTTATTACATCCTGTATTATACTCCAGAGCTGCACTCACTATTCTGCTGGTGGAGTCACTGTGTACATACATTACTTATCCTGTACTGATCCTGAGTTACATCCTGTATTATACTCCAGAGCTGCACTCACTATTCTGCTGGTGGAGTCACTGTGTACATACATTACTTATCCTGTACTGATCCTGAGTTACATCCTGTATTATACTCCAGAGCTGCACTCACTATTCTGCTGATGGAGTCACTGTGTACATTACTGGAGTTTAATGCAGGATGCAATTCAGGATCAGTACAGGGTAAATAGTTACATTACATGCTGTCTTAGTAGCAAAGTAATGTACATAAAGTTTTACTCCACCAGCAGAATAGTGAGTGCAGCTCTAGAGTATAACACTGGATGTAACTCAGGATCACTACAGGATAAGTAATGTATGTACACAGTGACTTCACCAGCAGAATAGTGAGTGCAGCTCTGCAGTATAATACAGGATGTAATTAGGGATCAGTACAGGATAAGTAATGTATGTACACAGTGAATCCACCAGCAGAATAGTGAGTGCAGCTCTGGAGTATAATACAGGATGTAACTCAGGATCAGTACAGGATAAGTAATGTATGTACGACTCCACCAGCAGAATAGTGAGTGCAGCTCTGGAGTATAATACAGGCTATAAATCTGGATTAGTGGATTAGAACTATCCCAGGTTAATCTAAGCTAGCTGTCTGCAAGCTGTGGCACTACAGCTGTCTAACTACAATTCCCAGCATGTTCTGCCATTACTTGTAGTTTTCTGACAGCTGAAGAAGTAAGTTGATCAGATGAGTTTCAGAACTTCTCCATTATGAGTTCTGTTTTTGACATTGTGTATTACTACTCCATCTGCTTGGTGACTGTCTCCAATGTCGGCTGTTTCGGTGGGACCAGGGCTCTCCAAGATGTCACATGCAGATTTGGTATCTCTAGGAGCCGCTGCTTATTCCAGGTTAAGGCTATGCTGTTTATAGTGTACTTCCCTATATCATACATATGGTTAATGCACTTGGCTGGATTTGTGTCTCACGGTCCTCCCTGCCAAGTCTGAGTCACTATCCCTGGATGGAGCAGGTGGAGAACTCTTAGTATGGAGAAAAGGATTAACTCTTTCACTAACTACTTTGATGGTTAACATCCAGTTTCAGTCATTTAAAGTCAGGTCATTCATACATTACTGAGTCAGGCAGGGGCTCTTCTGTTATCCGTAGTAGATGCCCTTAGATTTCGATGGAAGGCATGTCCTCTAAAAGTAAGTCTCTTGTCAATTGGTGGGAGTCTGGCTGGTGGGAAATCTATCAATTGCTAGATTGCAGATGACTTTGTTCTACTGGAGAATCTTCTCAGCACAGCATTCCTCCCACCAGGGAATGTGCAAGTAACGCAACTCTGCTTTCCCGCGGGGTCCACCATGGGAACCGCTCTCCGCAGGAATAGTAGTGTAAAGGCTTCGGCTTCTTCTAGTGCTTACTTGTGGTCCTAGCAGTTGGACCTCCATGATCAGAAAGTGACAGGTATCCTAGCAGTAATGCTGGGGCTACATTGTAACTTTGGTCACAGAAAAGTCACATGACTAAAACTAATTTGTGTTAACTATTTAGAGCTGGAATTAGTGTGAGGCTGGAGCTACAATGTAACACGCCGCACAACATGAATATCGCAGTGCTGCTTGTGACTTGTCTCTTAGGAGTGACCTCTCCTGTGACCGCAATTCAACGGTCGCAAGAAATCCAAACCTGTTGGGTTTTTAGTTGCATCTTTTCTACCCGAGACAACGGTGAAGTTGCCTGTGACCGCAACTCTTGTGACAAGTTTGCAACTTTGTGGATGGTTTTATAGGCAGAACTGCAGCTCTAAAATAGTTTCATAATATCATTCATTCTTTCGGTTGTATAACTTGTCTAAGACCCAATGCACACGGACGTATTTGCACTGCGGGATCCGGAGAGAGCATTCTCCTCTGGATCCCGCAGCAAATACTGCCCATAGGACATGCTATGGAAAACGCTTGTGCATGCCCACAAGTGGAAATTAACTGCGATTTTCCGCTTGCGGGGGAAAAATCGCAGCATGTCCTCTTCTAGTGCGATCCTCGCACAGACTGCTTCCATCACTAGAAATGAAAACTGTCCGTCCCGCAGTGAGTCACAGCGGATCTGCGTCATCACCAGCACGACTCTGCACTGCGCATGTGCGGGGGCGCGCCTGCCAGTGCATCCGCTGAGCAGAAGGAGGACTTTAAGACCCGTACGCGAGGGTCAATGTCGGGGCACAGGGAGGGATTCTGCTGCCAGATTACGTAGTTGGAATCCGACCCAGCCGTCTACTTTGAGCTTAAAAGGGGCTTTTACACAAAGCGATTATCGTTCAACAATTCGTTGGATCACTGGAATATGAACGATTTTTCTTCGGTTAAACACCGCCCACAATAAAACAGTGAATGATAATTCGCTTATCATTCAGTTAATGCAAGCATGAAATACAAGCCCTTCCCTGAAAATCATCACCGTGGTGGTGGTCTTCATTCAATTGCTTTCAGTGGAGCTGCAGCAGTGCAGGACCCATTGAAAGCAATGGAATAGCATTGCGGACCTCTGCCACAGCTGTGACAGGGCATTCCTTCATCCCCGCGGAGATGTCACAGCTATGTCAGGGGAGTGCGGTGTACTGTTTTCAATGTGGCTGGTGCTGCTACCGCCTGCCCCATTGAAAACAATCGGCGATGGTGCAGATTTTTCTTAGTGCTGTGAGGCTTTAGTGAAAACATCGGAAGTGAGTATGAAACAATTGAAAATCATCGGTTTCATAATCATTTGTTTTCACTCGCTCTCTCATCGCAAAGAAATATATCGCTAGTGGGTAGGAGCCCTAATGGTAACGCTAGATCACAATGTGACCCCATTGAAAACCAGTAGATGCAATGTAGCAGTGAGACATGGCTATCTCCATATTGCATGTCAGTCAACTTGTAGCCCTAACCTAAAACGTCTTTAGGGTGCCTACCCACCACAGTTCTTTTTCACTGACTTTTACAGTGTTTTTTTTCTTCTCCAGGGGTTTATGGGACTTGTTAATGTTAAAATCGCTCGTGGGTAGTCACCCTTACATGGCATTCCAGGCAGAATGTTTTGGTATATTTGGTCGTCAATCTGCAAAATGATTGAGTTCTTCAGAGTCCTCCGCCCCCTTTAGCAAATTCTTTTATCGACTGGCTTGTTTAAAGGGCAAGAGGTGCAGCCAACCAATGACTGCAGTGTAGGGATGAACGCTCGTTGCGTGGACCGTTCTCCCCTGATAGTCTGAATCGGCCTGCGTATCTTGTTGATCGTCGCTCTTCTACTGTAGCAAATGGCTCAGTGTTAAAGGCCCATTAAACTGGGGGATCTGTATCATG
The DNA here is from genome assembly GCF_035609145.1 of Eleutherodactylus coqui. Lineage (NCBI taxonomy): Eukaryota > Metazoa > Chordata > Amphibia > Anura > Eleutherodactylidae > Eleutherodactylus > Eleutherodactylus coqui. The sequence goes on from NC_089844.1 coordinate 138,792,698, forward strand.
GCTGGGACTAGGCAGTATGGCTGTGATGGTTTATGCAGAGGCCTTATAACAGATTTGACTTCCAGCATCCCCATCGGCTTGTCTCCAGGTGATGGTGTTCTGCGGCCTTCAGCAGATGTCAGCAGCTGATAGGGTGGAAGGAATCCCCTGCGCACGGCTCCCTGGGGTTCTCCAAGTTCATGTGCGGAGTGAACATCCATATGAAATATTTTCCTCCCATAGCTTTTGTTCTGTTTGACGTCTCCAAGGGATTAAGTGGGATTTCTGCTGCAGATCTCTCCTGCCATGTGATGTTCTGTCTGCGGCTTGGAAAGCTAGCACAAGTCTTTCTTTTCCTTCTGCTTTTGTTAATCGCCTTCAAGTTCCAAAAGGAAGGGACATTCTTCAGCCGTCGGTTTTATAAGGGTTCGCTCATACACTTTGCTTCACCTATCCCAACGTAATGCATGACTGCAGATGATTGCAAAGTCCACCAAGTACAAGTGAGGTCGCTGGTGTGTCTTTACAGCGCCTGTCCTGACATGTCCTCTTGGTTTTACTCACTTATTGTATTCACCATATTGTTAAAGCATTTTTTCAAGAACTTTTAGTTAGGCCGCCTGCACACGAGCGTTCCGGATTCCGCTAGCGGATTTTCACGCGCATATGGTACCTAAAATGTGCTTGCGGATAGGTGCGGATGCGTGAAAAATCACGCGCGGATATACGCGGATGTGTTCCGGGGAAAAACGCGCAGAAAAAGCAGCAGCCGCCCCTTATTGAAAACCCAACCCCTAGAGAACTGCCCATTCCTTGGAAAACAGCTTAAAAACCAACACCCAGACTCTGTTTTGTCCCTCTTGCTTGTGCGAGCACCGTTAAATTATTCTGGCAACATGCTTTCACCCGGTGAGCAGATGTCTTTGCTTGGTTGATCCATGTAACTTTTTTCAGGCGCTTCTCCAGCGTGACTTTATTTCAGTCACTGCAAAAAAATTCACAAGAGGAATTCATTACTACAGATTTTGCTTTCTTACATCCTGCATTGGCAAGAAATACTACCTATCTCCCTCTACACATTGCGGGTGTCTGCTGAACAAGGCTATTAACCCAATAAATGTCGCTTCAGTGGCACCAGTGGAAAATACAACTGTTCCCACAAAAGACAAACAGGGAGGGCTTAGTAACTTGGGCGCATCCTGGCGGCTGATGCACCCATCTTCCTGCACAAGACGGCCGCAATGCAGGATGGACTTCTTTCCACAGAGCTGGAGGAAAGAACACAAGTCCGGCAATGGAGCCGGTCATGTGCTCTTTTCTGCCAGCGTTGCGGAGAGTCGCCCGTCCTGCAGTGTGACGGTTTTGGTATCGCTGCATCCGTAAAAGTCTGATCTATCAAAGTAATGTATGATTTACCCTGCACGGTGAATGTGGTAAAAAAAAAATAAAGAATATACGCCCGAAATGCACTTTTTCGGTCACCCTATTTCCGAGAAAAAATGTAGTAAAAGGCGATCAAAAAGTCAACTGTATGCGAAAATGGTACCAACAGAAACGTCAAAGAAATAAGTTATTGCATGCAGAAAATGGACACAAAAAATAATTTTAAAAAATTAAATATCTTAAGAAAAAAACAAGTACTGCAGCAAAAAAAATCCTATATAAGTTTGGTAACGTAATAATCGTACTGACCCATAGAATAAAAATATCAGGTCGTTTTTGTTGCTCTTTGCGCGCTGCAGAAACAGGACGCACCAAAAGATGGTGGAAATTCTTTTTTCTCCTCTCCGATTACAATTTTTAAAAGGTTTTTCAGTAAATTATATGGTACAATAAATAGTGCCATTGCAAAATACAACTGATCCCGCAAAAAAAACAAGCCCTTATACAGCGACGTCGATGGATAAATAAAGGAACTACGATTTTTTTAGGGAGTAGGGGGAAAAAAGGAAAAAAGCAAAAAAGTTCCGTCACTAAGGGGTTAAAAGTGGGGATGGAAAAAAGCACAAAAAAACAAAAGTAAAACTGCTTGGCCACCAAGGGGTTAAAATGCAAAAAAAAGGGACATTTTACGCAATAGCGAATAATACTCACGCAAGTTCTTTTCCGCTTCTATTGCGTTCGTCCAGGCATCCCCATAAACCTGAGCGGAGAGTTTAAGCCAGGATTGTTCCTTTCGATTCTTGTCTAGGTACTCTGGGGAGTTACTGTCCCATATGCTAGGGAAGTCCTGCATCATTGCGACAAGTTTGCCCATGTCGATCATTATTCGTTACGCCTGGTGGCTGCAGGCTGGTGGCTTGTGGCTGCAGGCTGGTGGCTTGTGGCTGCAGGCTGGTGGATGAGGTGACTGGAAGGGCAGTGCTGCTGCTGAAATTTGCCTGTGAAGCTCTGTGCTGTGTTGGGACGCCTCCTACCATGCCTACTTCCTGTAGTCATAGCAACCAGTGACTCCATCCGCAGCTGCACTGCGGATGTACTGCGTGAAAAAACGCACCCATTCACTTGTATTGGAGGCTTCACGCGCAGAATCCGACCCAAATTAGAACAGGTCGCAGATTTTTTCAAGCGCGTCAAAAAACGCGATACAAATCCGTCTGTCTGGGGACAACTGCAGATCCTCATAGGAGTATATTGGCTGCGGTCTGGGGCAGATAATGTGCCTAAAATAACACGCTGGAAATTCCGTTCGTGTGCAGGCACCCTAAGGCCTCCTTCCCACGAGCGTGACGGGCTCCGCCGCGTAATATTACGCAGTGAAGCCCGTCACGGCGCCCCCCAGAGACCCCATACTTACCAGCGGAAGATCGCATGAAGACGCTTCCCCGCCCACCGCCGTCGCGTCATGTGACATGCCCACCGCGTCACATGATGCGCCGGCCGCGTCATATGACGCGCGGCGGTAGGCGGGGAAGCGTTTTTTCACGCTATCTTCCGCTGGTTGCTGCGGGAGATAGCGTGAACGGACGGCTTCCATTGACTGCAATGGAAGCCGTCAGCGCGTACACCCGCAGCAAATAGAACATGCTGCGGGTGAGAACGGGAGATTTCACGGTGCGTAATTCCGCGGTGGAATTACGCATCGTGTGCATTGTGCTATTAGGTTCAATAGAACCTAATAGCAGGGGGCAACGCAGCGGATTTTTGCCGCGGATTTACGCGGCGTAAATCCGTTCGTGGGAAGGAGGCCTAAGGCCGCCTGCAGACGAGCCGGTCGGATCCGGCAGCGAGAATTCTCGCCGCGGGACCCGACCCGAGAGCCTGCAGGGACGAGCGCGTACTCACCCGCGCCTGGCGGCCCCGGCTCTTTCATGTGCTGGCTGCCGCGCAGCCGGCGCATGCGCAGACCGGAGCCGGCGGCCGGGTGATTGCAAGCCCCGCACAAAAATAGGACATGCGGTTTGTTTGCCGCGCGAGATTTTGCGCGGCCAAACCGCGGCCGTCTGCATAGGAGTGCGTATTGTAATGCACTCCTATGCAAACTTTCAGTGGCGGAAATCCTGCGGGATTTCCGCCCGTGTGCAGGTGGCCTATCGCTGTTTTCTATGTTACTCCTGGAAATTACTATGTAAATAGACGTTTGGGTGTTTCCGCTTGGGGGAGGGGGGGTTTGCTTAGGCAGGCTGACATTGTGAAGTAAGTGCTGATGGTGTCAGACTGTAGACACACCCCTTTGGCTAGGAAAATTGTAATGGCCATGTCATGCATTTCCAGGAGGAATAACAAAAGGATGTCGCAATGTGTACCGTATATACCGGCGTATAAGGCGACGGGGCGTATAAGACGACCCCCCAACTGTCACCTTATACGCCGGTATTCAGTGGAGAAAAAAAAAAAAATTCATTACTCACCTGCCCCGGTGTTCTGTCGCACTCCGGCAGGATGTCGCTTGCTCCGGCAGGCTGTCGCTCGCTCCTCGTCCCCGGCGCAGCATAGCTTTCTGAATGCGGGGCTTGAAATCCCCGCTTCCAGAAAGCTAATACACACGCCGGCAGCCATGACATCATTGAATGGCTGTGATTGGCTAAAGCGCACGTGGCTTCAGCCAATCACACTATTCAATGACATCATTGAATAGTGTGATTGCTAACACGTGCGCCTTCAGCCAATCACAGCCATTCAATGCTGTCATGGCTGCCGGCGTGTGTATTAGCTTTCTGGAAGCGGGGATTTCAAGCCCCGCATTCAGAAAGCTATGCTGCGCCGGGGACGAGGAGCGAGCGACAGCCTGCCGGAGCAAGCGACATCCTGCCGGAGCGCGACAGAACGCCGGGGCAGGTGAGTAATGAATTTTTTTTTTTTTTACACTTTTTTTTTTTTTGAATTACCGGCGTATAAGACGACCCCCGACTGCAGAGCAGATTTTTCGGGGTTCAAAAGTCGTCTTATACGCCGGTATATACGGTAGGTATAAGAAAAGATGCTTCAGCATTGTTGTTGCATGTGGAATGCCAGTATTAGAGCTTGAGAGGTCGGTGCGTAACAAGCTTATCGCTGCCTGCACACAGCGGCTCAGGGAGTACTCGCCAAACTGCTGTAATACAAATGGGTTTTATTTAAAAAAAAATAATTGCAGTTTTTCTATTTACAAACCAACATGACACCCCCCCCCCCCCAAAAAAAACAACAACTTGGTTTTCTCCTCCCTTTTCGTGGTGTACATACATAAAATATAAGCCGTTTGTATTTTCATCCATATTTTGTCATTTATCCATGCAGCTGCACCACCCACAGAAAACAACCTCCCATTTAGTATAAGAGTATTACAAGGAGGTGCAGCAGGATAGACCACCAAAACTCGGCACTAGATGGATAATGAGAAGAGCAAGAGTGCAGTGTAGCCCTATTCTAGGTCTAATGAAATGTAGAGGTGCCAAACCCGGCATAGTTATCTCCTCATCCCACAGATCTTCAGATTTGCGAACAGCGTTTCTTCTGCGATGTATAGCTTTTTCCATTGTTAATAACCAGTTGTCCCTATTCCAAAATTCTGCCACCCGCAGCGTGGTTTCCTTAAGATAATACTTGGCTATCTCACCTGCTGTACAGTTGATGGCTAATTCAAAACCTCATTCCTAATCGCCTAAACTTGGGGCGTCTCCACACCTTCTGCAAGACCTACAGAAGGCAGAATACATCTGTGACATAATGGGTAATCTCTGTGTAATTTTATGCAACACTTCTGTTCTATAGACCCTGTGGATCATATAAGGATGGGGCAGATGATGCGCCTCACTTAAAGATGATTTAGGAATGTATTGCAAAAGCTCCATCCGCTGCCCTTGTTCAACCCGTCTGCAAGATAGATGGGGGCAGCTCACTAGCTCTGCTCAGGAAGAGATTCTCTAAAGTCGAGATCGCGCCAGCGGTTGTATGTGCCTTGCCTGTAGTTCTTGCTTAGCTTGCACATTAGATCGTCTTTCTGCACAGAAAACATGCGTAAGTTGCAGATATTAATACAATTGTGAATGTGGCAGTGTCAACTTCGTTTTAAGTTGTTCAAAGGTCTTAAAACCATCTGCAGTCAGTAGATTCTCAATGTCTCACATCAGCCCTCAAGTAATCAAAGCCTTCTAGACTGTTAAGCTCCATCAAACAGGGTCCCCCCCCTTCCTAAATGCGCTTATAGGTAGTACAGCCCCCCACTTCAGTCGTCTTTCTCACCGTCCAGCAAATAGTGTGTGCGTAAGGACACCCCATCTTGACCTGCGTCACAGCTCTACTCACCAGCCAAGCCAGAAACTTACTGCACACTGATGGGCAAACACCCCGGAACAGCTGTCTGTGATTGGGATTCCTATTCTCAATCATTGTTTTACAGACTTGTTAAAAGTCATACCTTGATTTGATGGAATGCTTAGCTGCTAGATAATATAAATATGGGTTGGGAGCCGCCAATCCCACCTCCCCCTGATCTTTTGGTAAATGCAATGTTTACAGTTTTATCTGGGGTAAAAAAAAAGTCCACTTGTATATAAGTCCTGAAACGGTTTGTTGACCTTATAAATAGTCCGCCAGTGTATAGTGATTGGAGAAGAGAGAATTCTATCTATTCCAATCTCCTCCCCTTGTCCTTGGTGGGCAGTCATAATTAAAATCCACACCAATTAACTTGGCTCCTCCCACCAAGGGCAATTGACACCATACTTGACACTTCTGTGGGAAGCCTAACAGAAGTGGAGTAATATTTTAGTTTTTCAGAATCTTGTATAAAGGTTGACGCCATTAAAGAGTCGGGAAGGAATTTTTCCCCCAAAAGGGTTACTTGGCTTCTGCCCTTGGGGTTTTTTGTCTTCCTCTGGATCAACAAAACAGGAGGCTAGACCGGCTGCACTAGATGGACATGGTCTTCATTCAGCCTTACGAACTATGTTACTATGTTACCAAAACTCCCAAGTTATATAAAAGTGGAGACCATGAGAGGAGCTGATTGGTAAGAGGTTTAGGTCCGGCGTGTCACCTGGCATAACTACAGATTTATCCCAATTTATTGTTAGTCCTAAGAAAGACCCAACGTTGGTTATGACATCTATGACCGTCTCAACACCCCTCCAGAGTTTTCCAGAAATAAAAGTATATCCTCCACATATAACCTAATTTTTTTGTCTACCAAAGCTCCCCATTGATACTGCAAGAGATCCATATGTGACCTTATCTGTACCGTCACGGGTTCTTTTGCCAAGGCAAATAACAATGGGGTAATGGGCACCCCTGCCTGGTACTCCTATTCAGCTGAAATTCAGAAGACCGCTTCACATTAAGTTGAATACAGTAGTAGGGTCAGTATATACGATCTCTTTTACAATGTCCAGTGCTATGCGGACTCCACACCATCAAACACCTTAGCTGCATCTAGTGAGCAAACCAATACAACCCCCAGGATTATCTACTGAGATTTACAGATTGGGATAGACCTGACGGATATTAAGAGCCGTGGATCATGCTGGTATAAATCTTCTAATTTGGATAGATCAACGAAGATATCCCGCTTGGGAGTCTAGTGGCCAGGGCTTTAGCGAAAATTTTGACCAAATTGGGCAATAATGGGTCCTGCCTGGGCTTAGAGAGAACTATGCTAATGGCTTTGCTTCATGGACGTAGGGAGTTGCTGCTGTTCTGTAGCATCTAGGACAGTGGTGGCAAACCTGTGCCACGCAGAGCTCTCCCTGCTGGCACGTGCTGCCATCTTCCGCTAACCACGGTGAATACCGGCAGATGCTGCGGCTCCCCTGCCGGTATTCTCACCTGCACTGATCCCGTGCACACTGTGGCTTCAGTTTGCACCTGGGATCTCCCCTCCCCTCCCCTGATGTCTCCTCTTAGGTTCCACGAGAGCAGGGAGAGGTGGTATCTGGCAGCCCACTGATGTCAGTGGGCACCTGGGATCAACGCCAGTATCTGGGTATCAGGGGGGGCACTATTACCACTGGGGGCTGCTGTAGGATGTCACGATTGCCTCTGTGGGGCGTCGCGATTACCGCTGGGGGCCGCTGTGGGGCGTCCCGATTACCGCTGTGGGGGGGGGGATCAATGGTAACGCAGGGGTATGTATACATGTCGCAGACATGCTGCAGAATGTATTCAGTGAAAATTTCTGTGGCAAATTTTTCAGCTTTTCTGCATCCGAAAAGTAGTCCCTTTGTTGGAACTTGGCGATAAATAAGTGGGTTTTGGGTTGCAGTTTGGGCACTCGCTCTCTGAAAGGTTGGCCTTCATTGATCTAGGACATCTAATTGTGGAAGCAACACCTCCCCAACGTCTTATGGACTTCTGCAGGCAGACCATCTACACATGGGTCTTATTAGAGCGGGACGCCGCTAATATCGGTGCTAACGACCCCTTACATGTATATTTTTTAGACATTTTTAGTCTGCTGTCTGATCTGTTTTCTTTTAATTGGACTTTAACTTTGGCTTCTTTTGGCTAAAAGAGAGATAAACGGGTGGGTGCAGGGTTGTAGGGACCCCTTTAGGGAATGTTTTGTTTACAAGGGGCCCTCTGACAACACCTAGTACTCTACTCTATATTAAAAGAAAATCGGCTAATTACAATACTTTTTATATCTTGCCATTTATAGATTGAAAGACGACTGGACACGGTGAGGTTGGTTTGCCACAATGCCCACAAGAAACTTTTTGGCTGCTTGCAGGTGCCTCCTGGCACGGACCCTGAGAAGAGATATGTGAGTACAGTACCTGGTAGTCATGTAACACTGATGTATGGCTGCAGCTAGCAATACAAGCATGTAGGGAAATGTGGGATTGTCTTGATGGCCAATCAGACTCTGGGCTTATTCTAGCAGATGAGTCAATGTCCACTAAGGCTGTTTTTACACAGGCGAGTGTCATCTAGTTCAGAGGCAATCAGGCCTATAATGCACTATTAAACCTGCAATATTACTGTCATTTTAGGTGCATTTAGGTGTTAAAAACGCATCACTGTACTTGAGTTATTCACGTGCATGGAAAAATCGTATCCAATTCCAGTACTTAAAATAAGGGGGGGGGGGAAGCATTTACATGCCAGTGTGATGTGCATTAGCAGTGGAATCGCCCCAAAAATTGGACCTGCTGTCATTCTTCAATCGGTGTGAGCGGAATATCGCTCACGTAAATAACCCATTGAAAGTAATGGGTTCTGTTCATGTGTAGGTGTTGTGCGTGTTGCAATGTGCGGAATTCGTGCTTGAAAGTCACCCGTGTAAACACGTCCTAAGGCTGCTTGCACACGGACAAGTGCAATGTCAGAAGCTCGGCCCAATATCACGCCTCGTATCTGTGAAATTCCGTTTTTTTTTTTCTTTTTACCCTAGAGTTTCCCTTGGGATAAAAGATCAGAAGTGTTTCCTGTTGATTTCAGTGGCAAGTTTCGCACAACGCTCACATGCACATCGCACGGAAGGCGAGACCCATGCGTTACATTAAAGGTCCCATCAATGGGTAATGTGTTCTAAGGGAACACAAAGATAGGAAATGCCTCGATCTTATATACGTCTCTCATATAGGACTTCATATTCACACGTCTTGCAGCACAAATACTGCACAGGCTTCTCTATGTGAAAGCAGTCCCTCTAGTATCTAATCCTGTTCTCATAGGAGAGACCTATATGCATGATAATTGTGGATCCCAGTTTTTCTTGCCATGCATATGTACAGAGTTCATTGTTTAACCCTTTCCAATCAAACTTTGGATTTGGGGTTTCCTAGAAAACTTACTTTTTTTGCTGTTATACAATGGTGCCATCTGCTGGCTAAAGCCAGTGTTTGCGCCAGAGGCTCTGACAGCAAAGTGGCTGGCAATAGATGGTAAGAATACCCTGTCAGGCGTTTTCTGACATTGGAGTTGTAGAAGCTTCAATCAGAATGTAGGAAGACATCAGACAGTGGATTGGAAACGGTTAAAACTAATTGTACCTCGCATTGTAATTGTTGTATTGTTTGCATTTATCCCATGCTTGAAAGCGCTGCAGAATAAGTTGGAGCTATACAAATATTACTTAAGATGTGAATTTTTTTTTATTACATTCTTTTATAGAACTCAGATTAACCCTTTGTTTCCTTTGCAGAAAAAGTTGCCCCTTATGGGTGTGTCTCAGTCCTTGTTGGAAGGTTGTGCACAGCTCAGTGATGAGACCCTTTTAGGGTAAGTTACTTAGGTTGAAGTTCAGCCTTTTACGGTTGCCCAGATTTTAATTTCTTGTCGGTAAAACTGGGTAGAAACCTCTTTGTTTAAGCGTATCTGATGTATTAAAAAAATGACATTTAACAGTGAAGTTTCTATCATTAAGGTACCAGCTGCTGCGACCCGCACTGTTAGCTCAACACTTCTGTCCCTTGGATTTAGTGGCGTGCTATGCCTTTTTGGCCATACTGGAACAGGCACTTCTGCCAGTACATTTTAAGGATCACTGGGGATCTCTGCACCCGGACCTCCTCCAGTCACTATGACTTGTCAGACTTTTTTTTTTTTTAGTTTTTTTGCACTTTGCATGTCCTCCATGATCTGCAGATGAGCATCCAAAATGTTTATGGGGGAGTCTATCTGTTGTCAGGCAAAATACAGGTCCTTTGTTCCCCAGGTGGTCAGCGTTTTGTGACTTATGTCTGTCTACCTATAGACATAAGCATGCAATCCCAGCATGAATGCTTACAAGGCAAGGGGGTTAAAGTCACTGCCTACTGTGTGTTATGGTCAGCTTCACATTGGTATGCAGGAAATCATAGGCCATATGTCTTGATTGGAATATTTCTTTCTTGCAGAAAGACATTATACTCGTGCGGAGATGCAGAGCAGCGGCTGGCCCAAGAGCTCTCGCAGCATGAATTCCAAATTGAAAAAGATGTCTTGGAACCCTTAAATCAGCTGACAGAGGTAAATCCACTTCTGAACCCTAATTCACCATGTGCCAAAGGGAATGTCTATGTAAAATGCTCATTAGTTTTGACTGCTGCTGATTCGAGTGCCACAGTACATGATAGAAACAAGCAATCAGGACAGCGCTCCACAGCAAATCCAGGATAAAGGCTTTACAATAAAGAATAGATCAAAGGACTTACCTGGTGCATAGCGGGGTGCCCTCCTGGGAACTCCTGCTACCACCTCCACATCCCGGTGGGCATATATCAAACGCAAAACGGTCCTCTTGGTCCTCCTCCTTACCTAGGTGAACAGGAGAGCTGCTAGGATAATGTAATGCCCATCAGCAAAGTGTAGGCATAGAGTTAAGATCCAGGATAAAAATGATTAAAAAAAACTTAATCCAGCGCTCAGGAGAGAACACCTATTCCGGTCCAAGATTTTTCCACCTGTCCCCTACCTGAGCGCTGGATTTTTTTTTTTTATCATTTTTATCCTGCAACAGTACATAATATGCCCATATGTCTTAAAAGACTTGGGTCATTTTTAGATGGAACGATTGTCAAGTGCTTAAAGACTGTCGGCTACTTTGATCTCTAAGTTAATCTTATAGGCTCAAATTGGCCTTCAGCGCTGTTACCCCAGTATTGGCACACAAACTGGCCACTGCAATGCATTAAGCAGAAAGCTGAGTGTCCTCCTGTTCTAAGCTTACAATGGGAGGACTACCTAGCATGCTGCTTAGTGCATTCAGCAGTGGCTTTCAGCTCTGATACTAGAGGAACAGCAGGGAAGGTAAGTAAAAAGTTCCAACCCCAGACTCAGCAGATCACCATTTTGAGCCTATAAGCTTAACTTATAGGGCTAAAAATGGATGACCGACATCCTTTAACCCCTTCAGTGGCAGTCCTGGAAATTTTCCGGAACTAGCTCCACTGCCCATAGTGAGATAGCCCGGAAGATTTCCGGTTTATGTTTCACTATGGGACCATGCAGAACACAATGCCATAAGCTGTGGCATTGTGTTCTGCACACACACCCGCCTGCACAGTCCCACAGAGAACCAGTGCAGGGTTTTAAGAAAAGAAGCCGGAAGATATAACTGATCTCCCCGCAACTTTCAGCTGCTTTTTTGAAATCCTGCTCTGTATACATGTTGCCACGGAGACCATCGGCTTGTTAGTAGCCGGCCAATGGTCCCCGTGGCAGGGAGAGCTGGTAATCGGCTGTAAGATTATAGCCGAGCCCCAGCTCTTAGAGGGGAGAATGGAGAAAACCTCCGATCTCTGCTGTTTTACTATTTAAATGCCACTGTCTGTGCAACCGCAGCATGTAAAGGTCTGACAGAGGGAGGGGGCTCCCTCTGTCACCATCAAACCATCCCCCCTTACCCCTGCAATGTGATCAGGGTGTCCTGATGCGTCACTGTGGCACCCGGAGGCTTGAATATAGTCTCCGGGTCTGCCAACTAAATAAGGCTATGAAGCTCAGACTTGTGCCATAGCCATAGAGTGCCATAGCCTGTCTAATACCCTGTTATTCCTCAGCATAGCAGAGTATTAGAAGAATAAAAAAAGTATTATGCAAGTATTGGGACAAAAATTTAAAAAAAAGTTAAGGTAAAAAAAAATAGTAAAAAATTGTAAAAAAAAATTAAAATGCCAAAACCCCACCTTTCTCCCTTTTACTTTGTAAATAAAATTAAACCTGTACTATTCCTGCGTTTGTAATGACGCAGAGAAGGAAGTCAGTACATTAATTAATTTGCAGGGTGCATGGCATGGAAAAAACAAATTTTAATGTGGCAAAAATAGCTAATTAAGCCTATCTCGCCATACAAAAAGCAGAATAGAAAGTGATCAAAATGCTGCGTGGATCAACAAGTGGTACTAATAAAAAGTACAACTTATCCTGCAAGATAAAAACCCTTACATAGCTCTGTTGATATTTGTGTCTGAAAAAGGGGGGGGAAAAAACTATTACAATTTGGTATTGGCATAACCGTACTGGCCTGTAGAATTACTTTGTGTATACTGCTCAGAGAATGCAGTGAAAAATAAAATGAAAAGATATGCCAGAATTACAGATTTTGTTAATCTTACCCCTAGAAAAAATGGAATAAAAAGCAAACAAAATTTTACATGTTCCCAAAAATTAAATAAATGAAGACTAGAGTTCATCCTTCAAAAAAACACGGCCTTCTAGAGCGCTGGCAATGGGAAAATAAAACTAATACGGCTCTTGGAATGTGGCGACACAAAGGCTAACCTTTTAAAAAAAAAAAAAAAGTTTTGAATGTACAAAAATGGCAAAACATAAAAACCTGTATAAACTTGGTATCGCCAGAATCGTGCTGACTCAGAATAAGGTTATCACATTATTTATTCTGAACGCTGGAAAAATGAAATCTAAAAAACAAATGGCAGGGTTTCTTTTTTCCCCAATCTCCCTACAAATTTTTTTACAAAGGTTATGCAATACATAATATATACCCAAAAAGGATGCCAATAAAAAATACAACTTGTCCCGCAAAAAACAAGCCCTCATATGGCTGCGGCAATGGAAAAATGAGAAAGTTATGGCTCTTGGAACGCGACTGCAAAATAAGTTTAAATTTAAATGATTTGCCCATTTAAAAAAAACCTCCCCTGGTGGGTACGACAGGGTGGTAAGAAACCCGCCACTGAAAGGGTTAAGCCCAGTGAATGGAGGCAGAGCACAACGGAGATCGCTTCTATCCCTTTGCCTCTATTCACAGTAAAAAGGCAGTCTTTATTAGATAAACGACTGGTTTCTATGCCTGCCAAAGCTGAACGAGAAGTGAGAGAATTGGTGCTCACCGTTCAGTCTCTCTCAATCCAATTATCGTTCCTTGTAAAAAAGCAATTGGGCTCTTGATTACATCTGCGTCATGGTTTCCGTTGCTGATGGAAGCCGCAACGCAGTGCTGAATTCATCATAGGACAGACACAAATGACATCTGATGGCCTCTGTTGACATATTATGGGATCTGTGGAAAAGTTAACGCAGCATGCAGCACTATTTCCCCCATCAAATGTGAAGAGTCTGTGATGAAGGCTCGGATGTGGATGTGAAAATAGTCGTGACAGACTTCATCCCACTTATTTCCTTGCGTTATGTCTTTAAGCAATCTCTATCTTTAACCTTCTCTACTCCAGGTTGACATCCCCAACATCCAGAAGCAGAGGAAACAGTTGGCTAAACTAGTCCTAGACATGGATTCTGCACGGGGAAGGTAATAAATATGCTCATTGAGACTACAGAGACTATATGGCATACCCACAGGATTCACTGGGCACAAAGTGTAAAGAGCGATCCACACGTGTTCAATTATCTCCATTCTAGTCTATGGGAGTTCTGTAAACTGCTCGGCATGCTTGTCTGAGTATGCATTCCTGTTCTCTACTTTGTCTCCTCCTGTAAGCATCTACCACCGGCCACTTATCAATGATCAACTTGCTTTTCCTACACCAAAAAATATTCTCTCATTCTAGACATCTTCGGCATTTCATGTGAATACATCAAATGTCTGAAAACATAATACCCCTTTAAAAATGCATTCATATGGTTCTTGTGTGCTGTCCTCATACTGTTCCTCTCCATCCTCATCCCTACTTTTACTGTACATATCCCTACTTTTATCTTCAGGTATAACCAAGCACAGAAATCCTCAAGTACTAATTTCCAAATGCAGCCAGGGAAGCTGGACTCCTTAAGAGAAGAGATGGAAGAAGCGGAGAACAAAGTGGAACAATGCAAGGTGAGCCAATGCCAAAGAAAGACACCAGCTCCATAATCCTATGCGTTGGTAAGATCGTATAGATGTTATATAGACAACATGACATATATAGAACTATAGATGTTCTACATGGGATTATATAGTGTTGTGGAATTGCATATTTGCTCTATATATGTAAATGTGAATATTTATAAACTACAATTTTCATTTCCGTGTCTTCTTCCAGGATCAGCTGGCAGCTGATATGTATAATTTTCTTTCCAAGGAAGGGGAGTACGGTCAATTTTTTGTCACGGTAAGTCCGCTGCGATCTGGTTATTGGCATATATGACAGTTACTGGTCTTCCATAAAGTCACTGAGAGGCTGTGATAGTCTTGTCCACTTCTGTCCACATTCGCTCACACGTCTGGGGTTACATCTGTCAGGCCAAGTTGCTATCCTTCACTGAGTTATATGAAATTAAGTAACCAATAAAGTACAGAGCACAAGACACTTTCAAGAGAATGGATTGCTTCAGTTTAAATTGCCAGCCGCGCCATGCAAATAGCGTAGACATGCCACGTTTTCATCGTAGCGCAAGATGCGTTAGTGCTGCTACATTGGTATGTCTTCCAGTAGCTACTTTAAAGGTTTATCCCCTTAACGCCACAGGACATACGTTTACATCCTGGCAGGGTGGCAGTTAACACAACAGGATATAAACTTCTACCCGGTGGATGATGCAGGCCCAGAATAAGTGAGCCAGCTGTGACTGGTAGCCGGCCTCCTCCTGCAACAGCATGACCTGTGGAGGCCAGAATGCCCCTCTGCTATAACCTCCCCCTCCAATAAAGACAAACAACTTCTCTTTGGATAAAACGGCCACGGCAGCCTATTTATTGACAAACATTATCATTCTCAAATTATGAGGGGGAGTTCTTGGAGCCGCAAAAATCTGGTGCCGCTACAACCGAACTAGGAACACTGCCCCCGCTGGACAAACGGGCTCAGGGGCACCACAAGCCGCCTTTAGGTGGCTACTACTATTGCAACTTGCATCCGGAGGAGGGTCTGCTGCCCCCCACCATCAGCCAAGTCACCGCACCGGACACGATACAAATTAACCAAGGAGGGAGTCTTAATGTGTGAGACCGTGCCCACCCAACTCCCCACCCCCACAATTTCCAACAACTCCAAGAACCCCTCCACCTGTTACAGCCAGCACGGCTTACACCTCAGCCTGCACCACCCCCAACAAACCCAACACCCTTTCTATACCTTCCTGAACCCCCACGCCATTCAGATGCACCCCGTCATCTGCCAAATATTCCCCAACCCCCCTTTTTTCTAAATCCACATGTCTCACACAGACAACCCCCCGCCCCCATTTATTTTGTGAGACAAACGCTAAAATGTGCCTGTTCAGCTTCACCTTAGCCCTGTTAATTCCTACCGATCTGGCGAATTGCCACTGCTTACGTGGGATAATTTCGTACAATACGATCATCATTTTTGGGAATATTTTACGAAGCCGCAGAAAATAGTACTAAATGTCCTGTCTTAACTCTCGAGCAGGGCGAATCCCCAGATCATGGCCCCCCACGTGTAACACAAGGATATCAGGACTCCTATCCAACCACCCAAACCTCTCAACCTTGTGTAACACCTAATTTCATTCCCCTAACTCTCAACCATCAAAGAACCTCTACCTCCCTCCTAAAACCCAACTGCCTCCCATTCAGCCAAACCTTTTCATGCTCAGCAGCCCAGCACACGTATGAGTTTCCCAATAGCCACACCAGAGCTGGTAGCTCCTGACCTGTGAAGGGATAGAAAAAAAAACGTATCAATCCCAGTTCTACCCCCACTTTCCTTTTCCACATGACAACAGAGTATACTTTTTAATAAAAAATAAATCTTTTTATTATGAATTTTTCACACCCACACTGTTTTTCTCCTCCTATTGGTTAACTAATTCAGGCCGAACATACAGCTGGAACTGCCTTGACTCCCATCTGCCTATTTTCAATGTCAGGACCCAAACCCCTACCTGCCGCCTCCGTCGCAACACCAATCCTGAATGAGTGGAACAAATACCCTCCCGCTAATCCCAACTTCAAAATGATCTTCCTAAACACCCTGCTAAACGGAAATTTTCACAAAAAGGACTCATCCTCATGAATAAACGGGCCTGACTTATCCAACCACAACTTCCTATAATCCTCAAAACGCTGTACCTGGCATATAATTGCCCACGGCACTCGTGCCAAATGAACCCTAATCCCCTTTCCAAAATGGTCGGTCTTTGACTGTGTCAGCCAAATGTCTAAAATCCCCTCTTGCAAAGTCACATCCGCCAAATCCAAACCACCCTGTGCTACCCTACTGGCTGACACCATTTCCCCCAACCTAAATGCCCTATAAAAAACTACTGCAGAAACACAACGGAACATAGACTTCTCAAAGCTGTCCCTACAGACCTCCCCCAAGGGGTACTACCTATCCTTCCGAAAAACCTGTAAAGCCTGCCAAACCAAAAATCCCTTGGTTATATCTTGCAACCACCGAAATTTCACACCAACTGCCATAAACGGTCCACTTTTGACACTGACCAGTCTGTTTCCTAAAAGGGCAAGCTGTTTCCTAAAAGGGCAAGCTAAGCCTCAACCTTGTCACTCTGACTTCACTCCCCCGTTGCTGCCATTGACCCCCAAGCTGTATCACATGCCTTCCAAGTACCCTGTTCCAACAACCCTTTAATCAGGTGCTGCGCCGCACATCGGCCACGCTCCATAGTTGCGATGGACAAGCCAGGCCTCTTTCTCCAGCGCCAATGCACGAAAACACTCCTCCTGGAAACAAGAGAGCATCTACTAATTGTTCGTCCCAGGAACATGCACCGCCACAATACAAGCGTTTAATGACAAGCAGGACAAAACCAAATGTTGCAGCAGATCCACAACCGGCGGTGAACGAGCTGTCACCCCATTAATCGCTTGTACCACTCCTATGTTTTTAAAACAGTCCCCTCAAATGGAAACTGCGACCACTATGGGAAACAACTCTAGCAGCACCTAATTTTTCACAGCCCCGCTATGCCACCATTCCTCAGGCCTCAGACCTGCGCACCATTGTCCCTTGAAATATACCCCAAAACCTGCCGCCCCAGCTGCGTTGGTCAACAATTTACTATTGAAATTGTCCACGGTCTGGTCAATGAGCAACGACCGACTGTTATACCGTGCCAAGAAAGAGATCCAAACTGCCAAAGTCGCCCGGATCTCAGCAGAAATGCGGATAAAATGACCACCTGCTTTTACTCCCGCAGTTGCTTCCGCCATTTTTCTACAAAACATCGCTTCTATCGGCATGATCCTACAGGCAAAATTCAATTTTCCCAATTACGACTGCAAGTTGTGCAGGGCAATCTTTTTTGCCTGACTCTCCTTTCGCAAATCATACAGCAGCGAAACCAACTTACCCTTTGGCAATTGGCATTCCATCCTCTCCCTATCTATGACAATACCAAGAAAACTCAGGCAAGTCACTGGGTCCTTTGTCTTTTCAGGCGCCAATGGTACGCCAAATTTCTTGGCGACCCATTGCACCATTGACAAGAGTGAACTACAAATGCTGGAACCTGCCAGGCCCACACACATTCGTCCAGATAATGCAAGATAGACTGCAAGCCAGACACATCCCTAACCACCCGCTTCAAAATAAGCACATAAAATTGAACACCCCATCTGCAAACATGGGTCAACGAAATATTCATCCTCCCAAACGTATCCCAACAGATGAAGGCTATCCAGGTGAACTGGCAACAAACAGAACGAGGATTCCACATCCATCTTGCCCAGCAACGCCCCCTTTCTACACCGCTGTACCCACTTGACAGCCGCATCAAATGACTTGTAAACCACCGAACACAACTCATTAACCGACTTGCCTATCGTATACAAAAGGTGGTGAATTAACGAAACTTGCCAGGCTCCCAAAGGGGAAACACTAATTTAGGGACTGGCAGAGCTGCATAGGGGCCTCCCTCGCGCCCCAATGTAAGCTCCTTCCACAACTTCTCTTACAACTGACGGGAATTCCCTTGCTGAACGCAAATTCCTAACACATAAGGGAACCCGATGTTCTGGCACTGGTATCCTAGAACCCTCTGAAAACCCCCAAAACAACAAACGCCTATTCTCACTATCCGGGTACCTACTTGGAAAGGGGGCCATCTCTTAAACGTTCACTGGCGTCCTCCTTTTTTCCTTCAGCACTCGCGACCTTTCCATTTCCTCGCCAGAAACACTTGGACGCCCCATTGGGACGGTCCGCTACAAGTGGAGCAATTGTTTAAAGCGACAACTTGCCCCAAGCTTTCACTGGCCTTCATTGTAATGCAAAAACCTGCCTTGCGCTGCACCCATGTCCCTCCACGTCCGGATGAACTTCGTCTAGCCGCATCGGATAACCTGGCGCCCCCAGGAAGTGACTGCCCAAATCGCATAACCTTCAACCATAACCCAATATCCTTGTGATCCCACCGGATATTGGGCAGCGCTGCTTTACGTTGACTAAATTGCACAGCATACCTCAACCACACTTGCCCGCCATATGTCCTATGCACCTCACCAATCGAGTCCAAATAACAGAAAAGCGGCAAGCAATTTTCTCGCTCCTTCTCCCCAATCACCCGCGCCAAAATAGGAAATGCTTGAAGCTAGTTTGCAAAAGTTAGCAGAATAAGCCGCCATCGCTTCTTCTCCTTCTCTTTCTTGGACTCTGTCCGCTTCCCTTTCTCCAAGTTATTTCTCTAACGGCAATAAGGAAAAAATCTTGACGTACTCATCTTTACAGATTTTTTTTCCCCCCCCCATCAACTTTTTTTCAGGTGCCCCTTTAGGCCTCATGTCCACGGGCAAAAGAAGAATTAAAATCCGCAGCGGATTTTAACTCCTCTCCTGCCCGCGGATCCGCACCCCATAGGGATGCATTGACCACCCGTAGGTAGATAAATACCCGCGGATGGTCAATAAAAGTGATTTAAAAAAAAATGGAGCATGGAAAAATCTGGACCATGCTCCATTTTCATGCGGGTCTCCCGCGGGGACGGCTCCCGCGGGCTTCTATTGAAGCCTATGGAAGCCGTCCGGATCCGCGGGAGACAAAAATCGTATTTTACTCACCGCTCCGGTTCTTCTCTTTGCCGCGGCGCCATCTTCTTTCCGTCGCGGCCGAATCTTTTTTTCTTCGGGCCGGCGCATGCGCGGGGCACGTCACCGACGTCATCCTGCGCATCCGCCGGGCCGAAGAAAGTAGATCCGGCCGCGGCGCAGAGAAGATGACGCTGCAGCGAAGGAAGGATGCGGAGCGGGCGGGAGGTAAGTTTATTTTGATTTATTATTCTTTTCAGCGCTCATGTCTGCGGGGCAGGAGGGACCCGCTCCGGATTCTCCATGGAGAATCCGGAGCTGGTCTGATTTTCCCCGTGGACATGAGGCCTTAGGGGGCCCTCAAAGTAACCCCTGCATTCCGCACGCTTCCTAACCCCTCAGTACTCCTAAAGCTCCCACCGGCGCCTACCTCGTTCCTGACCACCTACGGCGACCATGCTGCCACCAGAGACATGACCACGCGTCCTGCTCCCAGTCCCCCTTCACGCCGTTGCAGCAATTAACACATTTCCCATCAATTCCTGTAACTCGCCCCCAAATACCCCCGTAAAGCACTATCCTCCCCCACATTTACACCTGTTCCCCTTAACGGACCCATAAATGCATCATAAGACACACAAAACATAGAGCCATGCTCATCTGGCTGCATGGAAGTTATTTCACCACCAGCAGGACCTCTGGTCTCTTGGACATCAGCGTTGCTCCTGGTCCCATCCGATCATCTTGCTCCGCATGCCATGCCGCGCCGCAGACTCCACCTGGCTTTCCGCCACTCGACCGTTATTTCCTCTGTGCTCCTGCTGTGGAACGACAACTGGCAGTGCTGCTCCCAGTGGAACTTTCCTGGCTCTGTCGCTGCTCTGAGCCTGCATCCTGCTGCCTAAAACACTCTGCTCCTGGTCCCAGTCTGCCACTTTACCGGCACTTTGCCTACAGTTGCCACCGTACTGACACTCCTCACCACACTGCCACTGCCCCCAGCTCTTCCAGCCGTCTCGACTTGTGCTTACCGCATTCTAGACGCCAACCGGTACATCACCAGGGAAGACATCCGTACCTGGAAGCTGCTGTCTGCTGCCTGGCGACACAGGCCCTGACCCCCCGACCAAAGCACAGGACCCTGCTTGCCGTGCCTGCTGGCTGCTGTGCCTGATTCCTCCGCAGCCATGCCTCTCTTCCCCGAGGCTTAGGGAGAGAGACATTGCTGCAAGGGTTCCCTGAGGAACTCCGGAGCCGCCAACGAGCCAGTGGAGTACAGTCATCTTCTATTAACCGCTCCGGTGGCTTGGCCCGCCACAACCTCCGCTCCGGCTCACGAGGTCCCACTGCTCGCTCTCTGCTGCCCAGCACTCCAGCCACCTGTCTGCAGGCAATCTGGTCCTGAACAGCTCGGTGCTGACCTGAGCTTCTCCAACATCCTTTCCAGGCTGTCCATACTCATCAACGGTTAGTCCCACTTTCTATTTTCACTAACTCTCTGCTTTTTCTCCTTTCAAAGATGGTGCCCTCGAGACTCCCCTCCCTATATAACCCCTCATCTAATAAACTCCCCACCAATCCTTGCACTTCCCCGCTTTCCTTGCAGCACTTTCTTCCCAAAACACCTGTTAACACTTTTCTTATGTAACTCCTGACTATCTGGCCCCATGTGTCATGCCGGGCTTCCTCTTAAAGGGGTCGCAGACCCCTCGTTCCAGCCCCTTACTGGAATCGATGAGAAAACCAATCTCCGCTCTTAACCCCCTGCATGCCGTGGTCAATGTACATTGTGGCATGTAAGGCAACTGGTGTCCGGACCCCTACCGTTGCCTGTGATTACTACTATGAGCACTAATGCAATGCAGTACAGAAGTACTGCAATGCACAACCATAGTGGATCAGAGCTTTTATGATTCAAGTCCTCTACAGGGACCTAAAAGTTTTTTTTCGTTTGTTTTTTTTTTTGTATGTACAACAAAATGAATCCACTACAAACTGCAGCTCGTCACACAAATACAGCCCCACAGAGCCCTGTCCATGGAAAAAATAAAGTTTGGGGACTTAGAATGCAACGATATTAAAAAGAAAAAAGGGGGGGGGGGTTGTTGTGCGAAAGTGGTAAAACCTAACACAAAACTTTTGGCGTTATCGTACCAGCCCGCAGTAAAAAAAAAACAATGTCATTCACACTGTAAAAAAATTCTACATTTTTGTGTGTATATATTAGCGTAGAGTAATATAATCTAATATATATAGCATAATATAATATAGCATAGCATAATATAATATAGCATAGCATAATATAACATAATATAATATAATATAGCATATAATATAGCATAGCGTAATACAATATAATATAGCATAGCGTAATACAATAGAATATTGCATAGCATAATATAATAGAATATAGCATAGCGTAATACAATAGAATATAGCATAGCGTAATACAATAGAATATAGCATAGCGTAATACAATAGAATATAGCATAGCGTAATACAATAGAATATAGCATAGCGTAATACAATAGAATATAGCATAGCGTA
Source organism: Eleutherodactylus coqui (assembly GCF_035609145.1). Classification (NCBI taxonomy): domain Eukaryota; kingdom Metazoa; phylum Chordata; class Amphibia; order Anura; family Eleutherodactylidae; genus Eleutherodactylus; species Eleutherodactylus coqui. The sequence goes on from NC_089844.1 coordinate 138,814,473, forward strand.
ATACAATAGAATATAGCATAGCGTAATATATTACATAGCGTAATATAATAGAATATAGCATAGCGTAATATAATAGAATATAGCATAGCGTAATATAATAGAATATTGCATAGCGTAATATGATAGAATATAGCATAGTGTAATATGATAGAATATAGCATAGCGTAATATGATAGAATATAGCATAGCGTAATATGATAGAATATAGCATAGCGTAATACGATAGAATATAGCATAGCGTAATACGATAGAATATAGCATAGCGTAATACGATAGAATATAGCATAGCGTAATACGATAGAATATAGCATAGCGTAATACGATAGAATATTGCATAGCGTAATACGATAGAATATTGCATAGCGTAATACGATAGAATATAGCATAGCGTAATACGATAGAATATAGCATAGCGTAATACGATAGAATATAGCATAGCGTAATACGATATAATATAGCATAGCGTAATATGATAGAATATAGCATAGCGTAATATGATAGAATATAGCATAGCGTAATATGATAGAATATAGCATAGCGTAATATGATAGAATATAGCATAGCGTAATATGATAGAATATAGCATAGCGTAATATGATAGAATATTGCATAGCGTAATATGATAGAATATTGCATAGCGTAATATGATAGAATATTGCATAGCGTAATATGATAGAATATTGCATAGCGTAATACGATAGAATATTGCATAGCGTAATACGATAGAATATAGCATAGCGTAATATGATAGAATATAGCATAGCGTTTTGTCTCTCTCCCCTTCAAAAAGATTAATGAAAACTTCACAACACATTTTATGTACCCAAAAATGGTACCCATAAAAAGTAGTTTTCCATGCAAAAAACAAGCCTCATATGGCAATGTCGATGGAAAATAAAGGTGCGGCTTTTGAAAAGGGGAGATATGTCCTTGGGGATTAAAATGGTGATGGGAGGTGGCTGGTATATGACATGAGATATGTAGTGAAGGGGTTTGGGTGTGACTAAAGATATCGGGGGGGGGGGGCTGGTGTGTGAGACAAACATATTGTGGGGGCGACATGGTTTTTTGGCTCCCCGTCTCCATGCCCTGTGCATGGCACAGTGTACTACTTTTGCTCTGAGCGCTCCCTTCAAAAGCATTCTCTCCAACGCTCAGCTGGCCGGGGGAGGCTACAAGCTGTTGCACATTTCTCCTGCAGTGTATGTATTCATAATTCACATGTTTGAGTTGAAGAAACTGCAGTTTGTGTCGGATGTTCCCGTGAGCCATCGTGTCACATTTTATGTACCTCATTTCAGAGTGCAGTCACATTATTGGGGTAGTTGGCTTCTATTCTCCTCCGTATAGTGTCACTTATGTCACTGACTTGATGTGGGCCTGGGAGTATGATCAAAGGGCACAAAGGCAATGAAAAGCCTATAAAAAGACGGCACACCTTTATTTGCCGTTGTGAAGCTTCATATCAGGTCTCGATTTTTAGTGCGGTTTTACAACCAGTAAGATTCAAATTCTGAGGGATTGCATAAATACACACACCCCTTAAGGAAAAAAAACTGCTTCCGTGTTTATTAGAGGGGTGCGCACGCTCGCTCACTTACGAAACCAGAGGATTTTTATTTATTCATCTTCTTGCTTGTATTTTGCCACAAATGCACATCGCATTAGAAATAGAGAAATCTTTTAGTGCATTGGTGTGACTTGTGTGCATCCTCCGTGACAAAAAGTGGTAGATACATGGGGTGGACAAAAATATGGAAACAACGTACGAAATGCATGCCTTAAATTACAATGGATTATAAATCATACTTCACTACACTACCAGTAAATGTTAACTATACCAAAAGGGCCGCTCAGCGCGAATGATTATAATCCCATGCGAAACCCTCCTAATAGTCTGGGATCCATACGTGTTTAATTTATCGGCGTTAGTAGGCGGTGCTGTAGCTTGTGATGCAGTGATCTGGTGGTAAGCATAATTTGTCTTCGAGATAGCGTCCTGCGTAGTTGGGGAAATTACAGCAAAGCTGACTGAATTCCAACGCTGTCTAGTTGTTGGGGCCCGTATGGTGGGCGGCTCTAACACAGGTAGCGGACATTTTTGCTGCATCACGAAGCACAGTAATCCAAATTTATGACTGCATACAGCAAGACTGGAAAAACCATATCTGACAAACGCCAGCGTGGACAGAAATGCTTGTTGAGTGACAGACTATCATTGCGTAGTGTTGTAATGAAAAAGAAGCAGACTACAGCTTTGGTGTTTCCATATTTTTGTTCACTCCCTGTATATTACAATGAATGCAAGAGTTTACAAACCATTCTTGCAATCATGCCACTTTTTGCCCTTAAAGGGAGTCAATAGAGATTGCTTATGGGTCACGGTATAAATCCATGATTTTATAGGGACCCATCTCTGACCTGTGGAGCCTCTGTGTAGGTCATAGAAGTCCTGTAAGCAGTTGTTGGTTAATTTGACAGGTATGAAAGTAAAAACGGATAACTATTTGGCCGGGTCTGTTAGGCTTCATATGCAGACGGACTGGTCTGACAGGTTTATTAGGGGTTTTCTATATTGCATAGAAGACCTGAAAGGGAAACTCCAGAAATAAATATTGTACTCATTCAGACTACTTTAAAAGTTTGTTTTGAGAATAATTCTTGAAGAATTGCTTGTCCATCTTATGCCCACACTTTGGTCCTGGCTACCAGGGGTAAGAAGATGGCAGAAGGGGCCCACTGCTGGATTACAGATGGCATGATCTTCATCCTACTGTTAGGAGGCCGGGGCTAATCAGCTAGTTTTCTCATCAAACATAGGTTGCCGTTTTTTGTTTTCTCGGTCTGTACATCACACATGCATCTCTCATTTGCCTCATTGTGTTTTGTTTCTTTTGTCTGTGGGTTATGTCTTCAGTTATTAGAGGCACAAGCAGAATACCATAGAAGAGCACTAGCTGTTTTAGAAAGAGCACTGCCTGAAATCCAGGCCCAGCAAGGTAACCACTCACAGCCTCCTGGCTTTCTTGCACTCCTCTCAGCTTTGGCTTGATATTCCCCTCTGGCACAGTGTCTCCTGCGTGTGCTTTTTACTCTCTGGGACCTAGAAGGGCAGTGCCCATAGCTGTACTGAGCCCCTCGCCATGCTTGCTCTTCTGTGCCCCTGCCATTGAAATGGGTACTGGCACAGTTGAAGGTTGCTCTGTTTCTTGCTGGTCTCTTTTAATCTTCACTCTTTGCTGTGATTTCTATTACTACTACTTTACTCTATAAGATACAGTGCTTTGCTGATAGGATATTGGGTATTACATTTAAAGAGCCATTTCAGCCATTATCAACATGAACCTCAGTGATGCTGTAACTCATTTGAGTTGAAAGGTAAATATGCTAAAAATCCCCAAATTTGCAGCCCATTACTTCAGGATGGAGTGCAGATTTCCTACTTTTATTTTCCTGGGAGGAACTTCCTCCTGTGCTTAGTTGTCCCTTGTGAAAATGGGACCCAACAGGATGCTGAGCGAGGAATCTCTCATTAGTCAGTCTTTTTGTTTCCGCTCAGGGGAACAAAGCAACAAGTTAAGTTTTCTCTCAGTGTGAACAGGCAATAGTTCGCCTTTTTGGCTATTAACGCTTGATGGTGGCTGGTGGCCGGAAGAGCTCTCTGGTGCGCTTATCTTAATGACTATTGCTCTTCTGTAAAGCGCAACTGAAGGTGCCCATAAGGCATATAAGGCTTTGTTCACATCTGTGTCATAGGCTATGTTCGTAACCTCTGATGCAGATCCAATACAAAACCCACTGCATATTTTGCAATTGTGTGATAAAATGCTAGGCCGTATACCAGACACCTGACCAACTCCATGCTAATCAATGGGGCCATTGGGCAACTATCGTGGCCTTTTTTTTCAATCCCTATGAAGAAACCAAGGAACAGAAATCCCTAGTGCAGGTGTAAACGAAGCCTTAGGCAATCATTGGCTAAACCTACAGATTTCGGTACAACCAGCCACTTATCTCATATGTTTAAGGGGTCTACCACTTTCCCCTGACACTTGCCATCCCATTGAACAGTTGAATTGCAATATTTCCCCATCCTTCTCAAGGGAGATAAGCCGCCACCACAAGTGTTTGGTAGGTTGCTATTCGTGGGAAGGTCAGAGAGAATAGCTCAACTAACATTTTGCCTACATCTATCTGTGTGGTCACTTTAAGAAGCCTGTGAACAAGCAATTCTTAGTCTCCTTGCACTGCGTTACAGCCTTATTGCACACCGTTCTGCTGCCTGCATGAGCTCTTTAAATGGGGAAAAAACTATTTATACACAACCGGAGTTGCTGTGTTATATGTAGGCCCAAAGTTATTGGTTAATCCAGTGTGGAGATGGGTGGTCTGCGTTCCTGCAGTGAGTAGTTATGGGCACATAACGCCCGTTATACTGGCCCGAGCCACATGGATAGAACACAGGTCTGGATCAGCACCAGTATTTGCAGTGTTTGTGTAGTTGTGTTTCTGGGGGTTTCTTTTCTTTCTGCTTTCTTCAGTATTTTCTTATTCATCTATAAAGTTCTGTACAATTACTTTGCTATTAGCATTGCTTTCGACTCTTCCTTTCTCCTCCCATCATCGTCATCTTTTTGCTCCAGACAAGTGGACGGAGAAGCCGGCATTTGGAACAGCCCTCGAGGAGCATTTGAAGCGCAGTTCGCGAGATATTGCTATTCCCATTGAAGCCTGCGTGATGATGCTGCTAGAAACTGGGATGAGGGAAGAGGTGGGTAGATTCCCATATCACTGTGTGGTTATTCTTTCCCCATGTCTGTACCGGTGTCACACTCTCGGTAACTTTTTACTCATCCCAAATCAGGCTACTTTTCCTTTGCGTGCCAGATTAGCAGAATTTCTGCATCACTGGGTGCTGGATTAAAGGAATTTTATCTTGCATTTTGGTCATTCTGTACTTTAACAGCCAACCCCATTATTTTCTGTAGGGATTGTTCAGGATAGCCGCCGGGGCTTCGAAGCTCAAGAAGCTAAAAGCCGCTCTGGACTGTTCCACATCCCACTTAGAAGAGTTTTACTCGGACCCGCATGCTGTGGCAGGTGAGAGAAGAACATATGTTATTGCACCTCTGCGAGCTGCAGATGTTACATTTAACAGCTCATTGGCTTTGCTGGGTTGCGGTGATGGGGCCAGTGTTTGCAGCCAAAGCACGATCCGTGTGGAGATACTTGTTCTTACATGTGGGTTTCCTCTGAACTCTCCATTCCAACTACAGTCCAGGAATAAAAAATTGGCAGTGGATTTTTTTCCCCATCCTAGACTGTCTGAGGTTGGAAAATTAAATTGTGAGCTTCATAGGGCCAGATACAAATGCTTATGAGCTGTGGGGAAAAGCTTGGCCCAGTATATCGAATGCTTGTATGTCGGAGATAAAAATCTCTTAACTAGCTGAGGAGATATAGACCTTCACTTTAGGAAGTGCTAGAAGTTTTGCATTGGCTAGAGTGTCTTTGAGATGCTCGTTTGTAGAGGTAGGGCACACTGCAAATGGAAACAGCGCCCCCTAGTGAAAAGTTCATACCGATTGATTGTGACGTTAATTGTAGTAATTATCCATCTAATAAGTTATTGTCTTTTAAAGGGGCATTAAAGTCTTACCTTCGCGAGCTGCCAGAACCTCTGATGACCTTCGCCCTGTATGATGAGTGGATTGCTGCTGGGAAGTAAGCAGAATCTCATTGATTGATAAGGCTGTGGACTCGCAGCAATACAGCAAAATCGAAATTGTGTTAAGGGCAGTGTAAATGTAAGCCGAGAGATCTAGGCAATTGTTGCTGAGCACAGCGCTTCCTGCATACAGGACAGCAAAGGCTACACAGCAACCTGCATCAAGAGTACAATGCATTGTGCTGCTTCAGACAAATTAAAGGGGTTTTCCCATTATTAACATTCATTACCTTTTCCTGTGGATAGGTAATAAATATGGAATTGCTGGTGCCCCCCCCCCCCCCCACCATGTTCCCATCCTTTGAAGACCATGAGTTCCCCCATGTGAGTGAAGCAGTGGTGCACATGCGTGACTAGCACTCCATTCACTTCAATGGAATGGAGGAAGCTTGCCAAGTGCATCGATTTCCTCCATCCCATAGAAGTGAATGGACCGATAGTCACGCATGCATACCACCACTCTATTCACATGAGGATCTCAAGGGGGAACAGATGTCATGATTGCTGGGGGTCCCATAGGTTGAAGCCCCAGCAATTCGACGTGTATCCTTTTTGTTATGGCTAGGGTATAAATGATGTTAGTAGGAAACCTTAGGCGAAGTGGGATGTGACTTTTATACTCCTCTTCCTCCTGTTCTGTGTGCCTGCTGAGCTGCCATTCGCTGCATGCAGCAGACTCTTTGAGCATGCGGCCATTATATCCTTTCTTTAAAAAAAAAAAGCACTCCAGGATAAAATGGCGCACTCCTGTTATACCTACTGCCGGTCCTGACAGGGTGGAGCAGCAGTCTGTTTTGTTTTGTTTTTTTATTTTATTTTAATCTTTGTCATGCAGCACCTTCTCAGGCTCCAATGTCACGTTTGTCTAAAGCGCTCTCTGCTCCGAAGGTTCTGCGCCGGCACCGCTCAGGACCATGTATTTCTTGACTCCCTTCTGACCTTAAAGGGGTCGTCCCACCGCCCAAAGTGAAATATATATTTTTTTAAATTAATGCCCTGTTAAGTAAAAGCAGGAGATCGCAATCTTTTATTCTTAATTTCAATGGGAGCATCGCGATCTCATGCTACTGCTGTGACAGCTGTAGCAGGAGACTCCTCCATCTCCCAGACCTGCCCCCATATTACTGGACACTGTGACATCATAGTGGCCCACAGCAGCATTGGCGCCGACTCCATAGTGGGCCCCCCGCATACTGCGCCGAGTAGTAATGGTGACACCCCGTGCGTGCGACAAATTACTGTGACAGCCCACCACCCCGTAGCAACAGGTTAGTGACAGCCACATCCCACACCCCCATCACCCACGGGGAACCAAGATTTTGGAACATCCCTCCCGCCGACAAGATTTTAGCGAAAGAACCCCGACAAGTTACAGTGACCACCCCCCCTCCCCCTTATCCCCCAGACATGACAAGTTTTTGTCACAGCAAGTCCTACCCCCCACCACCCCAGCGCACAAAGTATATTACAAAGTGCATTATAATGGCCATACAGGGGTGCTAACATTCATTTGTCACACGGGACAACCCATTTCAGTGACTCAGTCTTCATATACTTGTCTTCTCAGTATTCAAGACCAGAACACAAAGCTGCAGAGTTTGTGGGTTGTGTGCCAGAAATTACCCAAGCCCAACTTTGAAAATTTCAGGTAAGAGTCCTGTATTCCTGGTAAGTCAAGATAAAAAGGGTTTATTTTTCTTTTGGTCCATTGTCTGGTTTGAGTAAATGGTGTTTTAGGGCTCATTCATGTGACCGTGATTTCATTGCGTATTACGCACGTGATGCACGGTGAATGGAGTCAATGAAAGTACATGGATTTTCACTGATCCGTTTCCATTAGCGTGTAAACAATGCGTGTAGATGCACTCAGAACATGCTGTGATCTTTTTCCTATCTCACCACGTGTCGTGCATGGACAGCACTATACTTTTCTATAGTTGGCGTATGCAGTACATTAAGTATGAGCAATGATACATACGCAACGCCACTATGAAACAGAGCCGGAAAATAATGAAGAAAAAACAAACACAAGTCACAGGCTGGTAAAGCCCTGCGTGGTCAACACTTTTTTTTTTTTTTTACGCATACGGCTGTGTAAATTAGGCCTAACATGTATACATTAGTAAATAAGTATTTCATAAGCAAAAGAAATTAAGGACAGTGATTGTCTGCAGTTATCTGACGACCTTAGCATGACGTCACCGCTGCAGAATAAATGTAAACAAAGCTAGTGGTGAGAACTTGGTATAATAAGTAATGCTTGTTCCATATCCTAACATTTCTCAGTTTTGGCTGAAACTGGAGCATTTCTTCAAACCACACGAGTTCAGATTGCTTTTATAGTATGTTGACCATCATTACATTAAACTTACGGCCTGCATCACTGTTCGTATGAGGACTAACCATGGCCATACACAGCAAGTCCCCTACTTATGAACGGGTTCTGTTCCAGGAAGCTGTTAAGTGCACTTGTTTGTATGCTTGAAAAATCCTTGTATGGAGGGAGATGGCGGATGGATCCCCCTCCATACAGGCGACACTCGCCCGCAACAGCTCTGATAAGCCGCGCTGCTCATTGGAGCTGTTAACACTTTAAATGCCACTGTCGGTATTTAAAGAGTTAACGGCTCCAATGAGTGTTGCAGCTTACTGGAGCTGTTGTGAGCGAGTGTCTGCTCTAAGAAACAACCAGCACCCGACGTCCAGGAGTCCCACACAGCCCCCTGTGACAAGATCGCGGGATGCTGTGCGGTTGCCATGACAGCTGGGGGCCTTCTGGGGGCCCCAGGGCTGCCTATGCAGAGTACATATCAAGCCATGCTCATGGCATGGCTTGATAGAATGACTGAGTGTCCGATCGCTGCACAGTATCATGTAATGCTACAGCATTGCATCATACTGCAGTACAATTTTGTTTGTATGTAGCAAAGTTCATAACTCAAACGTTCGCAAGGACTATCTGTATTGTATCCTCACATCTCAACACTCTGTGTTCTGCAGGTATCTGGTAAAGTTCTTGGCCAAGTTGAGTCAAAGCAGTGATGTGAACAAGATGACCCCCAGTAACATTGCAATTGTTCTAGGTCCAAATCTTCTGTGGGCGAAGCACGAAGGGTGAGTAGCAAGAGAGGGAAAAGACAAGCCTCCTAATCTGAAAAACGTTTGAGCTGTTCTGTTAGTCTTTAAGGAAAAAATTCTCATAATTTATTCTGTACCAATATCCTTCTTGACCAATGATGTCCAAATTTTGGTAGAAATAGTGTTATGTATAGTTATTTCCATCTTCAAAATGATGGTGTATCTGTACGATCACGAACGATCCAACATCACCGATCCTGAGTTCTGGTGAAGTACTGTGGCTCCTTCATTTGTTTCTCTGCACAGTGGTGCCCTGGGCACCTGCTGACAGGAAGCTTTAAGGCCCATTTACACCATCCGATCGCTAATCGGTGATCGTTTTAGCGATAATTGGTGCGTGTAAATGCGCGCCTATCGTGTGTTTTTCAGGCACTGTTAGCTGATCAATAAATTTAGTCCAACCTAAAAATCATCCTTCACTCTTATCAGCAGTCCTCCACGGGGAGTGCTGATAGCATTGTTTTCCCGTGTAGAACAAAGGATCTGAGCGCAGATAATAGCCTCTTTAACTGCCTTAAAGGAAGGCTTCATTTGCATACCTAATTGGTACCCAAGTAGCTAAGTAGCATAAATACACTAGTCCAGAGAACAATTTATCAGCGAGGGTCCTGATCTGGAAAACCTCGCTGATCTACTATTCATGGCCTACTCTAGGCCAGAAGGATAGGTCATCAATGGTTTACAACTACACAACCTGTTTAATTCCTTATTGATTCCCTGCTGCATGAGTGTGCATACAGAGAAAGCTGTCAGTCGCTCAGTAGGAATGCCCACTGGACCCTCGAGCTGAGAAAGCAAAGATTTGGATCAATAAATTAAGCTATACTGAGTCAATTAATCTCTCAAATCTTCAGGGGGGAATTGTTAATAATAGTTGCACCTGCTGTGTAAAAAAAAAAAAAAGTTTTGCAAAAATTAAATACGCTGATTTAAAAAAAAAAAAAAAGTTTCCTTTCTAAAAAGTGAGCAGGATTTGGTGGACGGGGCAGGGTTACACACAACTTATGGCAGAAAGTGGTGTACATTTATAGCTCTAATCTGTGCCAGCTCATGGCCGGAGTAGATTTGGCACTGTGGTGCCCAGACAGTCATGGCATGCGCCAACAAATTAGTCATAAATAACCTCTTACTGTAGCGGTGCTGAACGCAGACCGGTGTATGCTAGGACTGGTGACAAAGCTCTTCATTATGTATTGTGTTCTGCTCACCATGTAATTATGTGAGGTACAGTGTTGAATCCTGCCTATCTCTTTGGCTCCCTACACTCCATTTAATGATCATTGCACACTCCGTTGAGACGGTTGTCTGGCAATGCCCGTCCGTTGGGGATGGCTTGCTATAAACAGCGGTGTGGCGGCAGAGGAATGTGCGGTGCTGTGGTTTGGGTGTCAGTTTGCCGTTCCCAGGCTTGTGGTTTCCATCTTGGATATTCTTCATACACACTCTATAATTTTCAGCACGCCGCACTCTTTCTCTTTGTATCTGATTACCCGCATCTGTTCACATATAATTTGCATGTTCCCGTTGCTGTATAATTTACTATCTGGTGGTTCTCACCGGCTCATCTCCTTTGTGTGGCATTACGTTTTTCGTTCTCTTTAGTACATAGATCCTCTTATATCGTAGTTTTCATAGAGAAGTAAAACCTCAATCACAATTTCTGCCGTATGACTGCCCTCTGGTACACTGATTAATACTGTATTGTATTCTCTGATTAGTGACTTTCATATAGAGTTCATTGTTATATATGTACAGATTTCATAAAGTGCGCTGCTGATAGTTTGATGGAGTGAAAACAGGTGATGGATTCCCTCAAGGGCAAACTTATCGCACGATTTTGTCATAACGCGTCAGTGCTAAAATCGCATGTATGTAAAGCCCATGCTTTCCTATGAGTTCTTCCACATAAACGATTGTTTTGTAGTCTGCCACATTGTGATAGTACAAAATCGCGGCTTGCTTTATACAGCAGCGATTTGCAATTTTTTTTGTAGTCCATGTTTTCCTATGGAGCCTTCCTTTCTGTTGCTTTGCGCAAAAACGCGGCTTTCATGTGATGCAACTTTTGCAGTAGGAAATTCTACTATAAAAGCCCGAAACTACGCCCTAGCTGCAGAAAAAAAATACATCCCCTTAGAAGCGCTGTCCTGCTCTGCTGCATCTTCTTTCCCGTCCCCAGCACTGTTTTTCGTCACCTTCTGGTCAGGGACTGAAAATTCCCCGTCTCCTTAAAGCGCTGCCTCTCATTAGCTGAGCGCTGTGATACTTAGCCAATCAGAGCCAGCGCTCAATGAATGGCTGTGATTGGTTTATCGTGCGCTGGCTGAGTGGCTACTGTGACGCTTAGCCAGAGGCAGCGCTTCCAGGAGGTGGGGATTGGGAGGGAGTGTAATAGCCTTTGCCGCCGTCTCCTTAAGATATTTCAGCACTCAGCTTTTCTGGAACCTGGGAAGCATTAACCTCCCTTTTTCTACAGATATAGATAGATAGAGATATATATATATATTCAGAATATATTTTGTATTATATATGTCTAATATCTACCTATTAAGGGCAAATTCAAAGTGGAAGGATGTCAACTCAGCTTTCCTAGTGTCCTGAATGGCAGTTGATTGATATTGGACAGCTGAGGGGACACTTTATTCATCTCTGTATATTACACTGCTGTCCGGCCTAAGGCCACATAGCTGAAGCGTGGCATGGCCGTGATGCCGCATATTGCATCAACCCCCACATGCGACGTTGGTTGTCTTAGTAGCTGTAAAGTGAAAAGACCTTGTGCCAAGAAGTTCTTCAACCTGTCCGAGCCAGACAGGCCATCCAACTGCCATACTACTGTTGAAGGGTGGAAAGGAAGCCTCCCAGGCGAATGCGTGAGAGCTATAGCTGCCAGAGAATGGGAAATGGAGATACATGGCTCAAAAATACCAGTAGTAGCAGCCCGCTGAAACTGTGACAGTATCCACAGCATCCAACTTCTGCATGAAGTCCAGCCTTGGAAAAGGTGACACCTTGTACTAACTAGGGTTGGCCGCTTACAAAGATGTCAGGCCAATCGCATGACTCTAATCAGGCACAAGAAAAGTCGATGTCATGGCAAGATTACACAAGTACGTGAATCCCACTGGTCCCTTTTTGGAAACATAAGGACTAGGAAGAGACTAGCACTAATGATTGAAGACAGTATAAGTGTATATTGTTCCACGGCCTCCTGCAAGCAACAATGCAAGAGGAATATAGCCCAGGAGGATCACAGTATACTTCCAGTCCGTCTGATTTAAATACTTTGTCTCTCGGACTGCGCAGTGTAAGGCGTAGGCCAAAGACTTAACCAGAACCGTGATAAGCAGAAAACTCGCCACCAGCGGCTCTCAGCCGTACTAGTTGCAGAGGACCTGCGCCAAACAAAACGACCTTGAAAAACGGCATTACCATCCATAGATGTTAACACTATACGGTAACTCCATGGACAGAGTCGGCAAAGCTAAGAATCTGCCATATGTGGGAAGTATAAGTACCCTATACGATACATCCCGCGAGTAGAAAGAAAATTTCTTTCCGCTCATTGGCTATGGGTTCAGATAACAATCAATGACCAGTGAGTCCGTAGTATCGTCAACCTAATATTTATTAAGCTTATGCCATACACCGTGTTTCGGTGTGTTACAATGCCTTTTTCAAGTATACATCAATCAAATCACAGTATCACACTTATATAGAGCCATAGTGTACTGACATTCCGTCCTGCACCAGACGCCGGTCATGTGACATGGTTTAGTGGGAGGAGACTTCTCCTCTGTCTGCCGTCACGTGGGGCGGAACGTGGAACACTATGTGCGTTCCATTTAGAAACCTTTTGGTTGGAGCGCAAACGTGTGCTTCAAGTCGAGAACTGAGTGACCTCACGGCTATACACCGGTCAGCCGTGACAGATAAATGAAAATATCTTGCCGTGGTCATGAAATGGGACAAGTCAAACCAATGGAGTTTTGAGATGGTTTCGTTTTAAGTGAGGCCATATATCTCTATGTAGATTATTTTGTATACAGGCGGCGGGTGGGACAGGAATGTGTCATAACAAATATACTGTCTGTCTACTAGATCTAAAATATTTCATTAGACCTTAAAAAGGGCTACAAAACTAGTAAATATGCTATATAAAATGACCAAAAATATACTTATTCCGTTATGGTTAAAATATAAATATATGTGAACAAGGATGTACCGAATAATATAAGTCTTTTCTTCATTCTGTATTTTGCAATGCTTTTTCAAAATAAAACGAATTTAAAAAATATATATATATTTATATAGAAATACATAATCGTATGACTAAAATTATAAAATTATTGTATTTTCCGGCGTACACCGTGGGTCGTCTTGTACACCGGGAATACGCTGTAGGGAAAATAAATCAATGCCCACCTCCCGCGGCGCTGCTGCAGGCTGTCGCTCCCTCCTCCACGCCGACAGAGCATTGCTTTCTGGATGCAGGGCTTGAATGCTCCGCCTCCATAAAGCTAATGCTCTGGTTAGCTAACTAAACGAGGCGTCAGCCAATGAAAGCCAGCGCTGGGTTAATTAATCAGTCATTCAATGACCTCATTGAATGGCTGTGGTTGGTTAACGCAGCATAGTCTTTTATTGCCTGACGCCGCGCTGAGTTAGCCATTCGGAGCATTAGCATTCTGGAGGCGGAGCATTCAAACCCTGCATCCAGAAAGCAATGCTCTGTCGGCGTGGAGGAGGGAGCGACAGCCTGCAGCAGCACCGCGGGAGGTGGGCATTGATTTTTTTTATTTTTTCTTTCTACAGCGTATTCCTGGGGTATAAGTTGACAGTTGGAGGTCATCTTATACGCTGGAAAATAGGTCAAGTAATAAAGTGCGCTAAATGGTATTGCATACCTGATCTTAGATCTAAAATGAATATAGATGACTCACTTAGGAATTAAACCTGTTATAAGATATCACTACAAATATTTCATGTTCTGGATGGTACCTATATTTTTTCTAACATTTCGTTCAGTCCATAAGGGATTGGAGTTTTTGATTTGTAGATCCAGAACATTTCCTTTTTTCTTAACAAACTTAGTGATTTGGATGGAACATACTCCACCGGTGTTCCTGTTAGACCTTTGCTCTTACAGTTGTGCCTGTAAGATGTTTTAAGGAAGAACTGGTCTATCTTACAGCAAGACCCCTACTTAACTAATCCAACTGAAGAGATCGCACGGGTAATCTATAGAAAAAATACAACATTCCAAAACATTTTGACTTCATCATACCCAAGAAAAAGAATATTCTACTTAAAAACAAAAACACAATACTAGCAAGGTACCCAGAAGTCTCTAAATATGGGGAAATGTAGATGTCACTGTTGTAAATACATGACACATAAAAACAGGGATCCCATCTAGTACAAATAATGATCCAATTAAAATAAAACAAAGAATGAGCTGCGAAACACGATTTGTGATATATCTGACAGAATGCCCGTGTGGCATCAAATATCTGAGCCGTACAAAAAAATGCCCTAAGAACGAGGATAGCAAAACAATTTTAATATATAAAAAAACCTTTTAAACAGCATAGTGTAGCACAACATTTTTCAGAGGCACAACTGTAAGAGCAAAGGTTTAACGGGAACACCGGTGGAGTATGTTCCATCCAAATCACTAAGCTTATTAAGAAAAAAGGAAATGTTCTGGATCTACAAATCGAAAACTCCAATCCCTTATGGACTGAACGAAAGTTTAGAAAAAATATAGGTACCATCCAGAACACGAAATATTTTTAGTGATATCTTAACAGGTTTAATTCTTAAGTCATCTATATTAATTTTAGATATAAGATCAGGTATGTAATACCATTTAGCGCACTTTATTACTTATTTTATAACTTTAGTCATACGATTATTTATATATAGACCTTTTTAATTCCTTTTATATAGCATATTTACTAGTTTTGTAGCCCTTTTTTAAGGTCTAATGAAATATTTTGGCTCTAGTAGACAGTATATTATGACATATTCCTGTCCCACCCGCCGCCTGTATGCAAAATAATCTACATAGAGATATATGGTCTTTTAAAATGAAACCATCTCAAAACTCCGTTCGTTTGACTTGTCCAATACAGAGGAGAAATCTCCTCCCACTAAACCATGTCACATGACCGGCGTCTGGTGCAGGACGGAATGTGAGTACACTATGGCTCTATATAAGTGTGATACTGTGATTTTGATTAATGTATACTTGAAAAAGGCATTGTAACACACCGAAACACGTTGTATGGCATAAGCTAAATAAAGATTAGATTGACAATAATACGGACCCACTGGTCATTGATTGTTGCCTAATCCCATAACCGAGGAGCGCAGAGAATTTTTCTTTCTACTTGTATTACACTTACCAAGACCCCTGGTACCCCTGGACATCTGATGGGAAAAGAACTACTTTACAAGCAAACTTAAACAGGTGCAGGTGGGATATCCCACTTGGCACCAGGTGACTGTACTATCACTATATGATTGCACTACCTGATATATTTCCTCGATTAGGCACTGCGGCGCTGTTCTATTTGTTGTAGATACATCTCGCAAAGGAATAGAAGTGACCTGGTCAGTTCATAGTTGCTGAGGAACTCTGACAAATGCTCTTCCACCTGAAGGGAGGCGAGCTCAAAGTCAAACGAGACAGCAGAGGATGCATGACATCCCAAGCCTTCGGCTTAGCGAAGCAGTCATCATCCAGGCTCCAGAGTCATACCATAATCTTACGCATTGTACCTGCGCAGGAAGGATCCGCGGAGAAACGCAGAAGGAGTGTAGTTGGAGACTACTGTGAATTAAAAAGTATTCCTTACGGTAACAGTTTGGCCATCCACAAGAGGACACTTCATGGGCCGATGTGCAGCTAAACTCGATTCTGCACTGAATTGCGTCCCAACACTGCGCCCACGGGGGCCCCTCACAGGGCCAGAGAGGCCAGGGGTAGCGCCTCCTGCAGACACTAAGCTAAAAACTGAGTTAGCTGAATGCCGCAGGAGGGGTATAGCTAGTGGGTGGAGTTAACTTTTATGCTTAGTGTTGCCTCCTAGTGGCAGAAGCTATATCCAATGTCTTGCTGTGTCCCCCAATGATACAGACGAGAAATTGACAAAGTATTATGATGCAGACCCTGAAGGTCCGCAAGACAGACGAACCCACTGATTTCGGCAGAAACGGACAACAGTCTAATATGCATGGGGGACTTCCTAACTGAAGTGCCCAACAGTTGTCCCATGTAAACGGGCCCTTACTGTCCTCTCCCCATTCAGAATAGAGACACTATGAGCCAAGCAGAGCATGTATGTGTGTGAGGGGTAGGTCAAATTATGCTAGATGCCATTTATGCTAGATGCGTTATTAACATCAGTTTGTTAGCTGCTTCTGATCCCTACAGAATATCACCCCTTACCTTGTTGTCCTCTTTCGTTCTGACTGCCTTAAAGGAAGTATTTGTTCTCGTATATTCTGCAGCCATGTATAAAGGTTATCTTTCCAGTGAGGACAGTCTAGTTCAAGTACCTCCCACCATACAGACCAGGAAGCCAATTTTTTATTAGAACAGTCTTTCTTCCTACAGAACGCTGGCGGAGATAGCTGCTGCAACCTCTGTCCACGTCGTGACCATTATTGAGCCCATTATACAACATGCGGACTGGTTCTTTCCTGAAGGTACCATATTTCTGCCTGTCACAATTATATTGGTTTTGCAATTTTGTATCTATGTGTTCATCACTTAGGACTGAGGAATGCAATCTCACTTCTCTTATCCATGGTTCAAGGAAATTCCTTTAATAATCCGACAACTATGGGATCCCATCAATGCCAGACTAAATTTTCTAGGTTGTCACCTTCTGCTTTTGTTCTTAAAGGGGTTGTGCTGAGATGATCTCCCCGTTCACATACCCTGTTAGCGTACTTGAACATCATAGGGTGGAGTCCTTCCTCTGTTCCCGAAATAAAGAGCCACTGAGTAGAAGTGGGTCCCGTCCTGCTAGACCTTCTGCCGCCCCGATATTACAAGACAGCCAACAAGTTCTAGATCATCAAATTCTAGATTAACTCTTTAACGACCGGAGTTGGGGGTATCAGACACCAGACTAACAACCATGATAGACAATTTTGTGCACAGAATGGTTAAACTCTTGACTTTTAAAAAAAAAAATTTTTTTTTATGCTACTCGTTTAAGTTTTTTTTTTCATGATATTTTGTGTTATCACTATTAGAGATGAGCGAGCGTACTCGGAAAAGCACTACTCGCTCGAGTAATTTGCTTTATCTGAGTATCGCTGTGCTCGTCCCTGAAGATTCGGGTGCCGGCACAGAGCGGGGAGCTGCAGGGGAGAGCAGGGAGGAACGGACGGGAGATCTTTCTCTCCCTCTCTCCCGCCCGCTCTCCCCTGCTCCCTGCTGCGACTCACCTGTCAGCCGCAGCGGCACCCGAATCTTCAGGGACGAGCACAGCAATACTCGGATAAAGCAAATTACTCGAGCGAGTAATTTGCTTTTCAGAGTACGCTCGCTCATCTCTAATCACTATCTATAAGTGATAACGATAGATGATTTTATGCATAAACTTTATATGTGAGAGATCAATGGGTTTGTGCTACAATACCAGACACAATCCGTAGACTTCTGTGGTGTTGCTACTGGAAAAAAGGGGGAAGGGTAGAACACCAACCATTTTAATGTAAAATCCCTTTAAACGTTTCCTTTTGGTATCATCCACTAAGTCTATATATTAGAGTTCTCAGGTGTTAAATGTTTATTTCCTATCTTGACATCGCTTTCTGTTTTCAGAGCTGGATTTTAACGTATCCGGTGCCTTTGCTGCAGCTGCTCCTGCAGCCCATCAAAATAACGACACTGTGCACTATGAGTTTGGTGTCATGGAACGCAAGAGGCCAGTTAGCATGGCAGTCATGGATGGTGATTTCGTAAAGAAGGATAAGTGAGTAGAAGAAATAAAGATTTTCTATAGTTTGTACTTAAACGTTCGGTTAACTATTGATGGCCTGAGTTTAGGATAGATTATCAATAGACGATCAGAGAGGATCTGCCACAAGGGATCCTTGCAGATTAGCTGTTTGCCGGGCCAGTGCACTTATGCACTGAGCTGATTTCGGCAAGAAACAGTGCTTCATTTTCACTGAAGTGGCCAGGTTTGGAATTGCAGGCAAAATTTCCACTAACTTCATTGGGAACTTTGCTTGTAATACCGAACCTGGCCACTGCAGTGAGAACAGAGCTATATACTTGCAGAAATCAGTTCAGTTTACAAGCACACTGGGCTGGCAAACAGCTGAACGGTGGTGGTTCCAAGGGGTAGACACACTTGCTGATCTAGAAGTGATGACCTATTCTGCAGATAGGCCAATAATCCTTTACAACTGGACAAGCCCTTTAATTTAAAATGGTATTCTGCCATCATTTTTTTTTTTTTCAACTAATGTCCTATCTTCCACCGCTCGGGATTTCCGTGCATTGCCTCACCATCCAGCCTGCTGTCAGTCATCGTCAGTGGACACAGGAGCAAGTGGCAGTGCCACACTTGTATTGTGCTTCCTGCTCTTGTTGACAGGACTGGATATTCTGTCCTGTGCATAAAGCGCAAATCAGCGGTGCTCTGAGGTCGCATATTGTGCATTTAGTAAGCACTATGATTGATTGCCGACTCTCAGTTAAAATTCAATCTGTCTGTCATCTTACAGCGTGAGCCTTAAAGTGTTAGACTTCCCGTTCAACCCAAGGAGAAGTGGAACCTTAAACCGAAAACACGCATCCCCGGCTTTTCAGCCTCCTCTCCCACCTAGTGAAGGCGGTACGCTGGGAGAGTCACTCGGAAACGCATCAGATGTTACCACAGCCTATTCTGTACCAGTTCAGCCCTTGGCATCTGCAGATCCTGCACCAATGTATGGGCAGGAGGAGTCCAGGTAAGCACAAAGCCTGTTTTGGATTACTGCGGTGCCTTTATTTTGGCTGCAGCAGCTCTGAAATCCTGTCAACTTCTCATCCACAGCTCAAACAAGACCAAAGAAACTCCTACAGCAACCACACCGCCCTCTCTGCGGAACGGGACTCACCCAACATCCAGTGGCAACACAAATCAGTTAGGGGTTGTTCCTGCATCACAAGGCACTGCCAACCCAAGTCCTCACTCCAATAGACGAGGTAAGTGATCATAAGGACCACATACATGGGTGTAAAGACCAGGGTAGCAGGCATAGCATCTGCTATGGGGTCTACAGTTAAGTGCAAATCAAATATATCTTAGAGGTTGTGGCAAGATACATAGTTATCTCTTATCCATAGGATAGGGGATAACTTTATGATCGGTGACGACCACTTGGAACCCGTTGTTCCTTAGTACAGGAGTCCCTGAAGATCTCCGCATGAATAGAATGAAGGTCGTGTTTCAGGTGTTCCCATTTAATGAATGGCAGTGTGCATGTGCCACCTCCACTCTGTTCATGCAGAGACCTTCAGGACACCTGTTCTCAAGATTGGTGGAGGGTCCCAGCAGTTAGACCCCCACAGTTATAAAGTTATCCCGTATCCTGTAGTTGAGGAATAACTGTCTTTGCACAGCTCTGTAAAGATTTTCATGCTGTCGTCTCAATTGCTGTTGACAATGACCCCAAGCTTTTTTGCTCAACCATAATTACTTTTCACTCCGTTTGTTGCATAGCAGATGTCTTTTGTTGAATTCTCATGTTTCTAGGCTCTGTTCTAGATCAGAAATGGCTCCACCCTTGGCCATAGGCTGTGTCTAGTATTGCAGCTCAACCTGACTCGTAAGTGACTGAGCTGTAATATCGGGCGCAACCTATAGAGCAACATTGTTATTGGACAAAAACTAAACTCCTTTTTTTCAATAAGCCGTTATTCTAACAAGTGCAACTAAGTGAAGGTTCTTTTTTTTTTATTTATTTTTTTTAGTTACCAAGAAACCTGCTCCAGCACCCCCGAAGCCAGCAAACCCCCCTCCAGTGCAACCTGCAAATCAGAACCTGCCTATGGCAGCTAATACTCCTCCTTCAGTCTCACCCAAACCATCCAATCACAGTCCAGTACCCCCAAGCACTACAAGCAACCAAGTAGGAACGGTGGCTCCTTCTGCACCTACATTTGGCACCTTACCACGCAGACATTCAGGCAGCCAGCCCATAATCCAGGCTCCTAATCACCCACCCCCACAACCACCTACCCAGCCAACACCTCAGCCTAAACCCAATGCTCAGCCTACAGGTGCAACACCTACAGTACCTAACACAGAGCAGTCCTCCAGTCCTTCACAGTCTCCAACACCCCCAGATACTCCTCCTCCTCTTTCTGACCACCCAAGTTCCCACTCTGCTCTCCCTGATGCCACACTGACATTTGCCCAGCAAAACACCGGAACACTTACCCGGCAGCGCCCAGTTCCTAAACCCCGTGTTCGACCCACAGTCCCTCCTCCACCCCAGCCCCCTGCTTCTCAACAGTCTGTAGAAGCTCAGCCTGGATCTGCATCAAAAGTTATCACTGGTGAGTACAGGGGGCGTTTGTACCCCACATAATGGTTGCATTGTGTATGTGTAGATATATAGTGTGTGTGTGTGTGTGTGTGTGTGTGTGTGTGTGTGTGTGTGTGTGTATCTCTCTGATTGTGTGTATACGATATAAAATTTAGCTCTGCGTTTGCCTATTACTGTGCTTTAATACAAGCTACTCAGTAGTGTTACCATATGTCAGGCCGCTTTCTTAAAGTCAAAGGCATTTTGGACAAGAGGGCGGTACTTAATATTCTACTGCAGCAGAGGGGGGAGGCGGCTGCTGCAGCCAGTTATCTTACAGCCAGACACAGGACAGTGTGGGAGGGGGTCACAGGTGAGCTCCTGGGTCACACACAATATTTCTGTGTCTCCATTTTATAATATAGAACCAAATAGGATCAATGATGCAATTTTTTTTTTGTGCGTTCTCTGCTTATTGTGATTTTACAGAAAATAGGTCTTTTAAGTATAGCACCTTGATACAAATCGTAATAGTGGATGAAAAAACGTGAAATTGACTCACCTGGTGCTAAGCAGGTCTCCTAATAAAGGAGATGCCCGCTTGCAGCGGAGGTACTGGTGGGCTTAAAAAGCTTTCTTTAGAGGTCTGCAGTGATCCATGTAACATTGACAGCTGCATTCAGAGAAAACCAAGTTTATATACAAAATTGGAAAGTTTCAATCACAAAATAAACTGAACCTTCCTGCGCTCGTGTGTTGGTCCTCGTATCAGTAAAAAAGGAAAATCCAAGATCCAGTCCAAAAGTTTTATTTTTCAATTTAAAAAGGTCCAAGTTCAATCATCATAAAATAACAGTGATTCTGCCACAACTAGTATACGCCGAAACGTGTTACACTGCGTTCATAACGACCTTATCAAGCATAAAACCTTTTCATAAAGTGTCCTGCTATATATAATGATACATACCATGTGTCTGAGAGCAGCCCCCTGTCCTACATTTGCTGCAGCTATTTAGCTAGCAGAGTGTCTTAATCCTTAGAGCGCACGCTCCCCGGCTCTCAGAACGCATATGTGTTCCATTGTGATGCCATACGAACATAACGTATAGACGTCACATGCCTACGGCCAGGAGTTGGTTTCGTGAAATCCAGGACTACAAAGGTCTAAAGAGCGCATGTTCCCTGACTCGTGGAACGCTATGCGTTCTATTACAACGTCTGGCATATGCGGCGTCATGACGTAACTACTATGTCCCATTTTTGTAATGTACGTCAGGCCCGAGACTGAGCGGTTGGAGAGTGCATGCTCCCAGGTTAATGGAGCGCTATACGCTCTCCTACAGTACTGGATCCCAATAATATACCTCATCTCTACAGATTATCCCAATAACCGGTAGAGGGGAGACCCATCCCATTATAAGGTGTCCCCTACCCCAGTTTTTCTGTGATCTTGGTGGGCAATAGTATTAATAATTTTGCCATAGGGTTCTACTCTAATCCTCTAATGATTTATAAAAGGTTATCAAGATGGGAAACTAATGTTACAACTATTGTTACATAATACATTCACAAACAATCAACAAATGCAAGGAATCAGAAATACTGTCATAAAAACTTAATTTAATCATAAAAACACTCAGCAGCTTGCTTCACCCAGCTAGAAGAACAAATATAAAAGGTGTTTCGTTTTTGTTTGTTTTAACCATACTAATATTTTATCTAAAATTTCGTTAGGCCTTTTGGAGCCAACGTGTCCATTCTGTTAATCCAAAACATTTCCCTTGCTCACCAGTTGGGAGAATGATTTTGAAATAATACACTCCAAAAGGGTAACACTCAGTTGCGTGTGATCTTTGGCGTTTCTCCAAAAAATGGCAAAAAACGCAGTGTTTTGTATAACCTGCGGAGGTATTGAACCTATGCCGGTTCTAAGGGCATTACTTGTTTGCTCTATATATTGTAACCCACAAGGGCATTCTATCAAATACAAAAACCGAGCTACAATTCAAAAACGGCTTGATTTTCATTGTTCTCAGTTTATAAAAATCTCCTTTTTTCCCTTGTATTATTGGACAGCGTTTCTTATTACACCTAAATATCACGGTCAATGGTTCCTTTGGAGAAAAATCCCCTACATTCATTTTAAAAAAAATTGCTCATTCTTTTTTTTTTTTTTTTTTTTTTTTTTAATTCCCTCACTTTGTGTTGGGAGTTGTATTTTGTAATACCGTAAGTGTTTTCTTATTAAAATCATTCTCTTTTCCTACTTATCCGATCTGGGACGATCTCTGTTTCGTACAACATGGGTTCAGCAAGTGCTTTCTCATAAGCGGAATTAATCAAAGTAGATGGATATCCCTTTACAATAAAACAATTTATTAACATCAGGGCCTGTTCTTTGTCTCTATAGAGGAACAGTTTCTTCTGACTCATTTAAACTGTCTAAAAGGGATATTTGTAATAGTTGTTCAAACTTTTCGAGCTGCCACAAAGAGTTGGAAGACAATCTGTATGCTTAAAATGTGTCTCCGTATGTACTGCCCCCTCAGCAGAGGGCAGTTCTAAATCTAAGACGACAACTTCAGATGAACTTACATTACTTACAAACTCAAGGATGAAGTCATTAGGGTTGATCTGGGTTATAAATAATTTAAGATCCTCCATCCCACCTCCCAAATCAGTAAAATGTCATCAATGAAGCGTTTATAAAAAAAAAAAACAAGGACTGGATCTTGGATTTTCCTCCTCTACTGATACAAGGTCCACCATACGAGCGCAGGAAGGTTCGGTTTATTTCTTATTGTGCCTTTAAGACACTTCTGTAAAAATTTATACAGGTTTTTTTTGGTCTAGTGAAGAGCCAGAGGGGGCGGAGCATGACTGAAAGAATCCCTATGCTCTACCCCTTAGGCCTTGCGCTCCATCACACAGGTTACGTTTTGCATATATGTTTCTTAAATTTATTGGCTAGAGGGAACTTTAAAGCAACCCTCTGGGTCTGGACAAACACAGATGGCTGTGCCAATTCCTCTGACAACCATGCAGAAAGTCAACTTGTAAAGTATGTGAAACCGTAAGAAAGGGCATCAACACTTTAGGGAAATGAGGTGTTACACTGCACTCGTTAGAATGGAAGAGCAAGCAGTCCTCCACTGATAAAGGGAGTCCTACTAGGGAAGCACCTGTCTTTCCTATGACCTAACCTTATGGAAAGGGGATTTCTACAATGACTTGAACAGGCTTTTTGCCCCATTCCCACGATATATTAGAAATTGCTTCGGTTTGCACTGGCTGATGTTGGCTATCACTGGCTCTTGCTTTCAGCTTGACACAAAAAAAGGGTAATATAAAAGAGGGACTTGGGGTGCCCATGGGCTGTTGTGTGCAGCGCTTCCTAATAGTTCTGTCTATGGTGCCTTCAACAGGTTGGGAAAATTACCGGTATTAAGGTTTGTACCCTGCTGACACCATGCACCGCCTCTGTGTTGTGTTGATGGCTTTTTGCCTTGTGCATATTTTATGTTCATTTCACCCCATTTCATCCCCAATATTATTCAACCCACACTCCTGCACCCCCAACACCTAAATCCGCACCTTATCACCACTGTGCGCACACAAGGAATCACTGTGGTCTGTTCTGTTTAATTTCCTCCCCACACCCCCACATTGTAACGGTTTACCCAAAGATGACATAATTAGGTGATTGATAAGAAACTGCGTAACGAGGCACGCGTTTATAGAATGTTCCATCTCTCGTTCCCCTAAATATTATGCAGTATTGCAGAGATCTCGGGATTCCCCTAAATTATAGCATCCCCTATACATGCGTGGAGTAGTGTCCTGAGAACCGCACAATACATTCCCAGTAACTAACGATGTTGCATGGCTGCTGCAGGCCGATATGTAGCAATTAGGTTGTGGTTAATGTTTGCTAGAAGTAGGTTTTAGTGATGTGCGACCCTCCAGTTCTGGTCCTAGTACTAGTGTTTGCTTGCATGTAGATGGCTGATTTCTGCATTACCATGCACCTAATGTGACGTGTATATAGCAGCCGGGAGGGGGAGAATGTATGAGGCCCATACCCTGTGGGTTTCTATATTTTATATGCATGTTACCCATTACCCTGCAGTCCCTATAGTATGTGTAGGATAACTGTTCTGCATAATGCTATATATTGTGTGTATATATCGAATTGGTAACAAATGGCTTGTTAGCATACATTACAGCAGTGGTCTCCAACCTGTGACTGTTGCATAACACTTTCCAGCAGTTTTGCTACTTTAAGTGAGGAGGAAATGATACACAAAGTATAGTAGAAAGATGCAGAACTTGATTTGCATAAAATTATGGGAACAAAAGAAAAGAATCTGAGTGTCCGGTATTAGTGAGGAGTCCGGCTGTTGTGTAGACGTTTCGCCTCCCTCTGCGGTCTGGAAATATACAGGACTTTTGGACCTTTTCTCACCACCGCCTTTATTTAAAGACCTGCGTAAGACGTTGGTCCAAACGTCTGTGCAGCATCCAGTACATAAGGTCTTGCGTCAAGGTGGTGACGGCACTTTCCATAGGAAATAGTATCCCACCTTTTATACAGGGAACAGTTCGCTTTCCTGACATGTCTGTTTTTAGGAAATATTTGCAGACCCAATGAAATGGGTGGGGAAAGCTATTTACTAAAGCTGCTTGTTTACTGTGAATGGAGGTTGGCGGCCAGAAGCGATCTCCGGGACGCTCTGCTTCCACGCACTGATCATCATTTAAAGAATGGAAGCACAGGAGTGATAATGCTGGGACGGCTGTCCAGCGCTTCAATCAGATCATGTAGAAGGACCTTTATACAGTCTGACATTGTCACCGCTGGACTGCAGTGTTGCACTCTGCACTCGGTTATTCCTTCTGGAAATGTAGGACTAAGTTTATCCATTTCTGGTGTCACCAGCCGCCTCGTCAATAATATTTAACCAGTTGACAGTGTCCATATCAGTGGTAAGATTGTCAGACTGTGTAGAGGGACACACCCTATTGACTATGCGATAGTGTTAAAAGTTGTCAAAGCTTATTCATACATTTCCAGGAGGAATAACAGAGGATCTAAGCCCACGGTACTCCAAAATTATTTTATGAAGAGTTGAAATCTCTTCTAAAACAGACAATTCTGTACTTATTTTCCTACAGACCTATACCACCTTAGGGAAAATGGCGCATGCTACTCTGAACTGCAACTGGCAGGCCATTTAGAAGTACTGCAGCCTTAAAGGAGGACCTGTCAGCGGTCTTGACTTTTTTTTCGTTTTTACAAAAGACTTCTATTCCCCAAGTAACCATTCCAAGCCCCCTTTTCTTATAACTCTGTTGTGCCATTCTTCTGTAATTCTTCCTGGCAACTTATGACTAAATTGACAATTAGGCCTTACCAGTTGCCGTTACCAGTCCAGTCAGTGCTGGCAGTATTAAACTCTAAGGACACACCCACATGACTAGAGCAATAGAAACTCCCAGTTGCCAGTTAATACATTTTCAGGAGGAATGTCACAAGGCAAGAGGATGATAAATGCTCCAGAATGATTCCATGGGGAATGCAAGTATTTCCTAAGATTGGACATGTTTAGAGTGATGAACCCTTTACACACAGCGAGATGTCAGTGAGGGGCGATGTATTGTCGTGTCCTGATTGTTCCCTGTTGGCATGCGGCTGGATTCTAACTGTAAATAATTTTATCAAACAATTCAGATGTATGAGGTGACATTATCAGTAACATTGAGGTTGGGAAGTGCTGATGGTAAGGAACAAGGCATGTGATTGGCCGAAACACACACGTTACTCACTCTTCACCCCCCAATCATGCTTGGATCTTCATGTATGCTGGGTACTAACAGCGTGTGGCCCTAACCAGGCTTGTGTTACACCAACTAATACAGCATGTGGTCTCCACTTGGGGGCATGGGTGGGGGTTTTGGCTTGCCTCATCCTAGACTCACGCACGTGGAAAATGAAAATGCGCACACAGAGATGTTGGTAAAGGTTTGTAACAACACAAGATTCCAAACAAGAAGCTTATTTACTGTGAGGCTTCTACCAATAAATGTGATTTATTGCACCTCATTAACCCAATCTGGACTATTGCAGGACATATATAAAAACTTTATAATCAGCAATTTAAAGGGGAACTCCAAATACAGAGACTAATTTTTATACCTTTGTCTAATGACAGACTTGCAGTGAGCATAGAGTTTTGGCTAGTACGTATCTGACCAATTGTAGGATCCCCAAGCGTATCAAGACAAAATCAGTTTCCTTAGTGCTGCCCATATGGCTCTCC
This sequence comes from Eleutherodactylus coqui, assembly GCF_035609145.1. Lineage (NCBI taxonomy): Eukaryota > Metazoa > Chordata > Amphibia > Anura > Eleutherodactylidae > Eleutherodactylus > Eleutherodactylus coqui. Next base: position 138,841,203 of record NC_089844.1, read on the forward strand.
AACTTTTGCAAAACTGTACCTCCCAACATGTCCTGACAGCTAAGGCACAGCTTGGAGACCAGTACCGTATAGTCACTTTAGTTATCTGAGTGGATTTCCCCTTTGCACAAAAGAACTTCATGTGACCCTTAAGGGCTAAAGTACATCCTGTTTGCACCATCATGTTCATTGGTAGGCTTTTTTTTTTCTTAAATGAGTATTCCCATCCTGGGAACAGGTGTATGCACTGGTTTATTTGAGGGTCAGTTCTCATTACAGCCAGAAGGGGGGTTACTATTGCTCCTAAATGGCTTGTTACCCTTCTAGTTGTTTTACTGTAGCAGACAAACGGCTGTGTGCGGTGGCCTGGGTGGGTACTGCAAGCTGAGTCCCATTCACTTCAATAGAACTGCAGTATTACACCAGGCCACTGTGTAGTGTAGAGAGCTGTCTGCTTCCTGCAACAAAACGGCTAGAAGGGGGACAACCCCTTTAAATTTGCTTACTGTGTAGGTTTTTGGCAACAATAAGCACCTTGCTATTCATATCAGTTAATCACACTTTAGCGGTTTCTAGGTAATGCAACTTATTCTTTGTGTAATAAAGTAGCTTTGGAAAATAATTTGGGTGTAGCAAACTGCAGTGACCCCTTCAGGCTGTGGCGTGTTACTGCACTTTGTTTTGATGGAAAAGTCTGTAAATGCCTTAAAATATAACCTCTATCTCATCTGTAGCCGTATATGTACAGTACAACACCACAGTGCAGTAAATCGGTAGCATCTGCTGTGTGCCTGTGGGAGGGTGCTAGCATCTTACTTCAGATGAGATGTGAAATTCTGCACACCAAACAATAAAAAGTAATTTGCAATTAAAACTCGTCCCTTTGCATCCAAGACCCGGGCATTTTGCATTTACTTTGCTTTCCTGGTTTTGTATGGACTTTGAGGCATTTCGTTTAATTTGCTCTGTTCACATACAAGGCTGCTTTCAAAATTCTGGTTGCCCGTTGTGACAGACAGCCGTTAATACCCACCCAAATAGCTCCGCCTTGTGTATATGGTGTGGCATGAGCTCCCACCATGCACTTCTGTCCAATAACTGGAAACCAGCATTCTGCATTTTGGGGGTTTTCTGCTTTTAGAAACCCCCCACCCCCTTCCCTCTTTAGAGTTCATTGAGGGTCCTGAATTGAGGGATTACCTCTATCTGTTAGTGCAGACAAAAGCTACAAGGATCATTTTTACAATGGCAACTGTGTAATACTTCATCTCTCCTGTTGGAGTGCTGCAGGGAAACTGAATACTTAGCTTTAGTCACACATTACAGCTGGGTGATCCCAGTCGCAGGATGTCCTTGTGATCAGCTTCTCAAAGGGGGGAGGGGTGACCCTTTTAACAAAAAGCATATTCTTAATTGGACAACCCCTTTTAAAGGCATATAGAGATGAAAAGCTCTTATAACTCAAAACCAGTACAAGATGAGTAAAGGAAAGTAATTACAAAATTGCACAATATTTTACGCTGATTGTGAAATATGAATTATCTATATCCACCTCCCCTGGAGCACAAACACCCCCCTCCCCAAACATCCACCAACCCCTACAAGCACGAAGTCTATAGTGTATTGGATGCAATCTAGATGTTTTCCTGTTTCTTGATGTTCGTCTTTCCTTCCAGATCCAGTTACAGGACATCCTCTTGCTGAATCTCTAAGCACGGTTCCTCATATAGATCATCAGCCGCTGCCGGTTGTCCTCCTTGACACAGACGTGGAGAGCACTGCTCTGTAAGAGGCAGAGATGGAGGGGTCTGCACTCCAAGAACACAGGCAGTCCAGCCCCACAGACCCGAGAAGGTCACCATGACAAGACGCAGCAGTGAGAACCTTTGTTCCTCTTCCCCTCGCTTGTTGGGTTTTTTCTACATATGCTTTTGAAGGACTTTCAATGACCTGGTGTGTCTTGCCTTTTGAAGATCTCGATGAGACCGGAGCTTTGTGATGACTTCCGGCTGTCTGTGAGGACTGAGTGGACCAGTCTATATAAATATATATATATATTTCTAGTTTATGCCACTATTAAAATGATGTATTTAGCCGGAGGGGGCAGAAGCCTCTGCAGACATTCCACCGATTTACACTTCCATGCGTTTTCTGTCCTGTTAACTCCTCATACAGCAGGCGCCTTGGATATCGCAGGAAAAAGAATGGAGACCACTCTGCACAGTAATGCACAAGAAGAGTCAGAAAAATTGAGCAAAGCCACAAAAATGTCAAGGGCACAATCTTTTTTTTTTTTTTGGAATATGCTTGCTTTCAGTTACCATCTATAGCATGGAAACTGCTGTACCCCGCACACTCACCTTCTCATCACTGGGGCATTGAGATTGGTGGTAGGAGCCTGTTCATGTACTGCGAAGGGGAACCCATAAAGTTTGTTTCCTAGTTGTGTTTTTTTTTTTACATTTCTGCTCTGCTGCTACAGATATTTTTGCAATTACTTAAAGGACATTAAAGCGGTATTCTGGTGACATTAACTTATTCCCTATCTGCAGGACTGCTGATACCCCCACTGATCACTTTAACAGGGGAGATTGGCAAAATGAATGAATGAGCAGCGTGCAGGCTTGCCTACTGCGCCATTAATTTCAGGGAGCACTTTGGGGATTGCCAGGCCCTTGAACTCTACTATTTTCGACACTCCTGTTGAAAATGCTGCTGTTCCATTCAATTTGCTAGTCTCTTGGGGAACACGGGCCCCCCATTCTGGCTATCAGTGGGGGGTCCCAGCTTTCCTGTGGATAGGGGATAAATTAATCTCAGCAGCTTGACCCTTTTAATATCTTCTGAAAGCAAGACTAATACATTGTGTTATACCTAGTGCATGAGAGGGCAAGGTATGACTCAAGAGAACACAAGACCTCTGTGTCCTGCTCCACCCCATCAGCTTCTGTACAAGGTATAATAGTGTATCAGTTTTGCTAGTGTGTGCCTTTAGTTTAATGTCTGCTGAACTCATTCGTTGGTGGCCCATGAGTCAATATCTCGGATTGCTAGAACCGTTCTCTCCCTTAGGTGCCATCAACTTACTGATATAGATCGTCAAGGGAAGCTGAACAAGCATGATCCAGCAGTGGAGGTCTTGGCTCAGACCACCATCACCAGTTTTACCATTACACAGGACTACTGTCACCCCTTGCCTTCACATAGGCATGATATCTGTTAAGTGAATGGAGGCTGAGAGTGCCAGAGATCTCTTGCAGACGTCCGCCTTCATTCCCTGCAAACAAGAGTCATTCATAGTTTGAGCCGATCTTGGTTACATGGCTGATAGTTGCTGAGATTGTAGGTGAACTAAAAACGAGTGACTCCAACAACTAAGCGATGTGTCACTCGGTACCCTGTCGGTGGCCATATGTTCACGGGATACGATCTCCCAAAATCACGGTTTCCAGCTATTTATTCTGACAGTAATCGCTCCATGTAAAGATACCTTTTGGATGTTTAAAGATGGGCACACCTAATAATAAGCAGAGCATAGACAGGCATGTGTTAACCAGTATACATCAAGCACCGAACATTAACAATATCTGTCAGAAGGGGGAACCTGTATCCTGATGGGTATTTAGAGTCCTGTCCCTTTAATATTTAGTGTGCGTTCAGCCAGATTCCACATACCCATATATACGTATTGTTCGATCTCCAGATTAATTTCTGTACAGAAAGCTGTAATGTCTTTTTGATACTGCTGAAGTTTTCTATAACTCGCCCTGTAAGACTGCACAAAGCTCTGAAATCTCCAGTATATTTACCTTTAACCCTATCCATGCTGCTGTCTGACTAATATATAGATTAGGAAAGCATCCATATTGTCAGTTGTTCACTTTGGTCCATTCAATCCAAAAACATCAGTGAACTTTTATTAAATGGCCCCTTAGTATATGGTTTGGTTCTATACCAAATGTTCCACTGTAGAAGCATTGTCCTGTTCCCATTATGTGTGTAGGAAGTAAGCTGTGTTGCATTTTGTCAGATTGCAGTATTCCCCGTCCCTCGCAGTGTTATGGTGCTTTTCCCCTCCCCTACTGACATGAGTGGTGGAAGTAAAGTCACTCTTTTGACAGCTTTAGTTTAACATAGATTCCAATCTATAGGGGTCAGAGGGGTCTGTTACTCTAGTCCAAAGCTCCAAATCCACCGCCTGCCTTCACATAGCCGTATAGACACATAAGATTTTGACTGCCACCAGTTGGTAGAGCCTACGATTTATGCATTACCCTGCACCTAATGTGATGTGTGTATAGCAGCGGGAGGGGGAGAATGTATGAGGCCCCTACCCTGTGGCTTTCCATATTTTATGGAATTTGCGTATGAGGTATGCGCCCATGGCTGTAGACTGTTTGGGGTTTTTTTGTGATTATTTCTTTGTCCCAAATTTTGTCCATGGATTCACTCTATGTAAACAAATACCGGAGTAGCCGTGGTCCCCAAAAGTCAACACACAGAATATTGTAGACTAAGCTTGATATGACTTGGCCTAATTATCTGCAGAGTCCTCATGGTTCTCCATATAGTTGTAAGTTCATTTCAGTGGACCTTGAGGTCCAGGCATGGCAGCCGTAATACAGCTGTTAAAGGGATGTTTATGACCCAAAAGCTGCCTATACTTAGTCGCGTGGATAATCTTTGCATTGTCTCACTATTAGGCCTCTGAGACACTCTTCCCCCCCCCCCCCCCCCCCGTCAGGCGTGAAAAAAAGTGTGACGCACAGACAACATATGGGGTCTGTTTTATTCAATGAGGTAGCGCACACTGCCAAGTTTTTTTTTTTTTATCCGTGCAGATGTGGTCTGTGTGAAAATACTCATTGCATGCCCCATTGTCCATAACACAAGATGAGAATTAGGAGAGGTCAATGTACAGTACATGAATCGGACAGCATGTGGTGGCCGAGGCAAATTGCACCTGAGCCTCTCGCGTGCAATTCGGGCACATCGTAAATTGCAAGCTGCCTCCTTTTGGGGGTACTGTGCATGCGCTACTGTACATTGGTACCAGCACAGTTCATCCAAATACAAAGACAGCCCATCGCTATTGACATGGCTGCTGATTCCTTACCCCTACCTGAGCCACACAGGCTCATGGATTTGCAATGGCTTTGACAGCAAGGGGACATGATCATACTCTGAATCACCAAAACTGTGCATATTTTAATAGTACGTTGCTTACAAAGTTGATCAATATAACATTAAAGGAATAAAGACTGCTTGGGGGTCTTCGACAATCCCTTTAAGATGGTAATATTACAATTGTCTAAACCAAGAATGTCTTTTGTTTTTTTTTTCCCCAAGTGACTCCATACATGCATCCTGTAATCTTTACTAGCCTGGATACACTTGGAGACAAGTCTAAAACCATAGTGATTTGGCATAACCGTGTTTGAGAATTCGGTTGGTAGGCCATTGGTGTCATGGGTAATGTTACCCTTGGACAGACTTCACTATGACCCCAAGAGATGCATGGGCGAGAAAACAAGTACCAGGTGTTTTCCAGCACCTACCATATCTATGAAGCCACACGTTCACCCTATTGCCACTAGGGGTCCTATAAGTTTGGGTATGTGACTCTTACATATGAGAACATCCCTTTTTGTGCTTGCAAGCAGAATACCAATAGCTTGCTAAGCAGTCTGGTCACCCCCAAAACTCCCCCAGTATGTGCAGATGGACAACAATTTACTGAACACATGTACCTGTAGATTCTGTAGTCATAAACCCCTTACATAGTACCTAATGAGGATTGGTTGGCGAGGGTCAGGATGGTCTTGTCACTGAAAATCTGTAATACATTCATTATAGTACTTGCAGCTGAAGAAGAAAAGGTTCTAAAATTGATGAAAACCAAAACTGGTGGTTATTTTTATTTCATTTTTTTAATGCAGTGCCTTCCACAATCTGCAGGTAGCAATAGAAGCTAGAGGTTACTTCATAGATAAATGACATCTAGATGGCGCTAACACAGCAGTAGTCAATACTGTAATGTAGTCACTGGATTTATGACTGACTTTTTTTTTTACTTTTTGGGGTTCCTCTTGACGTTAATGATTTGTGTTCCATACTGGCACCTTCATCCACTGACATGGGTCCTAAATGTATTACAGGCTCAGCATGGAATTTTTTTTTTTGTTGGTTGAAATACATTTTTTTTTTTTTTTTTTTTTTAAATGTTGCATCAGTTTCTCCATCTATGACATCTGCTCATTGTATACAGTGCCGCCCGTTTTGTTTAGTTCTGCTGTTTCTCTTCGGCCTGGAGGTAGTGCGCAGCGTTTATCACGTACTTTGGATACGGTCGGACAGATATAATGTGATATAAATTATATATTTTTGGCACACGAGGTTTCTGTTTAAATAAATATTCCTGTTTCTAAGGAAATAAAATATGGTTGAGAGGTAAATTCTTTGTCTGGTGATCATTTTTTGAATTTCGCAACACTAATATTAATATATATATATATATATAATATAAATTTATTACACATTTTAACTTGTTTTTAAAAACTGGCTTCTATTTCGTGGAACCTTTTTAAGATCCATCATTACACTCAGTGAATTCAGATTGCTATGTTTTTGTGTTTTCCCTTGAAAAGGTCTCCTCGTGCATATGCGGCCATGCCTGATAATGCAGCTCATCTCTATTTAAATGAATGGCACTGACCTGCAATACCAGAGACAGCCAATAATAAGAGGGGTGGAACCCGTTTAGTTATCCATCAGGTTAGTGGCTTAGCTATAGCAGTTGCGACAAGACCCCTTACTTAGGGGGCCCAGAGGCCCCCCCTTGCTATTGTGGTAGCGAGTGCCTCTACCTCCCGGACCATTTGCTGGTCAGTACTTCTTCACATGAGTGACAGACGTTGTGAGTGAAGATGCTGGCGGTGCTGCAGTATAGTGACCGTGGAGGAAAGGAGGGGAATGTTACAATTACTTTGGAGGTACTGTAGGCGCACAGAAGGGCCACTGTGATTGTGGGGGAGCTCAAAGGTCCCTATGGAGTGTTTGTAAGCACATGGGCACTGCTTTGGGGTGTTGAGCACACACAGGCACCACTATGTGAGATGGGCGTCACGGAAGAAACATTGTGCAATATGTGGGAACACGTAGGACCACCACTGTCTGTGTAGCTGTGCACAGGGCCGTTATTACGGAGTGTGGGGAGGACTGAAAGAAGGGGGTAGTGGCAGGATAGGGAGGGGGTGAAAAGTCATAGAGTAAGTGTTTATGGTGTTCTGTGTCAATAGATAGGAAGTGAAAAACCAAATTGGACATTACAAGTCAGAGAAGACTGAGGTAATTGCACTTTCATCCTTTATCTTTAAAAGACTAACCATAACTTCTGGCTGCTAGTTCTGCAGTGATCGCCTCTTAAAAGATCTAGCAATGCAGAAGATCACAGCCAGCAGCCATGAAGGGCGGGGGTGCAGCATTAGTCACCTCTTCATACAAGAAATCTAGGTCAGCTACGAGCTGGAGCATATTCGATTCATGTCAGTCAGTTCCTGGTGTAAAAACTATATGCAAGTCTGTTTGCCTGAGTTGATCACTCCCCTCTCAAAAAACCACATCTACTTTAAAAAACAAACTGGTGTCATTGTAATGTCTCACGGCTTGTACCAAATGTTGCTACTTTTCTACACTAGTTTTAAATTGATAATTCCCAATGAGATCCATACTCAAGCTGTACACACCCCTCTACAGCTATCTCCCCGTAGGGAGGACAGCAGGCATCTACCGCTAAAGAATCAGACGTTGCACTTGTCTTCTGACACTCTAGTTTATTTAAAAATTCCAAAACAGTAGCTTTATTTCCATAATTTAAAGGAACGTCCATCACACATGAACTTTGGCACAGTCTTTTTTTTTTTTTTTCTTCCTGTTTTCTGACCTTGCTTTTTCTATCGCATGATGTTAAATTCATGTCCCAAACGCTCTGCTCTTGCAGATTGGATATAGAATCATGACCCAGCAGTCCCTGCCAGAAGGCTGCAGTCTGAGGACGATGCTCTGCATATTGACCTTCACATTGAGCCCTTTAACTTCATATGGCAGCAATGTGTTCTGCTCGAAAAGCATGTTGGATTGGGGGGGAGCGTTGTTCCTCCTTAGCCAAAATAGCCCCACAGGAAGATGGCAGCACTTGTGCAGATGATGAGATTAATATCTAATAACTTTTTTATCACCGGTCTCTCATAGAGCAAAACCTCAGGGGGTTCTTCTGGGGGACATGGGGTATCATCCTTGGTTTCCGTGTTTTCCGTGTTCTTTTCCATCCCACATAACCAGAGTATGGCTTTCTTAAGACGCTTGGTGAGGGACACATCATCTGTAGGAAAGGATAAGTTTATACCTTTATGTAATATCACTCTATATAATGAGCACTTCCTCCTCTTAAATGGCTCTCTATTCCTCCATTTGCTGGAGGATCAGACTACACTGTTTGTAGTCTGTAGCCATGGAGAGACACAGATCTGCGTAGGAGCTGTATACACACAACAGTACAAGAATTTAATAAAGAATATCGGTGCTGTCCAGGATAAATAATTATGACTATCTGGAATTTTGCTGCTGTATTTTACCTACTTGGTGGACAATTTACCTGCAGACACGTTACTGCTGACGTCAGTGGCATTCACCTCAGAAGGGGTCTCTACAGTACTGCTTCTCTTGACATCTTCTATTTCCGGGTTTCCGTCTCTCTTACTAAAACGTGTGAACCAGGTAAGCCGAGTAACCTTAATGATAGAGCAAGCGTGTCACATGACTGAGGAGCAGCGGGTAGTGTTTTTTTTTTTTCATTCTTGGGGATACGAATAGAGAGCTACACTGAACGATTACTGCATTAGGAACACCTACCCACTAATGGGCTAGTCCACCTTTTTGGGCAATGATGGCTTTGAGATATCAGGGAATGGATTTCACAAGGTGGTGTGCATTCGCCATACTCCACTCACCCCATGCCCTCTGTAGCAGCTCTGTCACTTTGTGCACATATAGTGACCCAGCGGGTCCTACAGAACGCTTACAGCAAGACTTGTCCTGTCACACCTGTCTATGTGCTGTCCTTGGACATAGAAGGTGCTGTCCATAGGAGAGACCCTGTTTCTCTCCACTAAGCCTAGAGCTTAGCCCTGGTATTAGCTGGTGTCCTATTGACTGATAGTCAGCTTCAAACTCACTGGTGCAGAGTTCAAGGGTGGGAAAGCAGTAACACACGTCCCTGTGCAGAGTGTGAGGAGTAGTGAAAGTGTGGGAAGGAAAAGAGGAGATAAAAGGAGGAGTCAGTAGTTGTGGAGAGAGTGTAGAGGTTATAGCCAGGTCGTGTCGGAGGAGGTACTTGCACAAGAAAGGAAATCAGTCATCAGCACGTTTCTTCCCAGGGTCAAGTGAGGTCTCCTTCCGCTCCCTTGGTGAGCCAAAGTGGAGAGGAGGAGAGCTATTCTGAGGTCGGACTTTACAAAACGGAGTATAAAGTTTACCCGGTGAAATAAAAGCCTGGACTAGTCTAAGTGACCCACCTACACTTTGCTTCATCTACACTTCTGTTAAATTCACTCATCCCTTCAGCTAAAGCAACTAATGGGGAAATTCTTACAAATCGGTTTCCAAGAAGGGAAAGGAGAGAGCGCCGAGGTCAGTTTCTATTCAAGTCAATATTGTGTTTTTCACAGTGCTCAATTCGCTGCATACTGCTGTATCTATTTATTTATGCCATTACCAAGTACCGAATTGGAGAGTCTGCATTTTCTACTGTTTCAACTAATCACGAAAAACAGCCACATACTTACTGATACAAGAGGGCAGATGGCTGCATTCCCTCAACATGCAGGCAGCTAAATGTGGTTCACTTTTTGAGGTGCAGAGCAGCCCACCGAACTATTATGGCGTCATTAATAGGTTGCTAGTCTGCACTGGTGGACTACAAGTTTTAGAAGGTCTGGCACTTTGTATCTACTCTGTGTAGGAGTATACACCAAGCAGCCACCCCCCTCTATATTAAGAGGCTGTGTGAGTGGCTGTTTCATCGGTGTCCAGCTCAGGTGTAATTGGCTCCCTCATTTAGCAGTTTAGCTACCTGCATGTTGAGGGGATGTAGATATCTTCCCGCTTTTATAAGTTAGTATCTGGCCATTTTCAGTGATTGTTTGTTTGAAGTTATATTTTCCTTTCTGTGATACTTCTACTGTTTCAAATATCAGTTTTGGAAATCTGCATACTCCCAGATTACTACCACAAGCTACTAGACTCCTTCAGTTTGTATTCAAGTCAATATTGCTGTGTTCACCATGCTTAATTCACTGCATACTGCTGTATCTATTTGTGCCACTACCAAGTACCGAATGTGAGTCTGTATTTTTTTTTTTAATTATTTCTCACTTTCATTTCAATTACAATTAACTGTAATCAGATTTCAGAGAACAAACATGTACAACTGACCAGAGTCTCTATTTATCATTGTAACTCTGAGAACAAACAATAGAAGGCTCTTAATTACCTTATCAACTTCATTTGTTGTTTGGACTGATGAGCAAGTGTGTGCTCTGTCTGGTTGTCTCTAGCCATTTGCTAATTAAAATAGGATAGTACTTCCAGTATGCTATTCATGCTAGAACTCTTGTTTAGCTTCAGATTCTTATGTATTTAGTCTCAGAACTTTCTAAACTTAACACAAATAACCGCGAACATATTCAACGGGTGAACACTGGACAAAAAAAATAAAATATTAACAGGAAAGAACATTGAGGATTCAGACACTGAGGTGAGGGGCAGGGAGAGGGAGGGGGGTTTCGGTGACCTTTAGTTGTTGGAGTTTTGGAGCCTCTGGTATTCCGTCGAGCCTTGGCACTCCAGCCAGTAGTACAATGTCTTTGTGAACTTTTCTTGGGTTCCTCTGAGTGTCGCTGTAAGGTCCTCCATCTCTATCAGTCCCTGCATCACATTGAGCCATAACGCCACCGTAGGAGGGGTGGTTTGCCGCCAGAGTTTCGGGATACAGGACCTCGCCGCTCCAACCAAGTGTCGTAATATTGAGTTCTTGTATGTCGATGGGGGGATCGTGTTGTGGTGTAATAGAAAGAAAGCTGGTGTTTTAGGAATTGGGTATTGAGTAAATTTGGAAGAAATCCACCAGAAACCCGACAGCATCGGACAGTCCCAAAAGATATGTAGAAGAGTCCCCTGTTCGGATCCGCATCTCCAGCAGAGAGGGGAGACAGAGGGTTATATTTTGTGTAAGCTGAAGGGCACCCTGTACCAACAGGAGAGCACCTTGTACCCGGATTCCTGTATCTTACTAGAAATCGATGAGTGTGTGAGTGCGAAGATTTTTCCTCTTTCCGAAGAAGAGGGTGATTTTAAGGTAGTCTTCCCATTGCTGTACAAAGCCCGGAGGCTGGGGGTTGGATTGGAAGTTGAGAATGTTATATAGGCATGATAGAGTATGTCTGGAGGGCCCCTCTGCTGCATATTGATTTGAACTGGGTTTTTGCGAGGTTAAATGTGTTTGGGTGAGGGAGGGATCTGAGCAAGTGTCTCAGTTGTATTGACTCCCAAAAAGGTACTGGATAGGGGTCTGCTAGTCTGACCAGGACATCTGTTAACCATTGGCTTTCCAGCAGGAAGTGGGGGGGGCTCTGATTTTTGCCTTCCTGGAACCAGAGGCGGAAGGCCTTGCTCTCGTTACCCGGTGGGAATGCAGGGTTCCCTAAAATCGGAAACATTGGGGAGGGAGTGGGAGCAATATCTGGCCTTGTGAATACTTTGTGTGCTGTGGCCAGTGTGGGACCGATAGTGGGATGCTGGGCCGATTCCGATGGAGTCCGCTCCTGGATCCATGGGAGCACCATTAGAGATATTGGTGTAGCTGCTTGTTCTATGGTGATCCATTGTTTGAGGGCCCCGTGTCTGTGGCAGTCAATTATGCGTGCCAGGTGGACCGCTTGGTGGTAACGTGGAAAGCTCGGGAGGCCCATTCCCTCTTCTGTTTTCAGACTTGTGAGAATGTTATGTGCTATACGTGATTGTTTGTCTGCCCAAATAAATTTCGTCATCAGGGATAGTAAATGTTGAAAAAATTGTCTAGCTATGTGGATAGGGAGCGCTTGGAGTAAGTATAGGATTCTGGGCAGGATATTCATTTTGAATATCGCGCATCTCCCGAACCAGGAGAAAAGGCCTTTAGTACATGCGTTTAAGTCAGTTCTAATTTTACCTAGAAGCGAAGGGTAGTTGGCTGCATACAGGTCTCCGCTGTGAGCTTGGTACCCAAATATTGAATGTAGTGATTCGTCCAGGAAAAGGGGAACGAGTTTTTTAGGTCGCTGATTACAGTTGAAGGGAGAGAGATGTTGAGGGCCGCTGATTTATGATAGTTGATTTTAAAGTTGGATAGATCAGAATATCGTTTGATTTCAGATAGCAGATTTGGTATTGTAATTCTCGGGTTGGTAACGTAAAACAGCAAGTCATCTGCGTATGCCGCGATTTTGTATTCTGAATTGGCTAGCTTGATCCCAGATATATTCGGGTTATAGCGTATGTGACTTAGGAGGGGTTCCAGACAGAGGATAAAGATTAGTGGTGATAAGGGACAGCCCTGTCTCGTACCGTTTGAGATGGTGAAGGGGGATGATATTTGTCCATTCACTCTAACCGCTGCTGTGGGGCATGAGTAGAGGCTATTGACCCAGTGCAGCATTCTGGGGCCCATTCCCAAGTGAGACATAGTGGCAAACAGGAAGTCCCCGTCTACTCTGTCAAATGCTTTGTCCGCATCTGTGGAGAGTAGGCAGGAAGGGAGGGCTAGTTTTTTAGCTTGGTAAATTAATTTTATGGCTTTTGTTGTGTTGTCTCTTGCTTCTCTAAGCGGGACAAATACCACCTGGTCTTTGTGGATTGTGTGTTGCAAGAGGGGGGAAATCCGGTTTGCCAGTATTTTGGCGAATAGTTTCAGGTCTAGGTTTAGCAAAGAGATGGGGCGGTAGCTCTGGCATTGTGAGGGGACTTTTCCTTCCTTTGGGATCACTGTAATGTGTGCTCCCAAGGTGTCTCTGGGCATTTCCCTCCCGGTGTTGAGGGAGTTGAAGGCCTGTAGGAAGTGCGGGGTCAGAGTCTCTGCATATTTTTTGTAATATGCAAGTGTAAGCCCATCTGGTCCCGGAGATTTTCCCGAATTGGTGTCTGCTATGGCAGCTGCCAATTCGGTCTGTGTGAGAGTCTGTATTTTCTACAGTTTTAAATATCAGCTTAGTAAATCTGCGTACTCCCAGATTACTACCACAAGCTACTGGACACGTCTGTTATTTCATTGGCATTCCATCCCGAGGGTCTGGTTGGAGTACTGGCGTAATGTGTGACAAAATAGGTCGTCTTGTTAAGCGTATCACGGTACATTCTTTGGGTCGCTGCACAACCCCTGAGCAGAGCACTCTTAGCGTCACTGTTGGGAGGTTCTATAGAGTCACCCATGACAACCCTTCTGCAAACCTCGTCTCCCTCACATTGGTACGCTCGGCCATTGCCCACATTCTGTCGATAAGTGGCAGCAGATCCCAAATGTGATCAATAGAGTTACATTCCAATGAGTTTGGGGTGCCAAGGCAGTGTGGAGAATTCATTGTTGTGTTCCTCCACCCACTCCCTAGTGGTCTGAACTCAGTGACCTGGAGCATTGTCCTGTTGAAATGCTGTCTTCCAGGTGCGTGCACAAATCGAAGATTTGTCTGATAGGCTGTCAAGACCTACAGAACACCACTAGAGATGAGCGAATGTACTCGTTGCGAGTATTTACTCGATCGAGCACCGCGATTTTTGAGTACTTCAGTACTCGGGTGAAAAGATTCGGGGGGAGGCGTGGCGGCGCGGGGGGTAGCCCCCCCCCCCCCCACTCACCCACGGCGCTCCCCGAATCTTTTCGCCCGAGTACGGAAGTACTCGAAAATCGCGGTACTCGGGCGAAAAAGGGGCATGGCCGAGTACGCTCGCTCATCTCTAAACACCACCCATTCCTACTAATACATGTAGGGACAAATGACACTGCAAAAAAGACCTTGCAACTATCTGTAGAGACTTTAAAGACCTTGGAAAGAAGAAGGAACTAGGAGCACAGGTAGTCTTCTCATCTATCCTTCCAATGGATGGCCATGGAATAAGAAGACGGAACAGGATTCTAGAGGTGAACAACTGGCTACGTCAATGGTGCCGTCAGCAAAGATTTGGATTTCTAGACCATGGAGTGAATTACCTATACGATGGACTGCTTGCTAGAGACGGGTTGCATCTTACAAAAACAGGTAAGCATATATTTGGTGGTCGCCTTGCTTAGGAGAGCTTTAAACTAGAATAATATGGGAAGGGAAGTAAAAGGCTAGGAAAAAATATACAGCTAATTAACACATTTGAGAACCTTGCTATTAAAAGTGGAAAGAAAGAACAGACAAAAAAATTCAGAAGAAATGTAGAGGAGCAAGAGACAATGATCACAAACAAAAATGTTTTTACACAAATGCACAGAGCATGGGAAACAAACAAGGAGAATTGCAGGTCCTAACACAAAAAGAGAAATAAAATTTTGTCATAGGCATCATGGAAACTTGGTGGAATGATACACACGATTGGAATACAAGGCTTGAAAAATACTACTTATTTATAAGAAACAGACCTAAAAAAGGGGAGGAGGTGATGCGTTTTATGTTAGGAAAATATCCATCTCCACAGAGATTCAAGCTTCAGAGCATGGTAGTTCTGTAGAAACTGTTTGGGTAAGAATACAAGGAGAGAACAACAGAAAGGACACCATTGTAGGCATTTACTATAGGCCGCCTGGACAAGCAGAAGATATTAATGAACTCTTTCTACATCAGATGGCCAAGCTCTCGAAAAACCATGGGTGATTTTAACTAGCCAGACATTTGTTGGGAATCTCTCAGGTAAAAGTAATGGATCCAACAAATTCATATCTTTTGCTGACAACTTTTATCTTCCAAAAGGTAGAAGAGAAAACAAGGGGATCTGCTGTCCTGGACGTAATTCTTACTAACAGGGAGAGAATGGTTGAGGAAGTAAGGGTGACTGGGACCTTAGGAGGTAGTGATCATGCTATCCTTGATTTTGGATAAGAGGAAGAATACCTGAAGACTCAGATCTCAAGGTTGGATTTCAGAAAGGAAGATTTTAATTTACTCAGAAAGAGGGTAGGAAGAATCTAATGGCTGGGTGTTCTTAAGAACAGAAATGTCCAAGAAGGTTGGGAAATATTGCAAAATGAGATTCTCAAAGCACAATCGTTAACAATCCATAATAGGAAGAATGGGAAGCATTTAAAGAGACCAGAATGGATGAACACAGAACCTGCGCACATGTTAAAAAGGAAGAAAAATGTTTATCAAATGGAAAGTTTTTGTATCTGTTTTCTCTCAAAGTAAATGTAACATCAACTGATCTTCCCTGTGCTATTGGGGAATAAGAGAATGCAGGCTATCTATAAGCAGAGAAATGGTGAGGGAACACATAGCTAACTTAAATGAATTCAAATGTCAAGGTCCAGATGCATTACATCCTAGGATACTAAAGGAAGCAACGGAGGTAATTGCTGAACCACTTGCCATTAACCTTTGAAAATTCAGAAAAAAAATGCCTGAAGATTTGAAAAGGCCAAATGTCCCTATCTTCAAAAAAGGGAAGAAGGTGGATCCAGGAAACTACAGGCCTGCGACCCTGACTTCTATACTGGGAAAGATCTTTGAACAAATTATTAAACAGCATGTATGCAAGTACTTAGATAAAAATGGAGTAATTAACCAGAGCCAGAATGGGTTTGTAACAAACAAGTCATGCCAGACGAATCTAATATCCTTCTATGACAGAATCACCGACTGGGTTGATCAGGGAATGCGGCAGATATAGTATAGTCTGACTTTAGTAAAGCATATGACAAAGTATCTCATACCATACTTATTGAAAAAATGACCAAATATGGGATTGACAAGGCAACGGTTAGGTGGATTCACAACTGGCTGAGTGATCATACTCAGAGTGGTCATAAATGGCTGCATATCCAAGTGGAAGAATGTATCAAGTGGGGTACTAGAAGGCTGTGTCTTAGGCCCAGTGGTGGTCAACATTTTTATAAATGATCTGAAGAAGGAAATTGATGGGAAACTGATCAAATATGCTGACGACACAAAGCTAGGAGGGATAGCTAACACTAGGGAAGAGGGGGAGAGTGTTCAAAAAGATCTAGAAAAGCTTGAACAGTGGGTGGCAACTAAAAGAATTGTATTTAACAAGGAGAAATGCAAAGTCTTACATCTGGTCAAGAAAAATTATAAAAGCACATACAGAATGGGAGGAATTGGGTTAAGCAGCAACAAATGTGAAAAAGACTTTGTTGACTCGTGTTCAGTTTATGATCTATTAGTATACCAATGTTATGCAGCAGCCAAAAAGGCAAACACAATTCTGGGAAGTACTAAGAGAAGCTTTGTCTAGATCACATGAGGTAGTTATCCCCCTTTACTCTTCCTTAGTCAGACCTCATCTGGAATACTGTGTCCAGTTCTGGGTACCCTATTTTAAAAAAGACATAGACAAACTACAGCAAGTTCAGAGAAGAGTTACCAAGATGGTGAGCGGTCTGCAAACCATGTCCTATGAGGAACGGTTAAAGGATTTGGGAATGTTAAGCTTGCAAAAAGGAAGGCTGAGAAGAGACTTAATAGCGGTCTACAAATATCTGAAGGGCTGTCACAGTGCAGAGGGATCAGCCCTATTCTCATTTGCACAAGGAAAGACTAGAAGCAATAGGATGAAACTGAATGGGAGGAGACACAGATTAGATATTAGGGAAAACTTTCTGACAGTGAGTTTGATCAATGAGTGAAACACTTTACCACAGGAGGTGGTGAGTTCTCCTTCAATGGAAGTGTTCAAACAAAGGCTTGACAAATATCTGTCTGGGAATATTTAGTGAATCCTGCACTGAAGGTCCCTTCCAACTCTACCATTCTATGATTGAGTTGTACAGTGTTAATGATCATAAGATGTCATGCACCAACTGTTCCTAATGCAGTGATCCTTCAGTGTAGAAGACAGTGTAAAAATAAGGACTTAATCCAGAGGATTTCTTACCATCTCTTTGGGTGGGGGATCTGTCTTCAGACTGACGAATACCACGACTATTAGAGTCAGTAGTGCAAGGATCATAGAGAAATACAAGTAGTGTATGTACTTCACCACCGCCGGGCGCATGTCAGCCTGGTCGCACTGTGGTGCTGTGTAGACAAAGTCCAACACCATGCGTATTAAACCAACCACCAACCCAATGGTCAGGCCCCAGAATGCCCCCTAGAAAACAAATGGGATGTAAGTTAAGTGGTCATTCAATGAGATTGTACGGGGGAACTACATGGTTATGGGCAGCTGCTTTTTATTCAAAGAGTTACTCAAGATCCGCTGATATTTGGGAGGTGGGGGTATTCCACAAGAAGGAAGATATCAGCTGACTGCAAGGAGGAGTCTAAGTAACAAGACCACCATCAATCAGATGAATTCTCCCAGAAGTGGGGAACCTCTTAACCCCCCACCCCTGCAGGATACGATCAAAGATATCAAACAAAAAGGGGTTGCCCAAAGCCATTTATAAGTCCTTATAGCTGAACTGAAATGAATGGGATGACCGTGTAATGCACAGAAGCGTCGTGTCCTCCAGTGACTGATGGGGAATATCAATTCCACCATCACAATCAGCCCAGAATGCACCAATGGCTCCTCATTTGAGAAGGGACTAGCTAACCACACATGCTCTAAAGTAGTAAATTATCACTTACCTTCTCATTGGTTCGCTTCCAAAAACAGCCAAGGATGAAGACCACAGCCACGGGGGGTTGTAAGTAGGAACTAATAGACTGGATATAGATGAAGAGCTGACCCCCCTGACTGGCCTGGACCAGGGGAATCCATAGAATAGACACAACAACCAGTGCCAGCACGAAGACTCTGAAATAAGAACAACTTTAATACATGGATAAGGTCCTATACACAATATGACCGTTGTCAAGTGAGCCCATACCTCCCTACTATCATTAGCTCCCACTCTGTAGAACGTGGGCGGATGTGACGCCACAGATCCATGGTGAAAATGGTGCTGGCACTATTAAATATAGAAGTCAATGAGGACATGAGGGCAGCAATCATAACCGACATCATCAAACCTCTCAGCCCTAGGAGTGAAAGGAGATGAAGACTTGTAGTTAGAGATTACCAGTTTACCTTCCCAACAAGCATTCCAGGTGTCCCAATACCAACAAAAACACGATATTCGATATTATTAAAGGGGTATTGTTTCTTCATCAATAGTTGATGTGCGGCAATCTGCCGCTCGGGGCACTTCCTCCCCTAACCACCGATTAACTACGTCCAGCCCGCTGCACTGACAGCAGACCAGACGATCAGCAGAGATCTAGAGCGGTGGACCCTCACCGATGAACTACTGATGAACTATCCCAAGAATAAGTCCTCTATAGTAAAAGTCTGAGAATATTCCTTTAACCTATGCTGCTAATTAAGACAAATCATTACACTGCAATTAAAACACTGGTATAGGGGTTCTCCAAGACCAGATCAAACCCCTCACACCTTTAAAATTCTCCCCATACCCACAGTGATGGCTTCCATAAAGCACCACTTCTCCATGTTGCTATGAAATAATGATCTCTCACCCATAGTGACATCATATTATTATGGTGACTACCTGTCGCTGCAGAATGTGAGATTGTAGAAGTCAGAGCAGTAAATGCCCACTGTGATCACGTCACCATCATAACACTGAGAGGTGTGGACCCAATGGGGTCTACGTGCATCCGCCACCCTGGTATATCTCGGTACACCTTTTTGTTTTAAAACCCTGTATAGGACAGCTTACCTATATTGTCTACTGTAAAATACATACAATGCAATATACGTTTATATTTGTTCTTTAAGAAGGGCACTTATGGATGACATGTACAACTATACGGCATACAGTCTTATGCATTGAGGGAAATTTCTCCACGAGTGCGCCAAAAGTAATCCAGAAGCAGTTTTAACCGAGACTAATTTCTCCCACTCACTTGTTTTTTTTTAATGAGAATGTCAATGTCAAGTTTGTAGTTTGCGAATTTTGTATGATGCATTTTTAACATTAGAAAGTCCCATTGACATTCGTCTTAACAAAAAGCAAGTGTGTGGGAGCCCTTATCTAAATACTCAGTATACAATAAGTCTGGCTTATCCTGCCTACTCACGGTGATTGAATACTATGCCTGTGTGTGTGTGTATATGTAAATATATATATATATAATATATATGTGTGTGTGTGTGTGTGTGTATAATATATACAAAGCTATCAGTGTGGGTGCTAATATACACTTTGTAAAAAAAAAAAAAATCTAACCCCTAGAAGAAGTTGTGTTGCTGCAAAATTCTGCATGCAGTTACAGCTCAGGCAGGTATGTAAATGATTAGAGTTGTGGTGTGATTAGATGAAGGGTCTTGTCACCTGAGGTCCTAAAAGTGGTACCCCTCTTGTCCTATAAAAGGCTCTCTGAGGTTCCTTGTGTGTGGTGACCTCTTCTTCCACTTGTGTAGAGCTTGTTGACCACTAGAGATTTCACCCCATTACCAGAGGGGTGCATTATTGGGATTTGAGAAGCTGGATGGTTGTATTGTCACCCAACTGAGCCGTTCTGACCAGACTGTTAGTAGGTGTAGGGATCAGTGGATGTGTGAGGGCACACAAGGCGATCGGGCTCATCAAACAAGCACGAGCAGCTCCAACTGTTTCGTTGTCCACCACGCAGAGACAGGTGGTGCCATCGTTAGACCCTTGTGTCTGTTGGAACTATTTCTAGGCTCTTGGCTAATGGACATTTGGTCTCACAGCCCCCATTACATGTACTGCCTTTGAAACCCCCCGTTGCCTCCATTTGCAGTGGTGCCATGAATGATGAAACTGTACTGCTATGAAGTGAAAGTGGGTTGTCTTTTAGGTTTTCTTTGCGCGCTGACCATGGACGTGCTTGTGTCTGGAGACCTTGGGGGTGAGCGCCTCAATCCTCCCTTTACTGTGAAGCGGCACACTGCCCCCTGCTGGTGTGATAGTCTGAGGGGCCATCGCATATAACAGTCAGTCCCCCCCATAGTGGTAGGAGGGACAATGACTGCTCAGCGACATGTTCAGGACATCCTGCAGCCACATGTGTTCCTCTCATGGCGGCTTCCAAGAAGCATTTCCCAGCATGATGTTTGGCCACACACAAGGGGGCGGGGGGGGGGGGGGGGGGTTGTCACAGAAATATCCCCACAACATTGACAACGTTGTCACATTACGTGGCTGCCCTGTTGCCAGATTTATCACCAATAGAACATGTATGGGACCATCTGGGATGCCAACTTCAACAGTCTACGAGTTTGCACGATCTAGAGGCTCAATTGCAGAAAATGTGGAGCAATATGCTGCAGGATATCATGCAAAACGTGTATGCCTTGATGCGAGAGGCGGTGTAACAGGGTACTAGCGCCCTCATGGCCACCTGTATCACATCTCATATCCAAGCTACAGGCGGTACAACAGGGTGCTAAAGCCTACCATCAAGATGTCAGTTTTCTGCAATAAAATGATCCTTTTACTCTGATATTGTAATCACTTAAGGCCCTTTTACTCCATTATCACTCAAAATGTGTTCAGACGTCTGACATTGAGCAGTAATCGATATGTGTAAACTCAGGCAGTTGTGCACTGTTCGTCCACTTGTTGTTAGCAAAGGTTTTTAAGCCAACATAATGCAGTTTGTTCAGTCTTTCCAGCAGCTAAAGGCCCTTTTACATGCTACGATTGAACGAACTGCCAGCATTTGTGAATAAAATTACACATGCAGATTAATGGCTTTAATCATTTGCATTTTCCTCCACGAGTTGCTTGCTCAGCTGGGCATGTTTATAACCATCGCATAAACACACGCCAAGCTCAGTAAGCAACTTGTGGAGGAAAATGCAAATGATTAAAGCCATTAATCTGCATATGTAATTTCATTCAAAAATGCCAGCAGTTCAATTATGTGGTTGTTTAAGCGATAAAAGTAGCATGTAAAAGGGCCTTTACTTATATCAATGTTACAATCACACAGAGAAAGTTTCATTTCATTCTGACAACTTCTAAGGGAGGGATTGTTTTTTTCCCAATGAATATATTACCCTGCATACAGATGCAGAGTGATAAACTTTCCACTAAATGTCACCAGTTTAATCTAGGAAGAAGTGCAGAGCCACCCCCTAAAATGATTAAAATATACAAATCTCTGGTCCCGATGGCTTATAATCCTGGGTTCTAAGAGGATTAAGTAATGTGATAGACTATTATTTCCTATATTTAAGGACACTATAATGCTCCACTTGATTGACACAGCAAGAATCCGGTGACAGTATTTTAAAATGGGTCAAAAAGCGAACCTGGCAACTACAGGCCAGTAAGTCTTAGTACTATTGTCGCTAAAATGTTTGAAGGGTTTCTAAGAGATGCTATCCTGGAGTACCTCAAGGAAAATAGCTGTATAACTCTGTATCAGCATGGCTTTACGAGAGATAGCTCCTGTCAAAGCAATCTGATCCCCTTCTACGTGGAGGTAAGTTATAGGCTGGACTGGGAAGTCATTGAATCTTGTGTATGAGCCTTATTGGATCAAATACTTTGATACTGAGCCGCATAAAAGGTTGGTATATAAAATGAGAATGCTTGGTCTGGGTGAGAATGTGTGTAGGTGGGTAAGTAACTGCTCAGAGATAGAAAGCAGACGGTGGTTATTAATGGCACATACTCTGATTGGGTCACTATTACTAGTGGGGTACCATCAGGTGCAGTATTAAGCCCTCTTTTCTGTTCAAAATATTTTTATTCAAGATTTTCAATTAACACGTAGCTCAGTTAAATTGTAGGAAAGATTAACTTAATTACCGTGAGCTCATGGGTTATCTCCTCGACTAAACCGAAAACCACAAGCCAAAAAAACAAAAGACAAAAACTAATAACGAAACAAATACACCTTTCGACAAAGGACGTTACAAGGGGACATAAACACAAGGAGGACAATTTGCGGGAGGGAGGGGTAGTCAGGGTGGTTGAGCGGTCTCCGGAGAGAGTGGTGACCCATTCCCGACGGTCCTTGCGTGACTCAGTGTCAAAAACTCACAGCCGACCTGACTCCACCCAGGACCTAAATGTTTCCGTAGACCGAAAGCAATCCAGGTCTGCCAGGTATTGTATATTTCCTCATGGGCACCACCCTCTCCAACTCAGTTCGTCAAAATGCATAAGGTCCATTAATTCCTCCACCCACAGCGCTCTAGATGGAGGAGCAGAGGACTTCCAGAGTCTGGGGATGATTCTTCTGACAGCAAGAATGAAAACCTCAGGAGCCCCCTTTTTGCTTTTTTGATCGCACCCGGGAAGACTGAGAGAAGGGCCATCTCCAAGGTCAGTTTCACCTTTGTCTTGCAGATGTAATTATAGACTTCCATCATCTCCTTCCACAATGCAGCTACTGCAGGGCAGCTCCACCAAATGTGGGACCTGTTTCCCCTATCTCTGTTACATCTCCAACAGACTGGGGAGGTCTGAGGAAAAATTTTATGTAATTGGTCTGGTGTCCTGTACCACCGGGATAGGATTTTGAAGTTTAAATCCTGAGCCTTGTAAGCAGGTGAGATTTTATGACAAAGGATCCGGGCCCTCTCCCAGTCCTCCTGTGGGAGGCTGCGCCTAAGCTCCCCCTCCCACATCTCCACGTACGGTGGTATCTGGGTCTCCACCTCCCAATTCAGCAGCAATCTGTAGATGATGGATATCGAGTGTCTCAGCGGGGACATGGACATACAAATTTGTTCAAATGGTGTGAGGGGGCTAGTGAGATTCACCCGAGGGGCCAGGGACCCCACAAAACCTCTAAGTTGGAAATATTGTAACCATGAGCTGGGTCTATGTTCTTCTCCCATGATCTCCGCCAGTGGTTTCAAGCCAGAGCTCGACACCACGTCCCGTATCCGAGGCAATGGGGAAAGCGCCAGCTCCAGGATGGGAGGGCCTTGCATGGAGGCCTCGAATTGCGGGTTAGAGACCAGGGGAGTAAGGGGCACAGACACCAGGCCACTGGCCGGCGCAAACTCTGACCAGCTTTTAAGTAGTTGGCCCAGTGCCACTTTTTATTTGAAAGGCGTCCGACAGGGCCCCGTTGATTCTTATCCTGGCAGAGGGGTTTTGATATAAGGACAGGATCCACTCCTTCATTCTTGTGCCAACCCCTATCTTATCCAGGGTCGCAGAAAGGAAGTTCCAGCTGACCCTATCAAACGCCTTTTCAGTGTCTACTGCAAGGAGACAGAGGGGACTGCTTGCGAGCCTGGTTCTAGCAATCAGTGACAGGGACTTAATAGTGTTGTCCCTAGCTTCCCTGCCTGGGACAAAGCCCACCTGTTCTCTATGGATGAGGTGCAAGATTGTGTTTTGGAGACGTGTGGCGATCAGTTTTGCAAAAAGTTTTATGTCAATGTTGAGGAGGGAGATTGGTCTATAGTTGCCACATACTGAGGCGTCCTTACCCGGTTTGGGGATAACCGTGATGTGTGGCAGCAGGGCCTGGGCCGTGAAGGGGCACCCCCGCCCCACTGTGTTAAAGGACCTGAGGGCCCAGGTGAAATCTCTTCCCGGAACACCTTGTAAAACCTGGCTGAGAAGCCATCCGTCCCTGAAACCCTATTCTTTTTAATATATTTATTTATTAATGACCTGCTAGAAGGATTGTGCAGTAAAATATGAATGTTTGCAGATTATACAAAGCTGTGTAAAGTGATTAACGCTTTTTCAGCCTAACATACTATGTTACCATCCCCATATACTGCTGAGCTGGTGCCCATTACTTCAAAAGGGGCAGCATACAGTACACTATCCTACTAAAAGTAGTTGGACACCTGTGCAAGAATCAAGGTTAGTATTTATTTCCATATGTTAATATTTAGCGGGGTTTTCTTTAGCCGTAATGGCATTGGATACTCTCTGTGGCATACTTTCTACTAATGTCCGATACATTTCAGTTGGTATTTCCCTCCATTCATCCTAAAAACATCTGGTGAGTGTTGTCAAAAAAGATGGATGTTGTGCATTTTTCCTGACCCAACCTTTCAGTTCATCCCAAAGATGTTCAGTAGGGTTCAGGTCCGGACTCCATGCAGGT